>NC_139009.1:43488047-43896047 GCF_964374135.1 Grampus griseus
ATGATTAAATTACAGGAAGGGAAAACAGAATAGTGGATCCCAAAGGTTAAGGAGGGTGTGGCAATGGAAGGGAAGTAGGGGTGGCTGTAAAAGGGGCAATTTGAGGGATCCTCAACTTTTCTGTGTCTTGACTGTATCAGTATCAATATCCTGGTTATCATAATATACTAAAGTTTTGCAAGATGGTACCATTGGGGAAACTGGGAAAGGATACAAAGGGTCTCTGTGTATTATTTCTTACAACTGCTTGTCGATCTAAAATTATTTAAAATTTTTAAAAATTAGTTAAAAAAGAAAGAATCCCCTGAAGTGCTTTTAAAAGTTCAGATTTCCCAATCCCACCTCCAAACAGTCTCATTTACACAGTTTGGAATGGATTCAGAAATCTGCATGTTTAACACATGCCTGGTGATTCTGATAGCATGGTCCATAGACTGCAGTGAGAGGAACACTCAGATTTGATGGAATATGCCTCCAATCAAATTGCTTCCTATAAATCAGCTCTGCTCCTAATAGTACTTGGAAGAAAGCCAAACCTCTAGGAATCAGAATTGCTGTGTCCAACTCTGTCACCAGTCAGCTGTTTTCCAACATCCGCACAAGATGACAAAGGGCCTCCTCCACAGAGAACTGTTCTTAGTGTGAGACTCTGACTAAAGGAATTGGACCTTGCAGGCATTCCTTTAGCAATGCATTGGGGAACACTCATGGCATGTTAGGTCATAAAAATGTGAAAAGCAAGCTATGGTCTCCTTTGTGAATAAAATTTATCCAGAAAATAATTTAGCTGCAAATGCTGTATAGATAACATAAGAGAAAATTATGCTGCCACTCCTCACATTCCAATGAACCTTCACTTGTTACTCAAAAGGAAAAGTAAAATTACATCTTCACAAAGTGAATTTCCCTTTTAGATGGGTAATGAGAAGAGAGAATGTATTCTAATTTTGTCAACCTTTTAGGTGTAATTAGAGGAAGGCTGTTTTATGAAACTGAATGTCAGTCTGATCAAGAAGAATGAGGTCTTATATAGAGAGCAATACAGTAGTTAGAAAAAAATAAGACTCAAAGAAGAATAACTGAGATTATCTTTGGATTTGAAAACACATTTAGTAGCTACACATTGCCTTAACTCTTCACCTATCTTCTGCCTTGGTTCCTCTTTTGATTGGGATTAGCAAGTTCAGAACAAAATTTTAGATCAGAAATGATGGGTAATATACTAGACTTCTGAATATTACCAGGAACCAGATTTCTCCCTCCCCAGGCCTAAAGTCTGATTTTAGGCAGCACTAACCAAAGGGAAATGTACTGATCAAGGGAAGGGAAATATATTGGGTTAAATAATGAATGTATAAAATGTAACTGATTAGAGATTTTTTAAAAGAATAGGCATAGTTATAAGAAAATGCACATTTGGGAATAGTTTGCCTGTTTCTTTTTATAAAATTATGATGTGTTATATCAGGAGAATTAGATAAGCATGATTCAACCCTCGAGAAGAACAAGTGTCTTGGTCAGTAAGGAGAATTAGACATGATAAAAAAGAAGTGAGTGTTCAGTTCTAACATCCTGTAATCACAAGTAAAAAAGAAGAATGGAGAATAAGTTAATATAGAGGACAATTAGCAAGATGATAAAAGGAAAGATTTGTATTAGAAATTAGAATTTTTAAAAGGATGGATTGTATCAGTGAATCTTGAGAATTTGGGGCATGGTATCTGCCTCCCATTAGCCAGCCTGTTAATAGTATGAATAATCCAAAAGTTCTTAAGTCAGAATGGCTTTGTCTGTCCTGCCTGACAGCATCTCTGACCCGAAAATGGCAGAGCCAACTCTCCTGGCCGTTTTCATAGGCTGAGTTGAGTTCCTCCTTGTTAAGATCAGAGAGGTCTACCTGATCGAGAAAAGAAGGAACAGACAGCATAGGGTAGAACTCTCCAACTTTTTTCAAGCCAAAGAACACCAAGAAAACGATAATATTTGTGCAGCAAACTGAGGTAAATTGAAGGAGACTGAGAGACCTCTATATGAGTCCTGATTAAAGAGTCATTACCTTTTCCTCATATTATTAAGGTAAGAAAAATAAAAGGCAAAAACTTAGGGAAGGTATTAAACGTAGAATTCTGATAAAACTTCCACTTAAAATCTTTAAACATTTTTAATGAAGCCATTTTAACCATTAAAAAACAAAAACAAAACTTGAATTAACAAGTTATGTGCATTTCTATAGTTTGAATGGTTTTATTCAATTCCTGTTCAAGACATTTTAATGATGATCTCTGTACAATTTTGATGGGCACCACAGAGAGAAATTTTATTTTTACCAGATGATTTTTTTAAATGTGAATCTTTTTATGCAAACATTCGAAATTTTACAACAGCTGAAATTATATTTAAAGAATTTAAGAGCTCTTTCATTGACAAATGTAACTGTACAATTTCTTATAACATGAAGATATTTTTAAATCCGATTGAACTTTTCATATCACGTATTTCAAAATAATGATGAAGCCCTGATTTGCAGAACACATATATTAGTAAAACAGATCCCTACAGTTAGTTTGGACACACTAATAGGACCCATCTATGGAGAATGGACAGAAGTAGCTAGTATTTGACAAGAAGGAGTTTCTGGATTCCTGTCTGGAAGTGCAGTCACAAGGAGCCCCCACTGAGTCTCCTTAACCCCAAATGGCATCACCTTAAACTGTGCCCTTGGCCAGTACACCTAGAGCACAAGACCACCCAGTAGTACATGGACTTCTTATGCATGATAGGCAGCAGAATCCTCTGCAGCAGGGTGACGGAAGAGATGTTGAAGCACCAGACATGCCCTAGTACAGCAGCCACGCAAGATGAGTACCTGAGGTCCTTCATCGTCCCCAGTACACACAGGGAATGTGCTGCCAAACCCTCTGCTTTAGGCTCCCGCTCTGAGATGCCCCAGACAAGACTGCTCCCTTTAGAGAGAGCTGCCTGGGAGTTCCAGTCACCCAGCCTTCCTAAGGGATGAGGGGATCAGTATCTTAGTATGCATGGCAAACCCAGTAGGAAGCTCCAGGTTAGACAGTAAACACAATCATCTTAAATAGGTATGTCATGTAAGTTTATTTTTTCAGTATATATTTAGATGTACTGATGCTCATTGCTTACACACTAGCCTTTCAGTGTCACATATTTCTTTTGTCTAAAACGGAACATGGCAGCAGACTTAATTGGTTCTTAGTTGCAAGTTGTGAATGTCAAATGAGCTTCCAAACCTGAATGAGAAACACAGAAATGCCTCCAAATAAAACTGTCGTCAACACAGCATTCACTTACTCATCCACACAAGTACCAGTTATTAAACACCTACTATGTGCCAGAAAATGTTTTAGGCACTAGGAATAATGAACAATACAGACAAAATTTCTTCCCTCATAAAACTTACTTTCCAAGGTGGGGTGGGGAGAACAATATCTTTAAAATAATAATAAAGAAAATAAATAAATAATAAAGAAATTATATAGTATTAAAGTATAATGTGTGCTATGGACCTCAAAGGTCCAAGAATGGTCCCAAAAAGAGTGACATGGAATTAGGAACTTTCCAATAACCCACCCTATAGCCTGAGAAGTTTTTTGTTTTGTTTTGTTTTGTTTTAATGCAGACCTGATAATACAACTCTGCTCAGAACTCTTGAATGGCTCCCCAAGCCAAAGAACAAAGCCCAAACTCCTCAGCATGACTTGTGCCTTCATCATGTAGCACCTGCTTAATGGTTCATTCAGCCTCATTTCTTACCGCAATCCCTCACCTCCATAAAAGCATTCTCCACTTCATAGAGACTGAATGACTTTTAGAAACTCAGGGTTTCCATCTATTTCTCATTTTGCCCTCCCTCACTGTCTTACCAACACTAACCCATATTGCTTTTATAAGGTTATGATTAGGTATCATTTCATCCTCCATTTTAATTGCCTTTTAACCCACTAGATTGTCAACTCTCTGAAAGTCAGTGTATTTGTTTCCTGTAGCTGTAACAAATGACCACAAACTTGGTGGTTTACAACAACAGAAACATAGTCTCTCACAGTCCTAGAGACAAGAAGTCAGCGGTTGGTTTCATTAGGCTGCAACCAAGGTGTGGGTAAGGACACGCTCCCACCGGAGGCTCTAGGGGAGAACACTTTTCATTGCTTTTCCCCGCCTCTGGAGGCTGTTCCCTCCTAGGCTCATGGCTCTGCATCACGTTGTCTTTTCTATCCCTGCTTCCATCATCACATTACTTTCCTCCTCTTCTCTCAAATCTCCCTCTCCCTTCCTCTTATAAAGGACACTCGTAATTGCATTTAGAGCCCACCCAGACGATCCAAGATAATCTTCCATCTCAAGATCCTTAACTTCATCACATTTGCAAAATCTCTTTTGCCATGTAAGGTAACATATTTACAGGCTCCCTGGATTAGGACTTGGACTCATCTCTGTGGGCCATTATTCAGCCTATCACAGTCAAGACAGGGACTGCTTTGCTTATCACTCTAAGGGATGAGGGGATCAGTATATTAGCATGCATGGCAAACCCAGTAGGAAGCTCCAGGTTAGAGAGTAAACACAATCATTTTAAATAGGCATGTCAACAGCTAGCACTATTACATAATAAGTCCTCCGTTTACATTTTTGAAAATGAATGAATTTGGTGAGTTTTGATCACCTGAATAACTCATTAGTCTTTCTCTTAGATATAATGAGAAAAAGTCATTATCTCATATCAACTTATTGTTGGTAAGCAAAAAGGAGCTTTCGTTGGAGCAAATAGAACTTGTTTTTCTAGTGTCAGATTTGACGAAGTTTGTTGAACTGTGAGGGGTAAACAATCTTGGTCAGGTTATTTAGCTGAAATATAGAAAAGGCCACTGGGGTTCTTATCAAATTTAAATCTTACTATAAACTTCTAATTGCCTCCACAAAACTTAAATAATAAATCCTTCTGGGAGGACCAATGCTTTCTATGAGAATGGTTAATGAGGGTCGGTATGGGGGATTTAGTTACCAGGGGTGAGTAAGGTCCTGGGAGTCCAGATCCCAAGGACACAGGAAAGGCTTGATTTTCTTAGCTTTATGATCTCAAAATGCTTCCTTTCTGATTAAGTCCCAGTAATGTTTTCCTCGCATAGCACAGTTCATTTAAAAGTTTAAATGCATGAGAAAACTAGATAAAGGAAATATAAAACAGAGCTAAGTGATTTAAAAGAGGATGTAAGTAAAAGCTACTCTGGGTACATAACCACCCACAATAAATACATTTCCCATCTTCCCTCCCAGTTAAGTATAGCCAGGTGGCTAACTGCTGGCAAATGGGATATAAGTGGAAGCTGTGTGTGCAAATTCTGTCAATAATAATAACCATTAAAGAAAAAGGGCATACTCTTCTTTGCTCCCTTTTCCCTTACTACTGGTGAGAAAGTGGGCATGATGACTAGAGCACAAGCAGCTCTTCTGGATCATGAGGCAGCAGAGTAAGAATGTCAGAGCATCAAGATAGATGAAGCTGAATCTTGATAGTCATGGAACTACCATACAAATCCTGAATTTCCTACCTCTGGTCCTCTATGTTACACAGAGAAATAATTCTATTTTGTGTAAGGCACTGTTATATTTATGCCACATACAGGGGCATAGCAGTTTACTTACATTTTAGTGCTCTCTTAATCCATCAGCTTTTGGATATTGGCTACTTTTTCATTGCCCACTATCTATTTCATATTCTTGATTTCTTTGGGGAGAATTACCTCCCCCCACTGGATCAGAGGTCTTATATTCCCTTAACCAAGCTAGATAAATCAGATATTTCTTTTTTAGAAAATAGGGAGGGGAGAAGAGTGGAAGATCATCTCCAGGGAAGAAAGGAGCAGCCCTGTGTCAGCTTCACTGACCAAACTGTGTTACTGACAAGACCCAGAAATGAAAGCAACATGGAAAATGATCGGCCCATGGAAAGATAAGACAGGTACTACTCCTGTTGAGAAGGTACAATTATACAAACTCTCCTTCCAGAAAAAGAAGTAAATGAATGTATGCAAACAGTATGCAGTCATTGGTGCTTTAGAAAATAAGCCTTTAAATACAGATTATGTTGGTCAGCTCATCATTTGAACAGAATTAAATCAAGCGTTGCCTCCTGGACTTCACACCACATACAAGTCTTTTCCTAGCACCATGCAATGGCCACCTCAGATGGGGTCCTGGACATCCACCTGACTTCCCAGTGTGCAAAGTTACACTTCCAGGAAGTCCATGAGCCAACCAGACCTTCTGAGAATCCAAGAGGGAAACTTGTAAGGTCTGACCCACAACTGGGTTGCATCCTTTTACAACTCTTCAATAAAAAATTTCACATTAAACTGAGTTTTCCATATATTTCAACATATCCTTAAATCATTTTTTAAAAATTATGTCATTCTGAAAATTGCATTTTCTCTACAACAACTTAATTTCAAGTTCTAGTGAATCCAGCATATTCGTTCTCTTCATTTCATCAAGTCAGGTAATTTCTCTGTTCTAATCCTAATTTCTCTGAATTATAGAGATCATTTTAAAAAAGCACTTTAAGAAACCAAGACTGACCTACCACTTATAACCACCTTGAGTTTACAGGAGAGATCATTATGCCCACCTAAACCAAATCACAGCCTGCCTGATTTTTCAGACACACTGACGTCCCTCCAAACCAGCTCTCTTGTCATCAATCTCCAGCTGCACAAACACTGCGAGTGCATCCTTCATTTTCTCAACGAATTTATCAGCAGCCCCATTAATATTCTGAATTATCCTCTCTGGAAGACAAATTGCTTTGCTATTTGTCTTCTTTAAACATTTTCTAGTCACAAAATGTGGCCTCAAGTTTCCTGCTATCAAGTTAGTATATAAACTTTTTTTCACTCTCCCACCAGAATTGGGTCCTCCTGCATTTCCAAGGCTAATGATCACATGAGAGCTGGGCCTTTAGGTCCCTATGAGCCTACTTGTTCTTTCAACAAGTATTTTCGGAGCTCCTACTATGTGCCAGGCAATCTCAGTGATTCCAGAGATGCAAAGTAAACAAGAGTCCCTGACCTCCTGAAGCTGGTCATTTTAGTGGATAGAGACCAACATTAAACAAACCATTCGGTTAAACTTAGAGTATGGCATACGGGGCTATGTGCTTTAGGGAAAAAAATGATGTAAGGCAGGGGGATGGAGAATGCTGAGCATGGGAGAGATTGCAGTTTTAGATGGAGCAGTCATTGAAGGCTTCACTGAGAAGGTGACATTTCAGCCAAGTTCTGAAAAGGATGAGGCAATGACCCACAGAGTTAGATGGGGAAAGAATTTTTTAGACAATGAGTGCAAAATGTGCTAAGGCCCTGGAGTACAAGTAGGTTATGTTGCCCCCCAGTGGATTTGCTAGTACCATTTTGTCCTTTTCGTTCTGTACCTGCCTCTGTTTAAAACCAGCTCAGAGAAGGGAATCTCATGGCACACCCTTTCCCC
The DNA here is from genome assembly GCF_964374135.1 of Grampus griseus. Lineage (NCBI taxonomy): Eukaryota > Metazoa > Chordata > Mammalia > Artiodactyla > Delphinidae > Grampus > Grampus griseus. The sequence continues at coordinate 43,495,563 of NC_139009.1, forward strand.
GGGTCCATCTCTTCCCACAGGTGATCCCATCCTCTCAAAGCTGCTTAATCCCAATTCTGCATATCGAGTACAGATCCCTCTTTTGAGGTACACATCTGTACTGTTGAGAGCCTACCTGCTTCTCTTCCTGTCCCCACCATCCCAGTCACCCAATCTGGAAACCTTTGCTACATCTCAGGCTCCCTCCACTTCCTTCCATTCCACACCCAGTCTGTTGCACAGCAAGACATTCCCCCCGTTATATACATGGTGCTTCTTGATCCTGAGCACAGACATGAGTCTCACTCTCAGGATCTTAGCACATGCTGATGACCTCACTGTGTTTGTCGGCTGCCAGGGAACAGCACACACACACACACACACACACATACCACCACAATTCACAGCTCAGTAAAAACACTTCAAGTCTTTAATAATAAAGTTCATATTTTCATAGAGTCTTATCTTCCTGAGATTTTATGAGCTACATTACCAATAATTTATGCTATAAAATTTAAGAAAACCTCAGCCATTCACAGACTTTTAACAATACATTTAGACTCCCAGCCCTGTTAAATAAAAAAACTCAAGTTACATAAATCTTACATAACCAGTAAGGTAAGATGCATATTTCCAATGTCAATAACCTAATCATAAGAGCTGTAACTCATCAGACCCCTCAGTGAAAGCAAAACATTTCAGAGCACCTCTCTCTTGATGTTAACAGAGGCCTATTGAGAGAAGCAAGGAAGTGTTTTTTTGGACTTTTTACCCTTGATGGAAAGAACCCAAAGAAAATGGGTGAAGACGTTTCAAACCCCTTTATCAGTGTTCCCTCTAAGCCAGTTTGAGTAGTGGGCATTCTCATCATTACAGATAATGTTTTTAAAAAAAAAAAACAACAGGCCCAAAATAGAGTTCTTTATGCCAAGACCCACATCACCAAACCAAGACTGAATTACATTTACAGCTCTCATAAATAGAATCTTAAGCCAGTCAACCAGGAATCACCTGATCAACAGTTAGTCTGCCTGATAGACTCCTGTCATCCCCTAAAGGAAAGTAACCTTGCAATAACCAACCTTTTTTTTTTTTTTTTTTTTGCCTAGTGTAACTTCCTCATTCCCATTCCTTTCTGGCTATAAAAGTCATTCATTTTGTAAAGCTATTCAGAGCTCCTTTGTATCTGCCTGATTCAAATCCATTCTTGTTCAAATAGACTCTTAAAATTTTTAATATGCCTCAGTTTATCTTTTAACAACAGCCGTCTACCTACCAATACAGGTAATCAGCAGACACACAGACCTTGATCAGACTGACCTGGGTCCAAATTCTATCTGATATGTTTACTAATTTTAGGGTAAGAAACTTCCCCCAATGATCCTACCCCAGATTGGATATATGATTTATAAACATTTTGACAAAAAACTGGAACTTGTTTCAAAATCCGATGCTGTATTAACAATAAGAGTTCCACTTTGATTTTTAGGTAGCTCTTTATATCCTTTAAAGCACTGACCTGTACATGGTCTTATTTCATCTTCATAAGCACTCCATGAAACATAAAAGGCAAATAGCAGGGCCATAGAATATGAGAAATATGGAGTTAATTGAGAATTAGCTTACAAGAAATATGAAGGCCCCTTACCTAGACATTCTCAAAAGTCATAAATGATCTCACTTTACAGATAAAACTACCAAGATTCAGGAAAGTTAAGAGGTGTACCAACCCATTTCACACAGTCACAGTGTGTTATTATAATCTGCTCAGCCAATGAAGAAACTGGAGCATGAAAAGGTAGATAGCCTGACTTAATGGCCAAGGCAGGCATAAGGTCCTTAACTCTAAGGCTTGAACTTTTTCCACTCCTACATGTTCCTTTTAAGTCAAAGTTTGAACTGCACATCTGAGAGCTGCAAGAGTGGCCCAAAACTCCTCTTGGTTGTCATGAAATTCAACTTCCTTCTACAAAGCAGTACTTATGAAAGTCTTATTTTAAAACATCACCCAGATGCAAATGAAAATCTTCCCAACAGGGACGAGATGGCACATCTGCCTTCCTTTTGCTTAACAGAAAACTGCAGAGCTGCTCTCTGCTTGGATAAATGCTATTTGGGTTTTCTTGATTTCTGAATGGTAATTAGTATCGCTCTCTTGAGCGCTCTCTCTCTTGGTATTGTCATTGTCTTCTTGCCCAGAATTTTATGTGTAATAGTCTGTTCCACTACTGGCTTTTCTGAAACCAATCTTCCTCGTCTTTTATAATTATGTAAAGCTGTTCTCTTTGCAGGCCACACACTGTAGATATCTAAAACCTGGAGAGAAAACACCCTAATTGTAATTATAATGGATTTCAAATTCCTATTATTCATGTTGGAGAGAAAACATGCAGTGAGGTTTCATTACCCATTTCTTTTAAAACTTGGAAAAAAATAGTACTTGAACTTATTTTTGTTAAAGCAGGAAGACTTTAATTTAAAAAAAAATCCTTAATCACTTCTTCAGAATTTTTAAAATGCATTCTATTTTTATGTCTACCTACTCTAGTTTAAGAAAATTGAGGTCTTTTAGTTGGACCACACAAAATACAAGTAAAACCAACCTTAGCAATACCAAAACTCAACCAATTGACCTCATTCCCGGAGGACAGACCAAACTTCAAAAGCAGCAATTATTTTGAGATTCTGAACCCCAGTAGTAGTGAAGCTACTAACAGTTGATTATTATGCAGGTCTTGCACTAATCTAATTAAGTAAAATGGAAATACAATTTCAAGCTTTGTTGTACACATTTGTATATGACACAAGTAGTCAAAAGTCTGTCTGAAGTTAAATGAAGCACATGTACAGGCCCTTTATCAATCAGAATTTGGCTTTTCCACTCAGTTCCATTTTGAAATATTTCACTCTCAACATCTACAAACCACTCACAGCCCAAATGCCATTGCTAATAGCTGCTTGTTTTAGTGTTGCCATCTCTCTTAGTGAGCATTAGTAGCAAGGACTGGGCACAATTCAAGCTTGTATTTCTGAGGAAAGGATCCTCTGGGAATTTCTTAGTAAAGGGAGAAGCAAACAAATGCTACACTTACTGCCAAGTCAGTTCCTCTTAGACTTTGGGAGGATGTGGCAGTAGGAGATTTTTTAAAAAATACTCAAAACATAGGTACCAAAAAGGAATTCTATTCTGGGTGAAACTCTTGAAAAAAGTTTTTTTTTTCTTTGAAAAGAAGAGGGCGCATGAAAATGGAACACCAACAGGAAGATGATAGAGCCAGTCTCAGATACCCTTGTCCCTTGGAAATTCTCACAGAAGAATTGTCAAACAGTTGTCAACTATTCTAGGTCACTGGAAGAGCCATTGTAGTCAGCACCCTGTTATACCCCAATGTGAGCACAAGTGTAACAGGTGTGGAGGGCAAAGCTGAGCCCTTGCCACAGCACCAGGTTTTCTCAAAGCCCTGGGGAATGACTCAGTGTTCCATCTATTCAGCTCAATTCAATGTTTACAACGCTCTGGTTAAAGAGCATTTGTCTAGAACAGAGGGACAAAAGGTTCCACTGATATTCTATCTGTACTTTCTGATTTACCCATGGCATCTAACAAAAGGAAAATAAAGTATAAGAGTGAATTAAATGTGTAAGGAGAGAGAATAATGGAAGCAGATGCAATAAACAGCAAGCATTTATAAAGCGCCATCGTGACAAGAAAAATTGCTTTATGCTAGGAAAGACTATCAAATGAACGACTGGAGATTCACAATAGCATTTGAGGTTATGCATTCAACACAGTACTTCAAAAGAAAATGTATTAATTCAGAGGAACTTTGGAATTAGAGCCACTAGAATAGCTTAGTGGACATTTGACTATGTTCTCTGCACTGTTCAAGGAATTTGGTTTACAATTGAATAAGCATGATCTTTTTGCCCTTGAGTCATTCATAGCTAGTGGACCAGAATAGTCCAGGAAACTAGAGACTGGAAGAGCCCCTTTGCCTTGGAATCAAAATCTACATTGCTAACATTGCCAAAAGCTCACAAGTTCTCCTGCAAAGTATCTTTCTTACCTTCTCTCTGGCTTATAAACTATGCTAACTTGCAAAAGTCAGTTGGTGAAATACCACATCGCTCGTTACCACAGATAAGCTTGAGGCTTAGGCATTTTAATACTACTGACTTTAAACTTCTGGACACAATGGTTCAAGTTTCTAGCAAATATTTTTAAACTACAGAAGTAGTTTTTGTTTTAATCCAAACTGATTCCATCCTTCATTTAAAAATATTTGTATCTTTCTCAGATATTTCTCTCCCTGTCTATAAACTAAGAATAATATAATACCTGCCTTACTCATAAGGTATTGAGAGGCTCAAATAACTAAAATCTGTGAAAGATATTTATAAAGTGCCATGTTAATATTAGCAGCCGTCATTATACTCACAAGAGCTGAGGTTGCCAAGCCAGTGGATGTAGTTCTCATTTACAGACCCAAAGGGAAAACATGCATGAGAAAGAATGTCAGAAAGCTCAAATTAAAGGGTTCAGTTAATCACAGACCTAAAAGACCACAGACAAAAAGAAGGCCAGTGGAGAGCACAGTGTACTAGAATCAAGACAGTTAGGATGTGGTCCTAACTCCACAACCAGAAGTGCAGTCTGGGGAGAGCCAAATGATTTATGATTAATGCCTCATTAATCCTCATATTTCAATGTGTTTTGACCTCATCCTAAGATAAACCTATTATATGCAAAATTACATTCAGAAAATTAAATAGTCCACAATATTCAACCTCAGAATGTGGATTTGTACCACAAAAGAACTCATGTGAGATTTAGTTAAGACTTAAATAAAACTAGTGCCCAGTGAAATAAATTGTTCACTGTTAAACTGGGGTGTTGCGTAAATAATTGCAGAGTCTGAAAAGGTTCACCTACCAATAAATAATAGAGTATTTTTTAACTCAAAACTTCTACTATCTTTAATATCCTATTTGCTATAATTCTTTGTTACTGACCAACTGAACATGCTTGCACTTGTTCTGAAGAATGCAGGAGCTCATTCTCCCACCTTTAAAATGACTAAAGGAATATAGGTGAATCCTTAGCATTTTTAAAGCCCTCATAGTTCATCAGAAATCAGAAACATAAAAGCAAAGAAAATTATAATATAAAACCATTTTGTATATAATCTGGATGAGCATGAATTGGCTGGAGGGATAAAAAGGAAGTGAAAGTGAACGCTAAGTATAATAAAGCATATTTAGCCCAGCAGTTTCTGTGCAAAGCTTCTGTTCCTAAGCTTCTGTTCCTAAGCAGTTTCTGTTCCTAAGCTTCTTGAAAGATTAAAAATGATTCAAGGCAAGAATCTTTCCCTCAGTGAGCATTTATTCTAAGAAGACAAGAGACATATGTGAGGAGTTAAACCTCAATAAAAGAGGGTCATTGGTATTCAATACAACAGACCACTGGTTATGGGACTGGATATAAAGTTTCATGAGAATGATTAGCAGTGAGGAAATTGGCTTTCTGTTAGGTAAGACACAAACTACTTGCTTCTCTTTATTAGTTCAAACTATTCCAGTAATGAAGAGAGCACTGCTAGTATAAAGGATTGAGTGGGGATTTAAGAATCTCCAGGATTAAAGCAGACCCACAACTTCAACAAGATCTACCTAGCTCTCAAACCAGGTGAAAGCTTCAAGAGCAACTGACTGTGCAGCTGCAGTCCATCATTCCAGAGTAAGTTCTCCCCTTCCACTTGGGTTGTAGGGTCATTATAGTGAGAAAAACCACAACAAAATCTAGATTAGTAAGTAAAGCAGTAAGCAAAATTGGGACATTAAATAAATGAGAAATAAGAGTGTTCTCACAGGGAGGAGGCAAGATAAAACACCTATCATGAGAGAAAAACAATACAGATATAAGGGATTCACTCCAAGCCCACTGATCATGGTAGGAAGCAGCTGGAAAGCTTATAAAGTAAGGCCTTACGGGCCTATGAAGTCTGCATCTTTACTTAGGCTTTGCTTCTATGTGGGAAACCATAGAGATGTTTTCTGGTTGGGGAGTCTCTTGGATCTACCTTGAGTTGGTCCTTTGTTCAAGGTGCCTATGGCCAGAGACTCCCCAAGAGCCTGTCTGCAAATGTACTCAATGGCCATCCATGGTTAACTCTTAATAGGTGGCACAAAGAGACAATGGAGAGTCAGAAAAAGGAATGGTACCATAAGCTGGAGGAATCTGAGAAGATGCCATTATGAACATTTACTCATATGTGACAATTCCATCATCTGTAAAAATAATTTGGAGCACAGTAAGATTTCCTCCAGCTTTAAGTAGACATTTCTTGGTTGAAAGGAAACGTGAATTCTGAATCAATATTCTGTAGTATGTACGTCTCTGTTTCAGAATCACATACAATATAGGAAAAACAATTATCTATAGGCAAATCTGTTTTCAGGATTTCTTTCTTCAGGATGTCAATCCTTTCAGTTCTTTGCCCATTTGTTTTAAATCAACTGGCATTGAAAAACAAGAACTAAAGTTTCCAGGATAACCCCATCAATGCTTATGTTTATATGACAAAATAGCTTTGGAGCAAAGCCAATATAAGTAAAAATCCTTTAAAGGGGCTTGACTAATCTGGCATATTTACGTACAACTCAATTACAGTTTGGTGACATAAATGTCCTACTGGGGAAGGTACTTAACTAAGCTTGAGGGGCTTCCTAAGAGGGCACTAACCTAGTCAGAGGAGGCCTCCTGGAAAGAGTGATGTCTACACTTTTAAGAGAGCATTTTAAAGTACTAGATTCTTCCCATAAAGGGAGAGGGCAGTAGCACATTGAGATAGTGGAATAGATTGTTCTCCCCAGGAAAGTGTCTCCGAGATTCGCATATGGATGTTTCCCTGAGGATCCCTCTTGGGTCAATACTTGTAAGCGAGTAAGGGAAGCAGAAATGAGCAAAGGGTGAGGTTGGAAGTGTGAGGCAGCTGCAAGAGAGACCTCAGCTGAACCCAAAGGGAGCTCTGAAGCTGGGGAGGTCCTTGAAAGATGCCCCGTATTGAGGCAAGGGGAGCAGGCTTTTGTAACCCCAACATCTATGCATCGTTAGATGCCTGCAGTCCAAAGGGAGATGCAAAACTTGGGTGAGGCAGCTCCCTCCATCAGAGGGCAGTTCCTGGGGAGGCACCCACCTGTGAGCTGCCAGCAGTCAACACTCCCAGCAGCTGGAAGAGTGGAGGATCTGGGCAGTGCCCCACAGGTGTGAAAACCCACTGCCAGCAGGTCATTCTTTGGCCTCATCAGCAGGTCCCTCTATTTCTCCATGGTAACCTGAATAAGCCATAATATTGGCAAAAGCCCTGGGTCTTCCATCAACACAGAAGCATTTATTTGGGCCTGCATTTCCTAGAGCCAACCTCATTTTCACACTTTAGGCCTTTCTACCAAACGGATGTTTTGGCATGATGACAAGTTCAGAATGGGGCTTGGTCCAAGAGATCCACTGTCCCTGAAGTGAAAACTTTCCCCAAAGGGGGAAGATTTGTCACCCTTATGGACTCTATCAGAAAATTTATAACTTGAATTATAAAATAACTAATTTTGAAGAGTACATATACCAGAAATTTTGTATCTAGTGTTACCCTGTTCATGGTGGTTAGTATTGGGAAATTTGTACTTGACATTGTTTTAGAAACTGCTCTTTGGAAATTAGTTTCAAAGCCTATGATAAATTTTTAGGGCAGAAATATGATTATGTGGTGGAGAGAATTAAGACCTACATAAAAATGAGCTTGAATTCTCATGTTTAACACATATTAGCTATTTGTCCTCAGCCAAATCATTTACCTTACTGAGGATTCTTTTTCTTTTTTTATAAGATTGAAATAATAACTACTGTCATTGGATTATTATGAGAAGTAAATGAGAACATATACATAAGATTCTGGAACATAATAGATACTCAGAAAAGGTTAGTTTCTTTATTCTTTTATTCCTCATTTCCTTTTCTTTTCTCAGTCAATGAGAGGTACCAGAAAAAGGCAACATATCTCAGGTATAAGATTTGTCCTTTTTTGAAAATCTTTTTATTTTGGAATAGCTTTACATTTACAGAATTATGACAAATTTACTACAGAGAATTTCCATATGCCCTACACCCAGTTTCCCCTGTTATCAATATCCTCCACTAGTATAATACATTTGTCACAATTAATGAACCAACACATTATTATGGAACAAAATCCATAGTTTATTTAGATTTCTTCAGTTTTTCCTAATATCTTTTTTCTCTTCCAAGTTTGTCTTTTTTAAATAGCCAAACATTATTTGAAATAAAATTTGGTAAATTGGGCTTCCCTGGTGGCACAGTGGTTGAGAGTCTGCCTGCCAATGCAGGAGACACGGGTTCGTGCCCCGGTCCGGGAAGATACCACATGCTGCGGAGCAGCTGGGTCCGTGAGCCATGGCCGCTGAGCCTGCGCATCTGGAGCCTGTGCTCCACAACGGGAGAGGCCACAACAGTGAGAGGCCCGCGTACCGCAAAAAAAAAAAAAAAAAAAAAAAATTTGGTAAATAATAGAATTTTTCAAAAAGGAGTTAATATAAATAAATAGATGAGGAAGTCTTGTGGGGCTTATAAACTGACATTTACAGACATTTCCAAAGGAGACTTCCAGAAATATGTTAGCTCCGGCAGCATCACTGGACTTGAAACATGGATTCCCAAACTAACTCTGCTAGAAGACAGTGTGAACTGGGTATATACAATCGTTTTCGCAAATAGCTTAATGTTAATTTCTAAACTCCCTTTCTAATCATTCTCACGTTCATCCCCTACTAATATGAATAGCCTTTAAAATCCAAGCAAAAATAATGATGGGGACAGATAAAGGGTCACCAAAACATACTTCAGGACATTTGAACCCCAAGATAAAGGTTTTAATTGGATTCATGATGTAAACTTTGATCTTTCACAGATAAAAGACCCCAGTGAATGATACCTCTACAGTAAATTTACGTCAGTCTCTTTCTTAAATTTTTAACAAAATAAACTTAATAACAAATATGCCTCAAAACTTATTAGTAACGATGCTTACATCCTGAGAGACTTAGCCATAAATATTTGGTTTGAGGTTATAGGAGGCTGTGGGTTTCGTTGAGAGTTTGTGAAGGTGTTTTGTCTTAACAATAATACATCCCTTCTGCTGAGACCATGTTTTGAACACCATTCTCACCGGTCCTCATGTGGCCCTTTGCATAGTTAATGTGGCCTCTGTATAGAATACGCATGCTATTGACCGAGGAGCTGAAGTATTCAAAACATTCAAGCGTCTTATAGCTACGGATTAACAAAATCTCCCTCTACGCTCCAGAGTAATTAAAACAAGCAGTTGTGGGCAAATCTGAGAATTGGGAATACACCTGAAATTTCATAAAGACTCATTAAACCATCAAAGATAATCCTAAGCGAAACATACTTCTATGTTTACTCCCTTGGTTTTTTCCTGAAAACAGAACCGTTTGCTGGCCTTCTGCAAAAGAATGCTCCTGACTTTGCCTTTTACTTGTAAAGAATGCATAACTTCTTTTGGACAGACAACACCTACAAATGACAAGTTCTGTGCTCCTGTGTCCCAGAAAGACAACTCTCAGTGTACAGAGCTGTTAAACTCTGGGAGCAGACCTCAGAGAAGTGGAAAACAGGCAGCCCCTCCTATTTTATTTTGTACAGAGTTCAGATTATAACTCTGAATGCTTTGTGGAAAGAAGAATCCCATAACCTCTATGCTCAGGCCTCTTGCATTGCCTTCTATGGCTTGCTGTTAATGAGGTTAATGCCACCTCTACAATACTCATGTCACATTGTTTTCTGACCACAACTCTATGCTTAACCCCAGTCATATAGCAGATGTGTTGATACAGCAGACATGCTTATTTGGAGGACGGACAGGACTGCCACTGTTCTGTTATTCCTCTTAACCTTGAAACTCTGATAACTTTTTTCCAACTCTTCTCAATATTTCTATTATCTAACAAAGGAAGAGACAGTAGTTAAAGAAAACTCACAGAGAACAGAAAAGGAGATGCAAATGGACAGATGCTATTAGTATGGAAAACCACTGAGAGAATACTCAGTAGAAGTATTATCACTTCCTGAATTTCAAGTGTTTTTAGTAACAAAGAGGCATGTCCCTTTGACCAGTTAGAATAGGGAAAGGTGCCCCACTTTACCTGTTCTTTGTGGCCATGTGCAGGCTTGGATGTATCTCCATGGCTACATGCAAGAGGATACAGTAGGCTCATGGACCCTCCTCATCATGGGTCTATAATTCTTTTAAAAGAGAGACAGCGTGAATTTCCTGTTTCTCTAGCCAATGAGAGCTATGACTCCATGAAAGCTGAGAAAGTAGAAGTGTGGGCAAGGCCCATGTAAATTCTGCAGGCTCCATCACATTTTCCAATCTTTTTAAAATAATTTTCAAGACTCACCTGTTTGTTTCTAATGCCTGCAACTCAACACTAAGCCACTAGAATAAAAGCAGTATTTAGTGGAGGTATCACCTTGGGGGCAAAGGTCATCAGCAGTACAGAAAAAAAAAAAAAAAGGAGCTTCACCCCACAAGGATAGTAGAGTTCTTTCAAAGGTCAGCAACAGTGGTGCATACAGAACATGTTTGCCGTATCCATTATGTGTATCAGGGGAGTGTGGCTTTGGCCTTATTTGTATGATTAAAGAGCTAATGAATCACCTTGCAGGGACAACCTCTGAATTAGAACTGCTTGAAAGTTCCTGTCAGAGTCAGTGGTTTACAAAAATCAGCTGCTTATGTGCAGCCAATGCAATAAGCTATGTTTACTAGGAGGTTGGACTAGAATCAGTTGAAAAAAATTACTCTTCTAACTATTAAACTTATACATTTGTAATTTATTTATAAATGAAAATTTTAATTTGTAGAGTATTTTTTCTTAGCATATTATCTCACATAGGGCTCTATGCTTAATAACTGCTTCAATTATTTTTCAATTGCTTTATCTTAACAAACTTCTCTCCAGCATCAGAAATGTTGACAATGTATTCATATTGTAAGACACTTCTAAAATATGATATGATAAACACCTTGGCACCATAGTTGCTTACTGCCTTCAATGAAATGAACTATTAATATTTAGAAATCCAATATTCGCCTCTCAGTACTAAACTAAACTTAATTGGAAACTAGAAAGGAGAACAGGTTTCCAGTCAAAACTGGCCCCTTAGTTTTTAATATCTGTAAAAGTGAAACATTCCATAGAAATGCTGTCATAGACTGCAGTTTTGAAACTGGGCCCCTATCTCTTCCAATTCTATCCATGTAATTTACACAACATCACACAGCTTCAGGCACCTCAAGCTTAACATCTTTCTCATAGAGTTCTTTTGAGGTTTGGATAGGAAATTGCATGTGAAGGAACCTAACAATAATGAGCATTCATTCAATAAAGATTTTTAGATCTAAATCTTTCTGCTCTAAACTTTCAACCCGTAAGAAGCCAAGGGATTTCTTGTGACCTAGAGAGGGGCAGCCTCCTGACTTCATTATCCTTCACATCTTGAATCTACTCCTCATCTCCTCCTAATCAGATTCAATATACATCGCTGCAGATCACTTTAGCAAACATTTCTGCTTTTCATAGAGCTGAGACATCCATTTAATATCAAAGAAAGACCAAAGGTGTAATAGGAGTTAAGACAGACGTTTCCTAAGAGCAGAGGATGTGACTTACTCATCTTTACAACATGGATGCACAGACACACACACAGAAGATGCTTCGAGACATCTGCTGTGTAAAGGCCTTTGAATGCCTAATCACATAACTTCTCTGAGCTTCATCTCTAAAATTAAATTAACAATACCAGCTACACAATGCTATTGGAAATATCAATGAGAGAATACGAAAATGTCTGCAACAGTAGTTGGGCTGTATGTGATACGTAATTTAAATCGCTGACTTGAACCTCAAGTTTCCCCATATAACTAGCAAGCTAATAAAAACATCTTTCCTCAAATTTGTGTCTAAATCAAAATTTGTCTGTTGGACTTCCCTGGTGGTGCAGTGGTTAAGAATCCACCTGCCAATGCAGAGGTGGATTTGCAAGACTCAAGACCCAAGACTCAGGCTCAACATGGGTTTGAGCCCTGGTCCGGGAAGATCCCACAGGCTGCGGAGCAACTAAGCCTGCGCTCTAGAGCCTGCAAGCCACAACTACTGCGCCTGCATGCCACAACTACTGCAGCCAGCGCGCCTAGAGCCTGTGCTCCTCAACAAGAGAAGCCACCACAATGAGAAGCCCGCGCACCACAACGAAGAGTAGCCCCCGCTCACTGCAACTAAAGAAAGCCTGCACACAACAATGAAGACCCAATGCAGCCATAAATTAATTAATTCATGAAAAAAATTTGTCTGTCATATATTAAAGGTATAAATATGAGTGTTATACACTATATTCAGGGTCTCATAGGTGGATATATAACATCATCTTAGGTAATCTTTCTATCTGAAGTATAGCAACTCTCTTTGAAAACTTCCAAGCTGCCGTGAATTTGACGTACTATTTTGTGACTAAGACAAAGCCTCATTCTGAATCACCAGCCACCTACTCATCAGTAAGAATCTCTTTAAGACATAAACTGCTAATGCTTCTTTATAATCTATATTCAGGACAGAACTTTCGCCACTTTCATACAGTATGAGAGAATAAAGACAGACCTGACAATTGACAAGAGTCTGTTTTGGGCAGCCTAGTCTCTTTCAAATAAATGTCTCATGATTAATTCCTCTCTCCAGAAAACTGCTATGAAGTTTGTTGTTACTCTCACACTGCTTCTTAGAATATGTGTAAGTCATATAACTTTCACTATATTTGTGTCTATCTGCACTGATCACTGACTAGTTCAGCCCAAAGCCAATTCCACCTGAAGTTAGCTTCCTATCTGCTTCCTATCTGCAGGGTTAAGATTCAAAATTGTTAACACCCAGTATAGTACGAGGCAGTAATTAGTCAGAGGGGACGTTGACTGAAGCACCCAAGCTGGGTTCTGGGGACCACCCTTCTCTGCCTCCAGCTGTTTAGCTCTGGGGAGGTGAGCACAGGAAAGGTCAGGATGACCACAGATGATGGGCATCATTTAGGAAGCTCAAGACAATGGCTATTTACCACCAAATAAGGACTGATTTCCATATCTTAACAACCAGTATGACCGTACTAATGTTTCCTTGCAAATATGTACCCTAAAGGATGAAATATCAGAGAAATGAAGACCCCAACATGTAAGAAGCTACTTAAAATTCCCAACATTAAAAGACAGTTGTAAGACATGCAGATGGCTAACAAGCACATGAAAAGACGCTCAACATATCTAATTATTAGAGAAATGCAAATCAAAATGGGTTTTTCCCCCATTATTCTAAGTGAGAAAATTAATTCAGTGCTGTCAAACCTTCTCTAACGTCTTTTTTAAAGACATGTTGATCAATAGTTACTTAAAGGTAGGGCTTTTAATAGCCAAAACCTCTTCCAGAAATTTAGATTCTTTGTAAGCACCTCATCATACCTTTTCTTTTAAAGATATCTAAGGAAGTGGCTCAACTGAACGCTTGTGAAATAACCACAGATGGTTAAGGAAAAAGAAGATGAATGGTCTAGACTTGCAGAGCCATATAAATGAATCGTTCCTAACAAAAGGTGTTTTCAGAAAAATCCAGCAAACTATCTTAAAAAGCGGATTCTATGGTTTCATGACCCTCACTCTGATTTGAACTAACTTCACATCCACTGGGAATAGATGGGAACAGAAGAGTAGAGGGACCTCTGTAAATCAATAAAGCTGTGAGGAATCTGATCTTTATCAATGTATATCTGACACCTAAAATAGTTTTATTTTAGCATCGCTCTGTGAACAAGCTTTCGTGTGCCAGCAGGACCGTTTATAAGCTAATTAGATTCAGTTATATTGAAAACCTTTTTCTCCCTGGATTTTCACTGCATTTGATTTTAATATATTACAAATTCTTTAATATTGATTATATTTCTAATGGAAGTATCGATCCCACCACATAGATGTCATTATTTTTCTCCAATTGAAAAATGTAAAATCTCAGTGCTACATGTCGCCTAACACCCAATGTATATGTGGATGAGAATACAGCATCTCTTGCTAGAAAGCTATTTATGTGTATGGGAGGGGGCAGGGTGGGGATTAAAAACAAAATAATCCTTTAATACAGTATTAGTATGCTTTTTTTTTTTTTCTATTTCACTTCTACCTGTATTCTCCTACCTGAATGACTTGTGAAAGGGCCCAGTTATATCATTCCAGAAGAACTGACTGCTGAAGAGTGGGGAAGAAAAGGGCAAAGAAGCCCAAGAGTTAAGAAGCAGGAAAAAAAAAAATTTTTTTTTCAGCGTCAGGAAAGTTAGACAATTCTGGATGAAATACACTGAAAAGCTGAATGTTGCACGCAATCTGGAGATGAGCACATGGGCAGCCAGTGGGATGAGTTGGAACAATCGCACTGGAGAGATTTTATCTGAAGGCAGGATGCTGGGGTAATATGCAAAAACATGAAGAAGAATCTGGTTCCTTCCAAATAGGCACTCCTAAACCTTGATGAAAGAAACAGTATTGACCAACCCAGATTCTGGAGGCTGGCTTTTTGGGTTCAAACCCATGTGCAATTATCTCGAGAAAGTTACTTAAGTCTCCACATGTAAAATGTAAATAATGAGAGGATCTAATCCATAGGATTGTTATAAGGAGTAAAGGAGTAACTTTTATAAGTGTTTAAAGCAGTCCCTTGCAAATATATGATGCCATAAATTTTTATTAAACAATAAAATGAAATCAAAGAAAAAAGATTTATGGAATGTGTATGTAAATAGGGATCATCAATTAATTTCATGTGACTCAGTCACATGAATACCTCTTAGAACATTCCATCAGCCATATGCCTTCCTCTGGCCCTGATTTTAATTTAGTGTGGGAGTCCAAAAGATCGAAGGTCACAATCTTCTGAATCCTGCAGACTTTGGCTGTCCATGCCAACAGCGGGGTCACAGCTGAGCCTAACCTCCAACCTTTCAAAGAAGCAACAGGAATAGTTGAGCAGGAAATGTGATTAAATTAAGGTCCTGCCAGTACTTCCACATGCTTATTTTCAGAATGGTTTAATTAAAGTTTCTGACATGAAGAGAGCTATTTCTGTTCATCTATTCAGAGCTGGTTATGGAGGGGAAAAAACTGAAATAGTCTGTTTCAGTCAATTTGTAGCAATATAGTTGTACAATTAAGCTGGAAGCATACAAAGAAAGTTAGTCTATATAATTTCTCCTCTTATAGAGGTATTCATTAGAGAACAAATTGAGGTCTCAGATAGGATAATGTTCAGGCAAACCAGTCAGAGGAGAACATAGTAGTTTCTAAATGTTCAGCGTGGACTCAATGCCCAAAATTCTAATTGTGTCCCAATTTTATTAGTAATTCATTCTAAAAAGCTACAGAATGGTCAAAATGAATTAATTAATGTACTATTATTAGCTACTTATTGCTGATATTATGCTTAATATTCCTATAGGTTATAAATATATATGCATTATTTTTTAGTAACTAAAATGACAGAAACTAAATAATTATCGGCAAAGGATTTGGATGCTCTAGTCATTGTTATATCCATATTGGGAAATGAGTATCGTATATCAAGAAAATGTCTAGGAGCCATTCAAGCTTTCTGAAAGGAACTGAAAAGAGCATGGATGTAAGTTCTAAATAGTTTTTCTCTCCAGCCTGAAAGAATCCCATCAGGTCACAGAGCTCATTCATCTCTTCCCTTAGCCTGAAGCCAGAGATGGTTACAGAACTATTTATTCAGTCTGCAATGCACCAGCTCCATTTGTTAGCTGGCCTGGCCAGGTGAATGATGGCAGCCCTTCTTGGTCACCTAGAGGGTAGCAGCTGCTCTGAGTTCTGAAGAGGCCCAAGGAGGGGAGCAGCAGCCCCACATCGTGTGCCAGAAAGCTGCATCCTCCCGCCCACATGGATGTGTGTGCAGCCTCTGCACACCTGGGCCAGGGCTTTGGGTACCATCCATTATGCCAGTGATCACACAAGTCTCCAGCTTTCTGGGGAGATAAGGTGAGGAATGCTTAATTGCACTGCAAAATAACTTTTGCAGGAACAGATGTAGCCTTTCACATTCTGGTGACTTTGGGGAGGGGTGGGAAGAGAAAAGTAGCGGGAGGAGAAAGGATTGAAAAGGAGAAGGAAGAGAGGGATGCGGGAGTGAAGATACAAAACCTACTAGACTTCTGTCTCACTTTTCATCTGTCTCTATCACACAAGTGGTGCCTGGAGAATAAAGGAATGGCCTGGGGTAGGGATGTGGTTGTCATTTGAACAAATGTGCTTTACTACGTTTAGTCGCAGAATGAAAACAGCATATACTTTTATTCAGAGCTTTATTAAAATGTAACTAACATTCCATAAAATGCACAACTTGATGAGTTTTGATATATGTACATACCATGAAACCATCACCACAATCAAGATAAGGAACATATCCACCACTGCCAAAAGTGTCCTCAGGCCCTCTTGTGCACCCCTCCCTCCCTCCCTCTCTGCCACCTTTCAGGCAAACATGATCTGCTTTCAGTCACTAGAGACTAATTTGCATTTTCTAGGATTTTTATATAAGTAGAACTGTATGGACTCTTTGTTTGACTTTGAGGGTGGCATGTACTTTTTGTATTTTCAATTTACTTAATTTATAAAAATTCTACTGTGTTACCACAAACACTTAAAAATTCATTAAGTGTGATCCTTATCAAATTACCCATGACATTTTTCACAGAACTAGAGCAAATAATCTTAAAATTTATATGGAACCATAAAAGACCCAGAATTGCCAAAGCAATCCTAAGGAAAAAGAACAAAGCAGGAGGCATAACCCTCCCAGACTTCAGACAGCACTACAAAGCTACAGTATTCAAAACAGCATGGAATTGGCACAAAAACAGGCATACAAATCAATGGAACAGAACAGAGAGCCCAGAAATAAACCCACACACCTATGGACAACTAATCTTCAACAAAGGAAGCAAGAATATACAATGAGAAAAAGACAGTCTCTTCAGCAAATGGTATTGGGAAAGTTGGACAGCTGCATGTAAATCAATGA
The DNA here is from genome assembly GCF_964374135.1 of Grampus griseus. Lineage (NCBI taxonomy): Eukaryota > Metazoa > Chordata > Mammalia > Artiodactyla > Delphinidae > Grampus > Grampus griseus. Next base: position 43,512,759 of record NC_139009.1, read on the forward strand.
AGTTAGAACACACCCTCTCACCATACACAAATATAAACTCAAAATGGCTTAAAGACCTAAATATAAGGCAAGACACCATAAAACTCCCAGAAGAGAGCATAGGCAAAACATTCTCTGACATAAGTCATACCAATGTTTTCTTACGTCAGTCCCCCAAGGCAATAGAAATAAAAGCAAAAATAAACAAATGGGACCTAATCAAACTTACAAGATTTTGCATAGCAAAGGAAACTATAAACAAAATGAAAAGACAACCTATGGACTGGGAGAAAATATTCACAAATGATGCAACACACAAGAGCTTAACTTCCAAAATAGACAAACAGCTCATACAATTCAATAAAAAAAAAAACAGCCCAATCGAAAAATGCGCAAAAGACCTAAATAGACATTTCTCAAAAAAAAGACATACAGATGGCCAATGGGCACATGAAAAGATGCTCATCATTGCTAATTATCAGAGAAATACAAATCAAAACTACAATGAGGTACCACCTCACACTGGTAAGAATGGCTGTCATTAAAAAGTATACAACGAAAAAAAAAAAAGTATACAAGGGACTTCCCTGGTGGTGCAGTGGTTAAGAATCTGCCTGCCAATGCAGGGGACATGGGTTCAAGCCCTGGTCCAGGAAGATCCCACATGCCTCAGAGCAGCTAAGCCTGTGTGCCACAACTACTGAGCCCGTGTGCCACAACTACTGAAGCTCGCATGCCTAGAGCCCATGCTCTGCAACAAGAGAAGCCACTGCAATGAAAAGCCCACGCACCACAATGAAGAGTAACCCCCGCTAGCCGCAACTAGAGAAAGCCCACGCCCAGCAGTGAAAACCCAACACAGCCAATAAATTAATTAGTTAAAAGAAAATAACAAATGCTGGAGAGGGTGTGGAGAAAAGGGAACCCTCCTACACTGTTGGTAGAAATGTAAATTGGTGCAGCCACTATGGAAAACAGTATGGAGGTTCCTCAAAAAACTAAAAATAGAGTTGCCATATGATCCAGCAATCCCACTCCTGGGCATATATCCAAACAAAACTATAATTCAAAAAGATACATGCACCTCTGTGTTCATAGCAGCACTATTTACAATAGCCAAGATGTGGAAACCACCTAAATGTCCATGGACAGATGAATGGATAAGGAAGATTTGGTGTATATATATATATATACACACACACACACACACACACACACACACGTACACATACATACAATGGACTATTACTCAGCCATTAAAAAAGAATGAAATAATGCCATTTGCAGCAACATGGATAGATCTAGAGATTATCATACTAAGCAAAGGAAGTCAGAAGGAAAAAGACAAATACCATATGATATCACTTATATGTGGAATCTAAAATACAAAACAAATACACTCACAGAGAACAGACTTGTGGTTGCCAAGGGAGGGGGAAGGATTGGGAGTTTAGGATTGACAGATGCTAACTATTGTAACATAGGATGGATAAACAACAAGGTCCTACTGTATAGCACATAGAACTATATTCAATATCCTGTGATAAACCATAATGGAAAAGAATATGAAAAAAATATGATATGCATAACTGAGTCACTTTGCCATATAGCAGAAATTAACACAACATTGTAAATCAACTATACTTCAATAAAATTTTTTTAAATTCATTAAGAGGGTAGATCTCATGATAAATGCATAATAAAATATTGACTATAGGTACAATGTTGTACAGCAGATTTAGAACATAGTCATCTTGCTTAACTGAAACTTCATGCTCATTGATTAGTAACTGCCCATTTCCTCCTCCCCAGGCCCTTGGTAATCAACATTCCACTATTTGATTCTATGAATTTGACTATTTTAGATACCTCATATAAGTGGAATTATATAATATTTGTCTTTCTGTGACTGGCTTATTTCACTTAGCATACATCCTCAGATTCATCCATGTTGTCACATATTGCAAAATCTTCTTTTTTAAGGCCAAATATTTTTCTATTATTTTCTTTATCCATTCACCTGTCAATGGACATTTAGGTTTTTTTCCACATCTTGGCCCTTGTGAATAGTGCTGCAATGAATGTGGGAGGGCTAATATCTCTCTGAGATCCTGATTTCAGTCTTTTTGGATAAACACCCAGAAGTGAGATTGCTGGATCATATGTTAATTCTATTTTTAATTTTTTGATGTGCCTCCATACTGTTTTCCATAGCAGCTGCACCATTTTGCATTCCCATCAAAGTGCCCAAGGGTTCTAATTTCTCCACATCCTCACCAAAATTGTATTTTATTTCTTTGATAATAGCTGACAGGTATGAGATGGTATCTCACTGTTGTTTTCATTTGTAAATTCCTGAGGATTAGTGACCTTGAGCATTGTTTCATATACATGTTGACTATTCGTATGTCTTCTTTGGAGAAATGTCTATCCAAGTTCTCAGACCATTTTTTAATCTGGTTAGCAGGGGGTTTTTTGCCATTGAGCTGTAGGACTTTCTCACACATACTCTTTTGCCTCATCTCACTCCGTCTTTCTCTTCATTTTTCTTTAACTTTAGATAGTTTTTAATTCTAACACTTAGCAGCCAATGTAAAAGTATTTTTAACCCATTCACACAAACCAGAACTTTACACAGACTGTATTATAATTGGTCTGATGTCCTGCCATGACAAATATAATGTATTACCCCTCCCAGACTATTTGAAACTCCCTTCCTCACACAGGAATCATAGTGGTCCCTGGTCACAACAGCAGAGTATGTTATCACAGGAGATAAATAACAGGGGATGTACTTTCGATGCTGGAGATCACATATTTAGCACACCTACCTGAGTTCATCTTGGAAAAATTTTAAACATCGTGCCTGTCATTTTACCACTACAACTTCATTCCTTTGAACCTTAAAGAGCCCATTTACTAAAAATGCACATAGATTTTTGAGATCACTCTGCCTTAGTCTATTTGGGCTGTTTTAACAGAATACCAGACTAGGTGGCTTTTAAACAGTAGAAATCTATTTCTCACAGTTTTGGAAGCTGGGAAGTCTGAAGATCATGGTGCTGGCAGATTTGCCATCTGGTGAGAGCCCACTTCCTGGTTTATAGATGGCTGTCTTCTCACTGTGTCCTCAGACAGCTAGATCTCTCTCATGTCTCTTTTTATAAGGGCACTAAGCTCATTCATGAGGGTTATACCCTTATGACCTCATCACCTCCCTAATACCCCACCTCCTAATACCATCACATTAGGGATTAGATTTCAACATACGAAGTTTAGGGGACACAAACAGTCTGTGTAACAACTCTGTCTTGAACTTTGCAGTCAATCAGTTAAGCTGGGATGAGACAATCATGAAAATATCTGGGAAAGGAGCACAAGTGAAAGATAAGGAGATTCTGTTAGAGGAAGTTAGAGATCTATTGCCTACCCTGGTTCCAGAGCTGCTCTAGCAGCTATCTTTGAAACTCTAATGCTAGTGTTCAGACCTGCTCATTGGGAATGCCACCCAGCTGGACAGCCTGGGAGACCAGGCCTGCACCCTGATGGCCACACCAAAAGTCTCTGAATGTCAGAAAATCCACTGGAGCAACCAGCTCTTCCCCAGCAATGAGGTTGCTTCTCTGGAAGCAACTATAACTTCAGAGAAGGAAAGTAATCCAACTCTAAAGAAAAAATTTATCATGAAACCTAAACATACGAGTCACAACAAGTATCTGACACAGTTCTGCAGACACAGATTCTTGCCACCACCAAAACCAGTAAACTGACAACGGTCATTTGACACTTAGAAGAAAAATCATTACACAGCAAAATGCTCCCATTCCCAAAGAGGAATATCCATGCCAAAATAAAGTGCATGAAGAAAAAGTCAACTTACAAAGGACAGAGAGAGGAGATATGAGAGACAGGCTTACAACCCTGAAAATGAGAGCAACAGTGTGGCATTGGGGGGAGTTATGTCACATTTCAGGACGTGTTTCCCCTCTGTGCAGCAAGAAAGTCAGACTAGAAAGCCCCTCCTCCCTTCCCAGCTCCAGTACTCAGCAAGGCACAAGGAGAGGAAAGAAATAGGACAATAGGACCAATAAGATTCAGACTGACCAGATATATATTTGTGGCTTAAAAACAAACAAAATACACACACACACACACACCAAAAAAAAAAAAAACAACACACCTTAAGACCTACTCTAGCTCAAAGGCAGAGGACAGCCAGATTGAAAGCACAAATGGGACATTGATCCAAAAAAGTCACAGACAAGCCATTCTGGATCTGGGCCCCAGATTCTGAGCCATGCACCAAGAAATTTAAGAAGATGGCTCCAAGAGCCAAATAGCTTTTAAACTAGCACCTCCACTTCAAACGGCAAAATAACTCCACCTGACCATTCCCTTTGTAGTGAGGGGTTATAGCTATAAACCCGCTAACAACCTGGCCTTGCTGGCATTTACACTGCAAGGTCACTGGCCTGTGAAATACATCCTGTAGTATAGGTGAAAACAAGGCAAACTAAAGGGGTCGTTGTGTGGGTCCAAGACACAAGGTCAGATCCCAGGGTCACACTCTCTCCCCGACACTCTGCCACTTCCTGCTCGCAGTTGAAGACAGTAATGTTTCATGGTTTGGAGTATTTTTTCTGCTCTTATTCTGAACGTTTTAAAGAATTAAATGGATTCTCCTTAGAAGGTTCTCAAATGAAAAAATAAGCATTGCTAAAACCTGTAAAGAAATGGTTCTCAAACTCCAGCATGTATCAAAACCACCTAGAGGGCTTTTTGAAGCACAGATTACTGGGCCCCACTTCCAGAGTTTCTAATTCAGTAGGACTGGGGTATAGCCCAAGAATTTTAGTATTGATGCTGCTGGTCTGGGGAACACACTTTGCAGATAACTGCTCTAAATAATTTTCTTTTCTTGGCTTGGATCAATTAAAATTCTTGAACAACCAATAATAATAATAGTTGACATTTAATGAAGGCTTACTCTGTGCTGGACACAAAGTGCTAAGTGATCTACTCACAGGAATCATGTTATTTACTCCTCATACCAACCCTTTGAGGTATTGTTTATTATTCCTATCTCACAAGTAAGGAAACTGAAGTTTAAGGCAATTATGAAGAAAATAGCAGAGGAGTATGCCAAGTGCCATGGTGATCTCTGGGGAAACTGAGGTAGCGAGTAGGATACCAAACGTGTTTGTATTTGCGATCTGAAAACTGCAACCGAGCAAGTGGAAATGAAAGAGACAAGGGAAAAATAGCAGTCCCTGTGAAAAATGCCTGGGTTTTAACAGGAAATGAGACAACAGACTCAACACCAAAAGCCATCACAATCTCTAGCTGCATTCCCAGTACCTAGGACAGAGGTCCCAAAGGCTCAGATAGGTGGTGGTGGGATTGTCATTGCTGCTGTTATTGCTAGAGTCAATAATATTATCATAATTAGACATCTGGTCATCTCCAGATGATACTACTTCCCTTGAAGATCTCTTAAGTTTGTGTTTTTTTTTTAATTTCTTTTTTTCTCACACTCCATGTACTTTGGAACCTAGAGTACGTGTATTAGATTAAGTAATGCTAGGGACTTAACACAATAGAAGTTTCTTTCTTGCTCAGGTAAAGTCCAGCCTAGTGACTAAAAGCAGCAAATACTCAGGACCCCAGGATCCTTCCATTTAGTTTCTCATCATCCCCCAGGGTCTGAGAGGCCTCCAGGATCCTCTGCATCCATCAAGCAGACAAGGGAGAGAATGGAGCACTGCACATAGAAGGTTCCTATGGGACAGGCTTGGAAGCGCTGAGCATACTTCCATCCTCATTCTATGGACCAGAACTGTATCACTTGACCACACTTAATTACAGGGAAGGCTAAAAAAATATAGTTTGTATGCTCAGGAATAAGCACTAATGGGATTGGTGCGTATCTAGGCAGTGTTTGCCACAGTATTTGCTGCCAGACCATTTGTCATCTTTCTTCCCTTACTCCAAAATACTTCAAGTCCTTAGCTTCAGACTTTCTCACAACCCTACAGACCTCTCAGGAACGCCCCTTCATTTACCAATGGATTTAAGACCTAGTTTACTGTCTTTCTCTCTACTTCTGTATCATTCTCGATGCTTTCAGTAACTCCATGGATGAGCCATTCAACATCCTGGCCTCTCTGTTTCTTGACCTCCTCACCTCTAGTAAGTTATTTTTTCCTATTTCACCTCTACCTGCCTCCCCCGCCAATCCCATAATATATAATAGTGGGAATTCGCTTCCAAGAATTTCCAGTTCACGCCCGCTTACCACCATCTCCTATCCTTCCAGTGCACTATTATTATTCCTATTTCAAGACTGCCTGACTTCATCAAAAACACCAAGCTACTAACCCCAACAATGTTCATCACTCTCACCCCCTTTCCTCCTCACTCTTTGGGTTACCCAGCTTAACGTCTAAATAATCACTCCTTTAAAAACACCATTAAGTCCCTTACCCTCATCCATTATACCCCATTAATGATCATCACCTTCCAAACTGGCTAACCTGTACCAGCTGCTTCTCCCATGCTTGCTCCCAATCAGCTAAACATGTTCTTCACAAATATCCCAGTTCTTCTCCCAGGAAGATGGTTTAATTACATTTCCCCAACCCCTTAAAGTTAGGCTAGGCCAGGGGGTAGCAAACTACAGCCCATATAAGCCAAATTCAGCTCAATGCCTGTTTATGGAAATAAAGTTTTTTTGAAGCACAGCTGCACTCACTGGTCAACAAAGTTTCTGTGGCTACTTTAGTGTTACAACAGCAGAGTTGAGTAGTTGTGATAGAGACCGTATGTCCCACAAAACATAAAATATTTACTGTCTGGCCCTTTACAGAAAAGCACTTACCAACTCCTTGTTTAGACTCTCATGTTCAGTGTCACCTGAGTTTTAATGGCCATAAAAAGTGCCATGCATTTTGAAAGATCTTTTTTTATTAAAGGGTGATAATTTGTTTATATTCTTTTTTGTTTTTTATTTAATTTTTATTGGAATATAGTTGATTTACAATGCTGTGTTAATTTCTGCTGTACAACAAAGTGAATCAGTTATACATATACATATATCCACTCTTTTTTTAGATTCTATTCCCATACAGGTCATTACAGAGTACTGAGTAGTATTCCCTGTGCTATACAGTAGGTTAAAGGGTAGTGATTTTTAAATGCTTGAATTCAAGCTATAATATTCAATTGTCTATAAAAATAATTGATAAGAGCCCTGATGCCACAATATAATATGACTGTACATGTTTACTTATGCAAATTTAACTTACATTTTTTTGAGTACTTTAAATCATCATCCCATTGGAACTTAGAATAGTCCTATAACGAGGGTGGAGCAGGTATTACTGGCTCAATTTTAATGATAAGAGGAGAAGCAAACTGAGGCATGGAGATTAAATGACAACTCACCAGATAACTGCACCTGGGCTGAGATGCCAACTCCAGAGTCTGGCTCCTTGCCAACAAGTGCTATCTCATTCAGTGCTGCTGCCTCTTGCAGAGAGAAGGCGCCTGCCCTTGTGGAAACACTGGGTCCTCTGTCCCCATCGTCATTCCTATTACAGGGCTCTATATCCAGAAAACCCTGGCCTCCCCCAGCCAGAGGTCAGCATGCTAACTCCTGGCACACTGCTCAGGGCCTGGGGTAAATGCCTACTCAAAACATCAGAGTGCAGACAGCACCACACCCAGGCTCAGCATCATTTTCTTCATGGGAAGGTAAAATGTAATTGTCAAGGAATAAAAAGCACCACCTTCTCTGAATAAAAACCCTGCCAACTACAAAAGTGAAGGGTAAACTGTTCTGTCACTTTCCCTAGATTTCTGAGTCCTCATCACACTTTCACATATACATCTTCCTCCAAAGTGGAATAAAAGCTGAACTTCTGGTGTATATATGGCTCACCTAGAACAACATCAACTTAACACTTCTAATTGCTTTGAAAGTGAGCAATGGAACTGGGATTATGTGATTATGTTTAACACATAAATCTTAAATTGAGAGACAAAACAAAAAAAATGACCCTGCATGACTTCCATGGAAGGTCATTTAGCCACAGCTAAATCTGGCTTCAGAGCCAGCCAGCCAGCCTCACCAAACACCCACTATGGCTCCTACCTGCTAAAACGAACAGTGCTCATGGTTCTTCCCATCCACAATCCACAGGGATTCATCCAGCCATGTGTGCTGCTCTGCATCTTTCAGCTCACTGATCCCAATCCAGTGTTCATGCACGCTGCATGCATTTGAGACACTCCAGGGAGAGTCTCTGCCTGTGTAAATCAATGAACAGATGATTCTTAACCCCATGTCACTTTCCCATTATGACAAATGCACAATCTGAGCACAGCTCCCCACAAAACAGATCTCCCAGACTGCCTCCCAGCCTTTGTCCCTGTACCTCTTCTTCCTCAAACCCCAATCCCTTCATCACTAACACCAACCTGCCCCTCAGGATGTCACAGAGGAAAGTGCTGGGCTAGATCAACCCTCCAACGTGTTCCTAAAACAACAGAGAGAGGAACTAAATATTCATTTCCTAGGACAACTTCCTATTGCAAATTGGAATAGATGTGCAGTAAACCCTGACTCCAAACCAAAGTCAAATAAGCTAACTATATGAACATTTACCTCAATTACTTCTCTTATCTGCATCCTTCCATCCATCTTATCTAGGAGTCTAAGCTCTTGAAAGCAGGAACTATGTCTTACGTTTTGTAGTATCTCCAGCTCTAGCACAAGCCCCAACATTTAAGAAACTATACTAGTTTAATTAATATTGTTAAATTGCAGAGGGTTTGGAGTCTGTACTGTCTTTGGAGTCGCAGCTGAAGGTCACGTGCTGTATGACCTAAATGCAGCACTAGACAACGTCGATTCAACCTTGATGGATCATCCTGGCCAAAAGTCCAACTTGAAATAATACTTTTATCCTATCTTAAAGGCTACTAGCAGCAGCAAACATACTTAAAATGTTCCATGAAAAAATGTGTTGACAGCTTTTTAGTACTTTTTTCAGTGTGTGATTTTTTTTTTTTTTTGAATACAGGACATAGCTGAAAATAGAGCACTTTTTATACTACAGAGCTGGATTCTCAGTCACCTAGACTAGCTGTCCTGTCATCCTATCAGGCAATTCTAATTGTTGTTCTCATGTCAAATCTAAGAGGACACAGTCATCACAAGCTTGACAGTGGCCAACCCAGGTCACAGGGCTGCTCACAGGCCAGTCTGCATATGGAAATGAGAATTCCAGTAGGTTTCCATACTGAAAGGCAGTCTATTTCTATGATGTTCTTTATAGACTGCATTGCAGGGACACTACCTTTGTCCTTAAAGAAGTGGCTTTTCCCAAAAGCACCACTAGCAGTGCTGAGCTACATGAAAAACCCAAGGTGTCAGCTTCAGTAATACAGATCTTATAAATGTGCACATCTTATAAATGAACATTATGATTCAAGCCACAGATTAAGCATTAATAACAATGCATAAATAAGTCCCAGAGGAGGACACACTAGCTAGACGGCCTCTTATAAAAGACACACATTTATATTTTCCATGTATTCATTTTTTCTTTTTTAATAAGATTCCAAATCCCCCTAAGCACAAACACTTTATAGTAAATCAAAAAAAGAAAAGAAAAAAGAATTACTGCAATTTCACATCCTTCATAAGATACAGGAGAGTGTTTCTGTCTGATTTGTCTTTATTATGTTATTCCTGGTCTACTTTAATAATAAAGTTTCAGTCTGATCTAATTCAAAAGCTACTTTGCACCCTCTCTCTCCCTACCTGCACTCATCCCTTTAATGACTAGGAGCTAGAAAACATGATGGAAAAGGGCTCTTTGAATAATCAGGGTTACCTGTTACTTCAAGTAATTAATGGCTTCTTTAAATGAACCTGGGCGTATTTAATTCTCTCGACACTCCCAGAAAACTATTGTCTAAGGCAAAAAGTCACCTGTTTTATCATTAACACTAAACATTTCTGTGATGCTGTAGGAAAGAAAAAGCTAGAACTGAAAATGTTTCTGGAAATATTTTGAATCCTTGCAAGCATATGTTACATCCATTATAGATAAAACTCCTCCTGGGTCATGTCTCTGTCGATAAATGAGTGGCTTCTTGTGCATAAGCACATGCATTGAAGGCCAGCTGGTACAATGTCCTCCGTGGAACTTTTTAATCAAATCTTGCACAGAACCAGGGCTCCAGAGGTGATCTTATTTCTTCTCAAAGAAGAGAGGCAGCTCTATTTCAATTAGTACCTCAAGCTCAGAAAACACTGGCAGAAAAATCACATAATCAAAAGGAAAAAAAAATTTAAGGTCTTTACCAATTCAATAAAAAAAAATGGAAGTAGGTAATTAAAAATTAAAAATACTCTGAAATCTTAATGTGGCAGTATAAACATGCCTCATGATACCATAGCAACATGCTCTCTTTCTTAATGAAATTGATTAATTAGCCTGTGAGCTTGCAAAATGTCAGAGCGAAAGTATTGAGAATGCCTCTATCTACAGCTAACAGCTTACCTCACCTCTTCCTTCCTGAGCTTGTCAATTAGAAACACTAGAGGTCGATCTGTGGAAGAAATTTCCAACTACAGCTCTGTTTTAAATGCATGAAGAATGTGAAGGCTTCGATAGCATGCATTCCAAATCAACTTTGAAGACCCAGAGATGAGAGTGTCTCAGATACATAAAGCTCAAACGAGGTACCGCACCATTGGACTGGGCACTGGTGCACAGAGAGAATTAGGAAAGTAGTTTTGCAAATTGAACCAGCTAGAAACAAATTTATGTGCGTGTCTGCATGTATGATATAGCTATGAAGTAAAGAGATCATTTCCACAATTCATACGTCAAAATTTCATGTTATAGTCATATTTCATATGTATATATAAATAGATGTAAATATATTAACATATTTTTACATACACTATAAATTTCTGGGAGTTACTAAGCAGAGAAACAAAATGAAATGCTAGACTTTCCTGCTCCTTCAGGGTAAGGGAGGTCACATTCTTTTTTGGAAGCAGAAATAAGGACTTTCTTTGCTACCAGACTAAGCCTAGTTGGAATAAATATACAGATTGCTGGCCACCTCTTATTTTAGTATTACTGTCCCACTCAGATTAAAAAAAAAAAGAAACAGCTCCACACAACACCTCTCTACTGCACGGGGGCTAGAAATTTCTGCCATTAGATCAGCACTATTTGCATTTTGGTCCAGATTATTCTTTGTTGCTGGAGATATTCCTGTGCATTGTAGATGTTTAGTCCATTCCTACAATGGCTTCTACCCACTCGATGCCAGTAGTATTCCCCAGTTGTGAAAACCCAAATTGTGTGCAGAGAATGCCAGATGCCCCTTGTTCAGGGAGGTGGGTGAGGGGCAAAATCCCCCTCCACTGGAAACTGCTTCATTAGGATAATCAGTGAGTAAAACAAAAAAGAATAGAGTACCATCTCTTGTGGAAATCAATGCAGATCACCCAAATGAGAAAAAAACAGAGGTTATTTATTCAGAGCTTGCTATAGCAAGGGAGTCGGGCACCATCCCTTGTGATTGGCAGAGACTCAAAGGCAGGCAGGGCAGTGGAAAGCTTTATAGAGAAAAAAAGAGGGAAGGCTTCAGGAGTGCTCTGGCGGGCAGCTATTGGCTTGGGGAAGATGGAGGCAGGACACCTTATGTGATCGTTTTGGAAGCGCATTTGGCTTTCTCTGTTGGTCCTGAGTTGGACGTGAGGGAAAAAACTAGGGAAGCTGGCAGTCATTGACCAGGTCGGTTTTTACCATAGGGCTCCCAGTACCCATCACTTCCCTGGAGACATTTTTATTAGTTTCCTTTTGCTACTGTAACAAATTACCACAAACTTAATGGCTTAAAACAATGCATCTGTATTATCTAACAGTCTTGTAAATTAGAAATCCGACTCAGATTTTAGTAGGCTGCAATCAAGGTGTTAGCAGGCCGTGTTCCTTCTGGAGACTCTAGGTGAGAATCTATCTTCTTACCTTTTCCAGCTTCTAGAAGCTGCTCACATTTCTTGACTCACAGCCCCCTTCCTCCATCTTCAAAGCCAGCAACATTGCATCTCTTTGCCCGTTCTACAACAGTCACAACTCCCTCTGATTCTCCTCTTCTGTGTCTCTTACCATTTTAAGCACGCTTGTGATTATATTGGGCCCACCTGGATAATCCAGGCTACTCTCCCTATGTTCAGGTCAGCTCTTTAGCAATCTCACTCTACTGATCTATTAATAAGTTAATTATAAATTAATTCTATTCAAAACCCTAATTCCCATTTTCTATCCAGCATAATATATTCATGGTTCCAAGGATTAGGACATGGACATCTCCGGGGGCCACTGTTCTTCCTACCGCATCATTCAGTGAGCAAAGTGCGGTCCCTGCCAGCAGCATTAGCATCACCTGGGAACTTATTAGAAATGCAAATTATGAGGACCTGCCCCTGTTTTACTGATGCAAAAGCTCTGTGGGTGGGTCTCAGCAACCTGTTTTTTTACAGAATACTTTATTTATTTTTAATAAATTTATTTATTTTTGGCTGCTTTGGGTCTTCGTTGCTGCGCTTGGGCTTTCTCTAGTTGCAGCGACCGGGGGCTACTCTTTGGTGCGGTGCTCAGGCTTCTCAATGCAGTGGCTTCTCTTCTTGCGGAGCACGGGCTCTAGGCACGTGGGCTTCAGTAGTTGTGGCTCACCGGCTCTAGAGCGCAGGCTCAGTAGTTGTGGCACACAGTCTTAGTTGCTCCACGGCATGTGGGATCTTCCCAGACCAGGACTCAAAGCTGTGTCCTCTGCATTGGCAGGAGGATTCTTAACCACTGTGCCACCAGGGAAGCCCTCAGCAACCTGTTTTAACAAGCCCTCCAGGTGATGCACATTCAAGTTTGAGAAACACCGATCTATACTCCACATCCTCTTCACCACTCTAAAATTCTGTGGTCATTATGTGAGACCTTTGGGAACAATTAAATTCCCTAGAAATATGCTATTTACCAGAGTAGTCTTTACAAAATGTAAATTCTACTTACATCACTCCTCTACTAATAATCCTTAAATGCATCTCTCCCCAGTTCTCAATGGCTAAAATCCACACTCCTCAGCATGGCATGAGAGCTCCTTCTTCATCTCACCTCTGCACATTTCTCCACCTTCTATCTCTCCTCTGCACTCCACCACCCTCACTAAGCTTCTTGCAGGTCTGGGATCTTTCTTATCTTTGATGCCTCACACATCCTGTTCCCTTCCCCTGGAAAGTTCAACCTCTTCCCTAGCAAACTCCACTTCCCCCTACACAATGTCACCTCCTCCAAAAAACTTCCCTGATCTTCACAGGAAGTTAGGGGTTGCATCTTCTGTGGCCCGTGGTCTCTTGCATAAACCTCTACATAGCACTTTCATGGGAATGATTTTACATGTTTGTCTCTCACCCCAGACTCTGAAGCTTTCATGTGTCAGGACATGATAACCCAGAAAAAACAGAGGGCTGGGAATATAAAAGACGCTTTGTGGATGTTTAGGTGTATAAACAAACCATGACATTTAATGAAACATTCTTCCAGCCGAATACCTGGTGCTATGCTAAAAATAACTATCATTATATAAATTTGTCCAGAAAAGGGTTTCCTGAAGATAGATTAATATTCAAGTGACTCTAGAAATAATCACCTTAATCTTCAATGAGAACAAATCCCTCAAGGGCAAGAAAATATTATTAAAACCCTCCTCCCACATCCCAAACTTATTTCTTCACACCTCCTACTACCTCCCTCTGAATAATCATCTGAAACCTGATCAAAAAGGCATGAAACAAATAACTGGAGCTGGAATAGCTTGGCAAAGGGGTTCCACGGTTTCCCTTCCTTGTATACTCCATGCAAGCGGCCCCAACCTGGCCTGGTGGGGTGGGGAAGGAAGGGGGAGAAGTTAAGTCCTCAAATTGTTATAGAAGGAACACCTATCCTATGCAGACACCAAGAATTACCCCTAACTAGTCCACTGCAGAGACACTGATGATTTCATAAGTTTTGTATTATAGGATAGTATAGAGAGGACAGAAAGGCAGATTACATAATGGGAAGCAGTTGGGCTGCACCCCGCAGACCTACAAGGCCTGCACTTACCCAGCTTTAAGACCAAGGAAACAGGCCAGAGTCAGCAACAAAGACATCAATGGCTTAATGGATGGGGGAGCTTACACGTCTGAAGCAAGGTCCCGGAGCAACACCCCACCGTGTGTGCAGACGGCAGGCACGACATGGCAGCACTCTTTACTTCCGGGGGCAGGAGGAGGATGGAAGTTATAAGGGCATTGATATCAGGTGGGCTCATTAGTTACCAGGGAAACCAGCAGAGGGGCACGCCCCTCACCACACCTTTGATAAGAACAATCACCAGCTGGGGCCTGGGGCAACTTCCCAGGAAGGTCAGTCATGTGACTAGGCTTTAGGTGAAGCAGGCACTTGTCAGGCAGGGGATGTACAGAGAACAAGAGAGCAGCCATCTTGAGTGGCCTGACCACAGAGAGGCAGCAGGATTTTCAGTTGGGCCTCTAAAGCAATGTTTTTCAGGTTGTGGATGGTAACTAATTCGTGGAGCATTTAAGAATTTATTGAGATGGCAACCTGCAATGTTTTTCATAAAATAGAATATTTTTATAGAATAGAGTATTAAAAAATAAAACTGAAAGGCCAAAGTGCACAACACATAGAAAGGGTTAAGTATTATTTAGTGAACCTTCAGTTTCAGTGATTCACACCCATAAATGTGTATGGTTGTGATATCAAGTACTTTACTTACTGTGACTCAATGTCAATACAGTTTGAAAAACACTGCTCAAAGGGATGTCAGAGTGATACTGGACATTTCTCATGGACAACACTTATCTCCTCAGCTGGAAGGGATTCCATCCTAAAATGATTGCCTACTTTTCACAGTATAATTGGCACTCAGCACACATGGCTTGTGAGTCAATGCAAGTTTGCATATGTGTCCTAACTTCTCAGTGGCACTCTCGACTCTCTGTGGATTGGGACAGCCTTCATTCCACTTCACAGTTTCCACCCAGCCTGGCCCAGGGTCTCGCACACAAAGTAGATTTTTTAATGAATATTGGTGGGTTGGCTGAATCTTACAAACCATCAACTTTATTAAGAGACTCAGGTGAAATGTTTAGAGGGGGAAAAAAAAAGAATTTCAAAGAAAGAGAAAAAAATCAAAATATGAACCTATTAAATATTCAGCATCCATCCTAATTGTCCAATTATGCTGCTATTTTGGGGTATACCTGACATGAAGCATTACAATAAAACCAGAAACAGGGCATGTGGCCAGGAAGACAGAGTAGGAAGACCCTTATCTCACCTCCCCCCACTGGCACACCCAAATTAAAACTATTTAGAGAGCAACTTTCTGTGAGAACAACCTGAGGACCAGCAGAAAGGATTTTCCACAGCTAAAGATATAAAGAAGGAACCACAACAAGATGGGTAGGAAGGGCAGAGATGTGGTATAGTCAAGACTCACATCCCTGGGTAGATGACCCACAGATGGGAGAAAAATCACAGTTGCAGAGGTTTTCCCAAGGAGCTAGGGGTCAAAGCTCCAATCAGGCTCCCAGCCCAGGGATCCTGCTCTGAGAAAACAAGCCACTAGAAGGGCTTGTATGGGAGAGCCGGAGGGCTGTAGAAAACAGGGAGTCGTATCTTAAAGAGCACTTGCAAAATCTCACAGGCTCCAAGTCCCAGCACAGAAGTCGTAATTTGAAAAAAGCCTGGGTCAGGACCACTTGCTCAACTGGGATCCCCCTAGGGATCTGGCAGCAGCCATTTTTTGGAGCTCATTCTACCACAAGGACACCGGTGCTGGCAACTGCCATGTTGGAGTGCTCTCTCTAGCCTACTAGCCCTGAGGGCTTACCCACCCACCAGCAGGCTAGCGCCAGCCCTGAACACCCCTGAGCCCGGCAGCCAGTCACCCCAGAACCTGGACTTGCCTGCCATTGGACCAGCAACCACCGCATCAGGCAGGGCCTGGCAGTCAGCTGCGCTGGGGCCAACTCCACCTACCAGCACACCCACAGTAGGTGGTTCTGCCACAACAAAAGAGCTCACGCAGCTCACACAGGGAGCACCCCTAGAGCATATAAGCTGCTGGGCCCCTTAGGACTTCTCCTACATAAGGCCACTTCTCCGTAACCAACCTACCTAATACACAGAAATAAACACAAAGAATTAGGCAAAGTGAGGAATACGCTCCAAATGAAGGAACAAGGCAAAGTCTCAGAAAAAAAAACTAAATTAAGTGGAGATAAGCAATCTGTCTAATAAAGAGTTCAAGGTAATGATCATAAAGATACTCAATGAACTCAGGAGAAGAATGGATGAACAGAGTGAGAATTTTAACAAAAAGTTAGAAAATACAAAGAAGAAGAACCAGACAGAGCTAAATATGATAACTGAAATAAAAATACACTAGAAGTTATCAATAGTAGATTAAATGATACAGAGGAATGGATCCATGAACTAGAAGATAGAGTTAGTGAAAAACACCCAAGCTGAACAAAAAAAAAGAAAAGATGAGAGGCAGGATGAAGATGGCAGAGTAGGAAGACCCTGAGCTCACCTCGTTCAGAGAACACACAAACACTACAACTATATATAGAGCAACTCTCTCTGAGAATGAGCTGAAGACTAGCAGAACAGTTCTACAGCCAAGGATATAAAGAAAACACCACACTGAGTCTGCTCACATTGGGCTGTGGCTTCAGCCCCTGATCCAGCTCCTGCCCCATCCTCCACCAAAGCAGCAACCATCATCACACCCCAGAAGCAGGCATGGCTTGCACCAGGCTGTGGGTCCAGCTCATGTGGCTCCACCTCACCCTCTGGCCAAGGCAGCAACTGCCAGTATGCCCTGGGAAAAGCGGTGGCTCACACTGAGCTCTGGTTCTAGCCTTCCTGGCTCCATTCTACCCCTGCCAGGGTGGCAGCCACCTGTGCATCCCAGGAGAAGCCCAGCCAATGCCAAACTCCAGCTCTAGCCCCTTCCCTCTGTCTCAAGTCCACCCCTATAAGGCAATGCCCCAGCGCATCATGGAAAAAGCCAGCCCACATTCGCTTTGGAGCCAACTCTCCCATCAAAGCCACTGGGCACACACAGACTACACAGGGACGTGCCCATACAAGGACACACCTGCAAGACCAGGATAGGTAACTGTTTCACCTAATTTCATAGAGATAAACAGAGAAAGTCAAAAAAAAATGAGAAGACAGAGGAATATGTTCCAAATGAAAGAACAAGATGAAATCCCACGGAAAAACTCCTAATGAAATGGAAATAAGTAATTTACCTGATAAAGAGTTCAAAGCAGTGGTCATAAAAATGCTCACTGAACTCAGCAAAAGAATGAAGGAATGCAATGAGAACCGCAACAAAGAACTGGAAAATATAGAAAAGAACTACTCAGAACTGAAGAATATAAAAACTGCAATGAAAAATACACGAAAAGGAATTAACAGCAGTTTAGAAACATACAACCTCCCAAGTCTGAATCAGGAAGAAATGGAAAATATCACCAGACCAGTTACCAGTAATAAAATTGAATCAGTAATTTTAAAACGCCTACCCAAAGCAATCTACAGATTCAATGCAATCCCTATCAAATTACCAATGGCATTTTTTACAGAACTAGAACAAAAAATCTTAAAATTTGTATGGAGACACAAAAGACCCTGAATAGCCAAGGCAGTCTTGAGGAAAAAAAACAGAGCTGGAGGAATAGACGCCCTGACTTCAGACTATACTACAAAGCTACAGTAATCAAGACAATATGGTACTGGCACAAAAACAGAAACATAGATCAATGGAACAAGATAGAAAACCCAAAGGTAAATCCATGCACCTATGGTCAACTAATCTATGACAAATGAGGCAAGGATATACAATAGGGAAAAGACAGTTTCTTCAATAAGTGGTGCTGGGAAAACTGGACAGCTACATGTAAAAGAATGAAATTAGATCACTCCCTAACACTGTACACAAAAATAAACTCAAAATGGATTAGAAACCTCAATGTAAGACTGGACACTATAAAACCCTTAGAGGAAAACATAGGAAGAACACTTTTTGACATAAATCACAGCAAGATCTTTTTTGATCCACCTCCTAGAGTAATGGAAATAAAAAAAAAAAATGGGACCTAATAAAACTTCAAAGCTTTTGCACAGCAAAGGAAACCATAAAGAAGATGAAAAGACAACCCTCAGAATGGAAGAAAATATTTGCAAACGAATCAACGGACAAAGGATTAATCTCCAAAATATATAAACAGCTCATGCAGCTCAATACTAAAAAAACAAACAACCTAATCCAAAAATGGGCAGAAGACCTAAAGAGACATTTCTCCAAAGAAAACATACAGATGGCCAAGAAGCACATGAAAAGCTGCTCAACATCACTAATCTTATTAGAGAAATGCAAATCAAAACTACAATGAGGTATCACCTCACACCAGTTAGAATGGGCTTCATCAGAAAATCTACAAACAACAAATACTGGAGACGGTGTGGAGAAAAGGGAACCCTCTTGCACTCTCGGTGGGAATGTAAACTGATACAGTCACTATGGAGAACAGTATGGAAGTTCTTTAAAAAACTAAAAATAGAATTATCATATGATCCAGCAATCCCACTACTGGGCATATACCCAGAGAAAACCACAATTCAAAAAGACACATGCACCCCAATGTTCACTGCAGCACTATTTACAATAGCCAGGTCATGGAAGCAACCTAAATGCCCATTGACAGACGAATGGATAAAGAAGACATGGTACATATATACAATGGAACATTACTCACTCATAAAAAGGAACGAAATTGGGTCATTTGTTGAGATGTGGATGGATCTAGAGACTGTCATACAGAGTGAAGTAAGTCAGAAAGAGAAAAACAAGTATCGTATATTAACGCATATATGTGGAACCTAGAAAAATGGTACAGATGAACCGGTTTACAGGGCAGAAATTGAGACACAGATGTAGAGAACGTGTGGACACCAAGGGGGGAAAGCCGCGGGGGGGTTGGGGAAGGTGGTGTGATGAATTGGGCGATTGGGATTGACATGTATACACTGCTGTGTATAAAACTGTTGACTAATAAGAACTTGCTTTATAAAAAAAAAAGGAGAAAACCTTTTTAGTAGGTTTATAGACATGTGTGCAATTTAAAAAAAACACTACTGTTACCTTGAAAAGAAAAAAAAGACTATACATTTTCCTATAAGCACAGCTTTAGACACATCCAAGTTTTGGTATGTAATATTTTTATTATCATTCAGTTCAAATTATTTTCTAACTCCAATTGTGATTTGTTTTTTGGGGGGTTACTTAGAAGTAGTGTTTTCCATAACTTCTAGTTACTTTTTTGTTACTGATTTGTAGTTTAACTACAAGTCAAGAAACACACTTTGTATAATTTTAATACTTTGAAATTTGTTAAAATTTGCCTTACAGCACAATATGGTCAGTTTTAAAAATGTTCCAAGTGTGCTTGAAAATAATTTGTAATTTAAAGTTTTGGAGTATAGTGACTATATATCTGCTTGTTGAATCAAATTTGCTGCTCACATTATTTAAGTTTTTTATATCCTTACTAATTTTTTTTGTGGTGGGGGTCTACTGGTTCTGAAAGAGGTTTCCTCTATCAGTGAATGACAGCAGTATGTTAAATCTCCTATTTTGATAGTGAATTTGTCTATTTTTTCCTTGTAGCTCTGTTGCTCTATAGAATTTGAAGTTAAGTGCATACAAATTTAAAACTTCCTGGTAAATTGGACTTGTTGATATGAAGTGCCCGTGTTTATTTCTAGTAACACTTTTGCTTTCAAGTCTACTGTATGTGTTATTATATAATTTCCTTTTGGTTTATATTTGCACAGTATATCTTTTCCAATTCTTTTACTTTCAACCTTTTTGTACAATTATGTTTTATTTTTTAAAAAATAATAAATAATAAAAAAATTAAATTAAAATTAAAAACTCCTAACAAACAAAAGTCTAGGACCAGATGGCTTAACAGGGGAATCCTACCAAACATTTAAGTGAGTTAATACTTATCCTTCTCAAACTATTCCAAAAAGTTGAAGAGGAAAGAACATTTCCAAATTCATACTATAAGGTCACCATTACCCTGATACCAAAACCAGACAAAGACACTACAAAAAGAAAAAAAAGAAAAATACAGGCCAGTATCTCTGATGAACATAGATACAAAAATCCTCAAAATATTAGGAAACTGAATTCAACAATACATTAAAAGGATAATATACTATGATCAAATGGGATTTATTCCAGGGATGCAAAGATGGTTCAATATCTGCAAACCAATCAACATGATATACCACATTAACAAAAAGAAAGATAATAATCACATGATCATCTCAGTAGATGCAGAAAAAAACTTTTGACAAAATTCAAAATCTATTATGATCAAAACTTTCAACTAAGTGGGTATAGAGAGAATATAACTCAACATAAAAGGACTAATGCCAACATCATAATAGTGCAAAGGTAAAAGCATTTTCTCTAAGATAGGGAACAAGACAAGGATGCCCACTCTCACCATTTTTATTCAACACAGCATTGCAAGTCCTAGCCACTGCAATCAGACAAGAAAAAGAAATAAAAGAAATCTAAATTGGAAAGGAAGTAAAACTGTCACTGTGTAGATGAATGACACTACATATAGAAAATCCTAAAAGCAACACCAAAAATACTATTAGAACTAATAAATGAACTCAGTAATGTCAAAAGATACAAAATTAATATACAGGAATCTGTTGCATTTCTGTACTTTAACAACAAACTATCAGAAAGAGAAATTAAGAAAAAAAAACCCATTTACAATTGCATCAAAAAAAATACCTAGGAGTAAATCTAACCAAGGAGGTAAAAGACCTATACTCAGAAAACTATAAGACATCGATGAAAGAAACTGAAGATGGCACAAATAACTGCAAAGATATATCGTGCTCATGGATTGGAAGAATTGATATTGTTAAAATGACCATGCTACTCAAGACAATCTACAGATTCAATGTAATCCCCATCAAAATACCAATGGCATTTTCCACAAAACTAGAATAAATAATTCTAAAATTTGTATGGCAACACAAAAGACCCCAAATAGCCAAAACCATCTTAAGAAAGAAGAATAGAGCTGTAGGTATCATGCTCCCTGATTTCAAATTATACTACAAAGCTACAGTCATCAAAACAGTATGGTAGGGCCACAAAAAAAGACACATGTATCAATGGAACAGAATAAAAAGCCCAAAAATAAAGCCACTCTTATATGGTCAATCTGCAACAACAGAGGCAAGAATATACAATGGTGAAAAGATAGTCTATTTAATAAATGGTGTTAGGAAAACAGGACAGCTACATGCAAAAGAATCAAACTGGACTACTTTCTCACACTATATACAAAAATAAACTCAAAATTGATTAAAGACTTGAAATAAGACCAGAAATCATAAAGCTTCTAGGAGAAAACATTGCTCTCAGCAATACTTTTTTGGATCTGTCTGTTCAGGCAAGGGAAACAAAAGCAAAAATAGTCAGGTGGAACTACATCAAACTAATAAGTTTTGCACAGTGAAGGAAACTATCAACAAAATGAAAAGGCCACCTACTGAATGGAAGAAGATATTTGCAGACAATAATCCAATATGGGGTTAATATCCAACTAATAATAGCAGAGGACCTGAATAGACGTTTTTCCAAAGCAGACATACAGTTGCCCAACAGACACATGAAAAGATGCTTAACATCACTAATCATCACAGAAATGCAAATCAAAACCACAATGAGATATTACCTCGTACCTGTCAGAACGGCTACTATCAAATAGACAAGAAATAACAAGTGTTGCCAAACATGTGGAGAAAAGGGAACTCTTGTGCACTGTTAGTGGGATTGTAAATTGGTGCAGCCACTATGGAAAACAGTATGGAGGTTCACAAAAAGTTAAAAATATAACTGTCATATGATCCAGCAATTTCACTTCTGAGTATTTACCCAAAGAAAGAATAACACTCATTCAAAAAGATATATGCATCCCAATGTCCACTGCATCATTCTTTATAACAGCCAAGATATGAAAGAAAGTGTCCATCTATACTTGAATGGATAAAGAAGATGTGATACAAACACACACACACACACACACACACACACACACACACACACACACACAATGGGATATTACTCAGCCATAAACAATGAAATCTTACCAGTTGCAACAGCATGGATGGATCTAGGGATCCAGAGTGTATTTTGCCAAGTGAAGTAAGTCAGGCAGAGAAATACCAGTACCACATGATCTTGCTTATATGTGGAATCTAAAAAACATAACAAGCAAGACAAAACAAAAACAGACTCATAGGTACAGAGAACAAATGGTGGTTGCCAGAAGGGAGGGGGGAGAGGGAGGTAGTTGAAACAGGTGAAGGAGATTAAGAGATACAAACCGCCAGTTATATAATAAACAAGCCACAATGATGCAATATACCACATAAAGAATATTGTCAATAATATCATAATAACTTTGTATAGGGACAGATGGTTATTAGACTTATCATGATGATCATTTCATAACGTATTCAAATTTCAAATCATGTAGTACACCTGAAACTAACATAATATTTTACATCAACTATATTTTAATTAAAAAAAAACCAAACAGATGCCACACAGAAAACCACAGAACAAAAAGAACCACCAAAATAAGGCCCTGGTATGGACAGAGCTTCTTGCCTCAATGCATAATTTATATAGTCTGTAAAGCCAACACCTGGGAACTGCTAATTTAACTAGTTTGTATTGAACACTTAACTGTAGTAAGCCAAGACTTTAGACTAGTTTGATAGCTGTTTTCATTACTTCTAATTAATCTATGGCATTTGGTTCTCTTTGCCACCTTGCTTGGACTTCAGAGCCCGCTTAGCTTTATTTGGTCTGGTGAATCTGTTCCATCAGATGATATCAAGTCGATGTTATACCCCCTTTATTTTCCCTAATTCTAACAATTTATATGATAATAGCAGAGAGTGTTGCCTGCTTGAGGACACTGCATCTTCCTGCAATGGTCTCACTGGTCCTGCTCAAAGGACAAACCCCATGTGGGGCCAGTACCTCTCCAACAAGGTTTCCCTGACAGCAGCGATTTTCACAAAGGCATTCATTTATTTATTCATTTACTTATTATTTGGCACACATTTGCTAAGTCACTTATGCCAGGCACTGCAGGAGGCAAAGGAGTTAGGGGCGAATAAAACCCAGTCCTTACTCCCAAAGAGTTCCAGCCTAGTGGAAAACACAGAAGGGAAACTAATAGTAAAACTTCACAGCAGGCTCCATCTTAATATTTGCAGGCCTGCGCAGAGGTCACAAACAGAGACCCTCATATCATGTATCTGAATGCTGAAATGGTATATATCAAGCTAGCAAACAGTTAAATAAAATATGTTCTCTACTGCTATCTTAATAAATTCAGCTTCAAAATGACCCAGAAGGTAAGTTCAAATTTAGAACTAGAAGAACGGAAAATCCAGCCCCCAACCTGTGGCTCACTGTCCTTCTCTTCCTTCCCTCAGCTCCATGCTGGCTGGCAAGGGACCTGGTATACATGTGTGGACACCTTCAAATATCCATACTCATCCACAGCCCCAAAAAACAACTGCCCCTTGATGGACCTGGGGGAGAGACCCACACAAGTTCTGGATACAGACTCAGGGCAGAGAGTTTTAAAGCCTGGGGATGGAGGCACCCCATCAAGAGGACAGAGCAGAACATTTCAAAGCAGAATTTATCAAACATGAAGACCACCTGGAAAGCACATTAGAACATAGGTTCCCAGGCCCCACTCCAAGAGATGAGGCTTTAGTAAGTCTGGGATGGGGCCCAAGAATTTTTATTTCTAACAATCTCCATAAGATGCTGATGAAACAGAAGAGAACCCTGAGCCATCCCCCGCCAAGTACAAAGGCCCCCTCCATGTCCCCTGCCTTTTGTTTGTAGAAAAGCTGAAGTCTCTCAACCCTCCCTGAGTCACAAAGTATCAGGTTCAAACGGCTAATGATTAGGACAATAGTGTCAGAGACTCAGTGTCTGATGCACTTTCCTTCTTTGTTTTACAGATACTATAACTGCCACCAGAGAGAGAAAAGCTAACTGCATGATGACCAGATGGTAGCCATGACATAAGCTGCTCCATCTATGGCTAACACAGTCCCAAGTACTGGGCTCAAGAGAACGGGATTAACTTTACTACTCATAATAATCTATATCTTTGGGGGCATCAAAATAATTGTAGCTTGCTCTTCCTGTATATATAAGCAGGCAACTAAAATGGTCAGCAAAGAGATGCTACAGACCCATGTCAACGTCCTCCACTCTAAGAATACGACTCCCTATGTCAGCATGAAGTTACAGAAGACAGACTTTCATCCCTAATCCCATAGAAATGGAATGATGTTTGACAAGTAGGAATTTGTCAGCAGCTCTTTTGCCCCTTTCCTGTTTGCCCATTTCTGTTCTGATCAAACCTTATAGAAATGAGATCACCGTGTAACATTTAATCTAACTCCTGACTTATGCTCTAATAAATGCACACAATATCTTGCCTAACCTGTAGATTATTTTCCTAGATTAAAAGAAGTAGAAATGAAGAATTAAGTGGTTAAAGAATGACCAGCTCTCTACCCCCAGCAGCCCACTTAGCAATCCTGTAGGCAGACCACACAGATGAGGTAACATCTGAAGAAAGATCATGAGGAGTCAGTCAGCCTGCACACAATGGAAAATGATGCAGTTTGACCTCCTACCTCAATGATTAACTGAGATTCTTCCCCCTTTTTCCCTGAGCAGTATCTACCGAGCTGGTTTTGGAACATGAGTCCACCTTTTCCCCAGATTGCCAGCTTTTCTGATTAGAGCAACCTTCCTTTCTGCCAACACTTGCCTCTCAAGTATTGGCTTTTGAGTGGCCAGCAGCTGAACCTGAGTTCCATTACACAATGCTGCCAGTGATGCTTAATTTTTTGTTTGTTTGTTTGTGGTATGCGGGTCTCTCACTGTTGTGGCCTCTCCTGTTCCGGAGCACAGGCTCCGGTCGCACAGGCTCAGTGGCCATGGCTCACAGGCCCAGGCGCTCCATGGCATGTCGGATCTTCCTGGACTGGGGCATGAACCCGTGTCCCCTACATCAGCAGACAGACTCTCAACCACTGCGCCACCAGGGAAGCCCAATGTGATGCTTAATTTTATGTGTGATCTTGACTGGGCTGTGGGACGCTCAGATATCTGATTAAACATTCTTTCTGGGTGTATCTACTAAGGTGTTTCCAAAAGAGATTAGCATATGAATTGGTGGACTGAGTAAAGTAGATGGTCCTTCCCAACATGGGCGGGCACCAACCAAACCACTGAAGGCCTGAATAGAGGAAAAGGTGGAGTTACCTTCATTACCCAGTTTAACTAAAAGAAGTTAGCAAGGTAGAGGGAGCAAAAGAAGGAAAGAGTTGAAATGAAGGCATTCCAGCAGAGGGGAGCACTGGTGTAGAGGCAGAAGCATTACATATGACAGTGAGTTCAAGAAAGGATCTGTTTAACTTGGAGGGTATTTTGCTAAGTGAAATAAGTCAAAGAAATACAAACATTGTATGATATCACTTATATGTGGAATCTAAAAAAATACAACAAACTAGTGAATATAATAATAAAAAAAAAGAAACAGACCCACAGATATAGAGAACAAACTAGTGGTTACCAGTGGGGAAAGGGGGGGGAGGGGCAATAAGGGAGTAGGGGATTAAGAGGTACAAACTATTATGTATAAAATAAGCTACAAGGCAAACATTTACATTCCACCTTTATCTTAACATTTGAATCAGATTTATTCTTACTCTGTATCATGCCATCATAATTTGAGTGTGTTTCTTAAAAAAAGGCAAATGATGTTCTTATAATATTGACAGATTTATTTAATGATTTAAAGGACTGTTGATTATTTAAAAATAAATTAATTAAATAAGCTATGAGGATATATTGTACAACACAGGGAATATAGCCAATATTTTATAACTATAAATGGTGTATAACTTTCAAAAATTTTGAATCACTATATTGTACACCTGTAACATATAATATTGTACATCAACTATACTTCAATAAAAAAGAAGAATGGATCTATTTATCTGCAGTGAAGGATGAGCATAGGAAAACAGGCAACAAGAAAGAGCTATGTGCATGAGGAAATTTTTAAGGATGTTTGCCATATACAAAAGAGATTGAGAGAAAGACAAAGCAGGCTTGGCAAGAAACATGAGGTCCACTTTGTATATGTTCTTCCATCCTCTCACCTCCTGTGATACTTAATACCTTCAGAGTTTGTTTTGTAATTAGTCACATACCTCAAGGTGAAATCTCTGCTGATATTAAGCAGTCCATCATGACCTCACTATCCACATGTCTATATCCTGGCTCTTAATATATAGAGTCGTTTGCAAACAAGAACTGTGTGGGTTGGTCTCACAGAACAGACACTCATAATTTGTTGATTTGGTTCCAAATGACTGAAGTGTCAATACACTTTGCAAGGGAGTTTTTAGCAATGAAAACACCAAGTTACTTCTCACTGGTGTTGAACAGAGCAAACAACACAGTATGTCCCTTATTGAAGGGACTCAGGAAATATTCCTGTTTGTAGACTCTGACTTGACAGGCAGAGAGAGACAATGGAATGAGTTCCTAATTGGACAGAGGTTTCTTTACTATGTCTTGATCTAAACAGAGCTAATAATTCTGGCCATAATTCCCCACGTGGATCTTACAATAGTTATATGGAACTCAGAATAACCTCTAAAAATCTATCAGCCTAATAAATTTTACCAACTCCCTTATATGTTTCTTTTTTTTTCCATGTAGCACTGATCACATTATTATAAATTTTTTAAAATTGGAATATAATTGCTTTACAATGTTGTGTTAGTTTATGCGGTACAATGAAGTGAATCACTATATGTATACATATATCCCCTCCCTCTTGGACCTCCCTCCCACCCCCCACCCCCATCCCACCCATCTACGTCATCACAGAGCACCAAGCTGAGCTTCCTGTGCTTTACAGCAGGTTCCCACTAGCTATCTATTTTATGCATGGTAGTGTATGTATGTCAATCCTAATCTCCCAATTCGTCCTGCCCTCCCCTTCCCCCACTGTGCCCAGATGTCCATTCTCTATGTCTACGTCTCTATTCCTGCCCTGCAAATAGGTTCATCTGTACCTATTGGTTCATCTGAATTTTTCTAGATTCCACATATATATGTTAATATATGATATTTGTTTTTCTCTTTCTGGCTTACTTCACTGTGTATGACAGACTTTAGGTCCACCCACATCTCTACAAATGACCTAATTTCGTTCTTTTTTATGGCTGAGTAATATTCCATTGTATATATGTACCACGTCTTCTTTATCCATTCATCTGTCATTGGACATTTAGATTGTTTCCATGTCCTGGCTATTGTAAATAGTGCTGCTGTAAACACTGGGGAACATGTGTCCTTTTGAATTATGGTTTATTCAGGGTATATGCCCAGCAGTGGGATTGCTAAGTCATATGGTAGTTCTACTTTCAGTTTTTTAAGGACCCTCCATACTGTTCTCCACAGTGGCTGTATCAATTTACATTCCCACCAACACCCTCTCCACATTTATTGTTTGTAGATTTTTTGATGATGGCCATTCTAACTGGTGTGAGGTGATACCTCATTGTAGTTTTGATTTGCATTTCTCTAATAATTAGTGATGGTGAGCATCCTTTCATGTGCCCCTTGGCCATCTGTCTGTCCTCCTTGAAGAGATGTCTATTTAGGTCTTCCACCCTATTTTTGATTGGGTTGTTTGTTTTTTTGATATTGAGCTCCATGAGCTGTTTGTATATTTTGGAAATTAATCCGTTGTCTGTTGCTTCATTTGCAAATATTTTCTCCCATTCTGAGGGTTGTCTTTTTGTCTTGTTTATGGTTTCTTTTGCTCTGTAAAAGCTTTTAAGTTTCATTAGGTCCCATTTGTTTATTTTTGTTTTTATTTTCATTACTATAGGAGGTGGGTCAAAAAAGATCTTGCTGTGGTTTATCTCAAAGAGTGTTTTTCCTATGTTTTCCTCTAAGAGTTTTATAGTGTCCAGTCTTGCATTTAGGTCTTTAATCCATTTGGATTTTATTTTTGTCTATGGTGTTAGGTAGTGTCCTAATTTCATTCTTTTACATGTAGCTGTCCAGTTTTCCCAGCATCACTTATTGAAGAGGCCGTCTTTTCTCCATTGTATGTTCTTGCCTCCTTTGTTATAAGTTAGGTGACCATATGTGCATGGGTTTATCTCTGGGCTTTCTATCCTATACCATTGATCTATATTTCTGTTTTTTGTGCCATACTGTCTTGATTACTATTGCTTTGTAGTATAGTTTGAAGTCGGGGAGACTGATTCCTCCAGCTCCGTTTTTCTTTCTCAAGATTGCTTTGGCTATTCAGGGTCTTTTGTGTTTCCATACAAATTGTAAATTTTTTGCTCTAATTCTGTGAAGAATGCCATTGGTAATTTGATCAGGATTGCATTGAATCTGTAGATTGCTTTGGAAAGAGAAATTAAGGAAACAATCCCATTTACCATCACATGAAAAAGAATAAAATACCTAGGAATAAACCTACCTAAGGAGGCAAAAGACCTGTACTCAGAAAACTATAAAACACTGATGAAAGAAATCAAAGATGACATAAACAGATGGAGAAATATACCATGTTCTTGGATTGGAAGAATCAATATTGTGAAAATGACTATACTACCCTTATACGTTTCTTTAACCATTGAATAAAAGCAAATGAAGACACAGTGTACCACATTTTAAACTCATATACAATAGGAAATGGCACTGTGGTGAAATAAATTTTATTTGAGTTACTAACCTGGAGGTGCAGAGGGAATACTGGCACCAGTTTGTTTATAAAGTTGCAGTAGAAAACCTACAAAGTTGTCACTAAAACAAAAAAATATAGACTCTCCACCTTACAGTTTAGCATTTCCTTAAGGAGGTATAATTTCTTAACTTCCTTTGTACCCAAAGCATTATATGAAGTATCCACTTCCCACAAAGAGGATTACCATAAAGTTGTAACAGCACCTTATGCCGTGATCGATTATACGACCAAATTTGCTATAAGGCAGAACCCTGTTAGCCCCTGCTACAGAAAACTCACTCTCAGAGTCTCCCTGAGCTGTAGATACCGAGACAGTAGTTCCCCACTGGAGGATGAGAGTGAGGGGTGGGGGGCGAGACAGAACTTTTGTGATTACATCAAGGCTGCTACTCACCAAGACAGCCTTAATAGTACCCTCAACTTGACTGAACTTTAGACAGGCTACTTCCTGACTATAGGCACCTGAGCATCCTTTTCTTAGAGCATTTACATTAGAAACTTGTAATTGTAAATTCTTTCTCTGACCCTTTGAGAGGTAAATCTGCTACAACTCAGGAATATCTTTCTCAAGGACCTGGAAGCCATCCCTTTGAAATGTAATCATCCAGAAAGATAGGACCCCTTTCCCCAGTCTCTGTGGAAGGGAGGGTAAGAACTTAACTTGGATCATCAAAAATTAGCAAACCAAACAAAGAGAGCCTAGTCACATTGACCAACCTCCCACTAGATTCTTTCACGGGAGGATCCCAGAGCACTGGGAGAAAGGAGATGAGAAGAATTCATATGGCATCCCTGCTTTCTGACATTCAAAGTTAGGTTTACCTGCTGGAATGGACCAGGGAGGCAGGCTCTGACCAAGACACTGTGCCATGGAAAGACAAAAATCTCCATGAAATCAATTTCTCTGGAGAGTCTAGGTTGGTGACTCAGGTTCAAGGGCTTGGGACAGGGTGGTCTGGTCAGAAAGAACAGATGGCTATGTCCTGTACTTTGGGAAACAAGGGTCAAATTTGTGAGAGGATACTAAGAAAACAGTTATCCTGGAATCCCAGCTTGGGCACACTGTTTCCCATAGAGGGACCAGGCACCACAGCCTCAGGAACCAACTTCAAGAGTAATACCTTGTGGCTCTAAGAGACATGGCTGTGGAGGACTCCAATCCCCTTTGCTTGACTCTGGTGGACAGAGTCAGTTCCCATTGGAATGAATGAGTCTGGGTTCTTGGAGGCTGGGGAGGTAGGTTAGGGATAGGTGACCCTCAAGTAGAAAGTAATGGACAGCCTGCTTTATGGGACAGTTGTTTGAGCAAGTGAAGAAAACATAAAGAGATGTGAATGCATTTAAGTAGGCAAGTACATCCTCATTTCTGAGCTGGTCATCCTACATATTTCTTTTTAATGAAAATAGCCATATGACAAAAAGTACTTCTGTCCTTTCTAGAGACATGAAAGAAAGATTTGTGGAGGTGGAGAAACTGGGACTCAATCACATTTGGACAGGTGGAGGTAGGAAGGTCTTCACCAGAAATAATTCCCAAGCTCATGTCTTCTCCCTACTGAATATGACTTAGTTTGTCACAAGAATGGTAAGCATTTGAGTAAGAGCCCTGACTGGGGCCGGGGGAAACCTCTAAGAAGCTTTCCCCTATTCAGGCCCCCAGGCCCTCAAGCCGTGAGAGGAGGCAGCAGCTTCAGAAATGGCAAGTCTGACTTACAAAGCCTCTGCTAATCTCTGTGCAAAGGTTCTGTGCTTCAGATGGAATTCATAAAGGAACCTCAGATTTATGAACCATTGACAGGTAACTCAACTGCCTAGGAATTTTCTTTTTAATTTAAATATTATTATCACACAAACAAGACATCTCCTTTATAGAAAAATTAGAATGCAAAGAAAACGAAACTTCTCATAATCCCACCTCTCCTTGATAAGTGCTCTTAATATCAATATTTTGATGTATATATTTCTAAACATATGTTAATGTATGCTTTTTACAGAGTAGAATCACAGTTTTCATCCCATTTGATGACCTTTTTCTTTTTCTTTTTTTTTGCGGTACATGGGCCTCTCACTGCCGTGGCCTCTCCCACCATGGAGCACAGGCTCTGGACGCGCAGGTCCAGCAGTCATGGCCCACGGGCCCAGCTGCTCCGCAGCTGTGGGATCCTCCCGGACCGGGGCATGAACCCGCCTCCCCTGCATCAGCAGGCGGACTCCCAACCACTGCGCCACGAAGGAAGCCCGACCTTTTTCTCTCTTAACAAATGTCTCATAAAGCCTTTTCACAAACAATAAATATAGATTTACTATATTATATTGTTGGATACATAGTAGTTTAAAGAAAAATTTCTGTACTGACTAGCACTTTAGCAACTAACTATTCAGACTTATCCCCAGCAACATGCATAATATTTTCATTTCTGGGGCTCATGGAATTTAATTCTACTTTGTAAAACAGGTACACCATTTTGTGAGTCTGCATGAATGGTGCATGTGATGGGGAAGTTGTCATTTCTTCATCTTTTTTATTGCTTATAACTCACCCTCCATTCCCAATCACTGAACAAAGGAGAAAAGAGTAAGAGGTTCTCATACAAAGCATTTAAATATCCTACCATTCTAGAGTTGTTACCAAGAGGCATATTTCAATGTGACAGTTGGATGACATCTCACCCTCTCTATTAGGGTGGAGAGGAGAGGAGACCCATTTCCAGGAGGAGGGCTGCATGTCTGATGTGTGTAACCCATCAAATGATCCTTCAGACCCTGCCTATTTATTACTTTACATCATCTATTCTCTACTAAATCATTTCAGCCCTGCTGAGCAACCAAGTAACGCTGCCAAACCTCAGATTGCTCTGTTCTCCAGCCTCACTTTTACTGCTGACTTGTCTTCAACTTCCTTAAATTAAACAGCAAGAAAGAATCTTTCACTCCCAGAATCATCAGACCCCCTGCTGCTTTTGAATGAAGGGTCTCTGACCCTTGTCATAAATATATTAACCAAAGAAAGGTTAAAAATCCACTGAAAGGAGCATGATCAGTCTTGAGGCATTTATGTCTGGGGTGGAATGTGAAGTTGTAAATTAAGGTAAATCAATTCCAATGGTATATCAGAGAATAGAGGAAAGAAGCAAAACTCTGAGGCTACCTCGTTACTAACATGGGAACTGACATATGGTGAATAATTCTTCAAAGATGTGGAAGGAGAGCAAAAGACAGGAGGAGCCACTCTCAGGGAACCAGGCAGGGACACTTTAGTCAGCAATGATTTCAAGTGTAATTACTGTGATTCATAACCAAATAGGCAAAAGTGAATTTCTGAAATCACACCCCTTGAGCAAAATCTAATTTCAAACCTCCCTAAAGCTCCTATACTATATTCCTATGACAGAGGTGGGATTTATTATCAGTTCTCTGTCTCTGTCATGTATTACCTAAGATGACCTCAAACTCAAAGCGCCCTTATTCCTTCCGATGCTCAGCTGCTATTCACCACCATTTCTTGTGAATTAATAAATGACTTAAGAAAAAACTCATCTCTGGCTGTCTGGCCTCATACACAGCCTTCCTGCCATTCAAACTAGATGTCCTCCTTGTTGACCACATTTTCAAAGAAAAATCAAAAATATTACATTTTTGTAAGCTGAAAATAGACACAGGGCTAATAGGAAATTGATAGGAAGGCAGCATATGTCCCCTCCTGAGGAAGCACTGATACTACTTTGCAGGGTGAGGATGTTTGGTCAGTACCTATTAACCATAATGGGGCCCCCAGTCCTAACCAGTTCCCTACACTGCTGTTTCCTATTCTTTAAAAAACAAACAAAAAGAAAAACAATACAGGTTAACAAATGCAATTTATCATTAAATGTAAAATAAATGCAACTTCATGCCTTTTAAATGCTTTCTATTTAAATAAATTCACAAATCAAACAAAATAGTATATGGGATTAAGTTTCCAGGCAAAATTTGATGACAAACATTTAAATCTACACATCCAAGAATCTCAGGACAGCCTGGCATCCAAGAGACTGAAACCTCCGTTGTAGCTTTTGTCTACTTGGAGTTAAATTGAGATTCTTGGATGTGTAGAGGGGAAGAGAAGAATGAAGAGAACTACATGACCTTGAGAAGATGGCTCCACCCATCCTGTAGCCCCATATTCCAATTATACAGTAAATGCAAGGAGTCGGGGATGGTAAGGGAGAAAAATCAGTGGTTTCTGTGTGTCATGCGATGGTTGGTGTTAGGAAGAGAGAATACCAGGGCAATCTATCCCTTTTCTGCTACTGATGCTTTGATTTAAACTAACTCAAACCACCCTCTGTCTCCACCAGGTGGCTTACTGATCTAGACCAGAATTGAACACACTGAAAACAATGACTGTGGCTGCATCACTGGGCCCCTCAGGTGTGCTGGGTTGGGTGGCAGGCATCCCTGCCCCCAGGTGACAAGCTGCTGCGAGAGTAAATGACACAGCCCAGATCACTCCCAGCACTTCAGCAGCACAATAAATCATTAGGTTAAAATGTCACTGACGAGCACAAAACACACAAAAGGCCAAAGCAGATTTACCTTTTTAGGCTAAGAGAAAGCTGAAATAACATCTATGGTTTTCATCTAGTTTTCTATAAAATGGTGGTAAAATAGCTATCCAGGTACCTTTCACACTGGAGCATCAAGTCCTCCATTCGGGGTCTCCACTTTGGATAATAAAACCAGTACCTTAATTGGAAATCTTAGGCTACGCCTCTTGCTTCTGACTGTCTTGGGGTGGTGATCAAGTTTGGGGCAGGGGGACTCTGGATGTGCAGAACTCATCCCTCCTGTCTTCCAGATCTGCCTCCCTGCAAAGACACTGCCTTGGTCCACCCTCCCAGAGGCATACGGTACATAACAGGAAAGACTGCCCCGTGTGGGGAGGGCTGCAGTTATCCAGTGCAGCCTAAGACTAGGTGGATAATTCTCTCTAATTTCCAAGTTCAATGATTAGAAACCCACACCTAAAAATTGTGTTCTTCCACATAGCCCTATCAGTAACAAAGCCAACATTTTGATCTTCATCAGACTCTTTCATGTTGATTGGTTAAAACCTGAAAGAGGAAATAAGGATATAATTTCCTAGGGCTTCCCACCCTGAAACTCAATAATATACATCAAATTTTTATTCCATAGCTACTTTGGTTTTTCCCAATGTATAATCTATAGGAAAATAAATTGGGTACTAGATTAGGAAATCAATTCATATATATATATATGAATATATATATATGCATATATAAATTAAATATATGAATATATGCCTGTAATCATATGAATTATTCATACTTTATCAAGTTTAGTGAAATATTTCAACTTTCTAAGAATGCAGCACTATTGCCCTACTAACAAAGAACTTGAAGTTAGAAGATACCATAGATAAATATAGGAATTTCTGGTTTTCAAATCTCCTTTCAAAAATTATACTCATTATTAGAGTACATCAACCTAAGAAGTTCTTAGAACAAGGATCAGCAAATTACAGCCCACAAGCCAAATCCAGCCTGTCACCTGGTTTTGTACAGACCAAATGCTAAAATGATGGATTTTACATTTTTAAAGGATTATAAAGAAAAACAAAGAACATTATGTAATAGAGACCATATGTGACCCCCAAAGCCTAAAATATTTACTATCTGGTCCTTCACTGAAAAAGCTTGCCAAACCCTGTCTAGATCAACTTTCTCTCCCAATATACACACATTCTTGTCTCCTACATTGAAGTTAATTCCATGTTCTATCAGTGTAATGTAATAGTGAGAAGAATGAAGTTAGACAAACCTGGGTTCAAATCCCAGCTCTGACATTATTTGCTGTGTGACCTTAAGCAAGCCACCTAACTTCTCTGAGCATCAATTTCCTGGTTTTGAAAAGGCAGTGATAATAGTACCTAACTGATAGAGTTTTGTGAAGTTTTAGTAACATAAGTGTAAGTAACTTAGGATAGTGCCTGGCATGTGGAGTTGCTTAATATATTAGTCACTTTAATCAAGTCTATTTATGTTAGTGCCCTTCTTGGTCTATGCAACCTCAAACTTAGCCACCCCTGGTCTCACAATCCTCCCCAGAGATAAATTATTCCTTATGTGTCTAAAAACAACTGTTCCCATCAATACAGCCCTTTCATCTTTTTCTATAACAAACATAAAACTATCAATAAGGCTGTATTCTAAGAAAGATTTCAGAGAAAAATACTACATTACAGGGCATCTGGGTCAAGGCGCCTGGCAGTCCTCCCCAACAACTGTGAAAACTCCATTGCGTTCGGAATTTTGAGTGAAATAATTCAACATGAGGGCAAACAGCTCCTTACACAAAATGGGAGATAAATGAATAATCATGTTCTCAATTAGGCAACTACAAAAGCCACTGAGCTCAGTGTCCACAGTTAAAAATAATACTGGGGTGATTTGGCATGACTTCCATTTTAATTTATACAAAAGGAAAACTTTTTAAAGTTTCTACATCTTTTGACATTGTTGCAGAAGTTTCTAAGCCTTTTACCCTTGCCCTCTTGGGCTAGTACATATACAATACTTGTACTCGTACTGAACTACACACAATCTTAGCTCTTACAAAAGTATATTCAATAGAAGGAGCTTCCCAGTCACAAACTGCCTGACTTGTCTGTTTACTCTTTGACAGGAAAAGCTAAGGAGAACTGCCACTCACGTTTAGGCAACACTGAAGGTAATAAAAGAGGAGCTTCCTCTCTGCCCTGAGACCCAAAGATCCTCAGTCCCATCTTGTGACACTATGGTAATCCACTTTTCCTCAGAGTTCCCAAGAACTGAAGAGTCTGCGTACAAACAAAACAGACTCCAGAGGCCAGTTACTGATGTTCACAAATTGTATTTGTGTGGCAGGTATGAAACTCAAATATGTTTTTAAATGTGGTAATTATATTTTTCATAGATTAAAATTCTGCTTCAATATCCTATGCTGAGGGGATGGTGAAAATATAAACTCAGTGACTTCTTTCCCAGGATTTCAGGACAGTGGGGCATCTACATCTGCCAAGAGGTCTGGAGAGCTACCCTTACCCTAAGCCTTACCCTAAGCCGTAACCTAATCCTAACTCGTACACTAACACTAACCCGTACCCTAACATGTACCCTAAACCTAACCCATTCCCTTACACTAACCTGTACCCTGAAACGTACACATTCCCTAACCCTAACCCTTACCCTAAGCCTGACCCTAATGCGTACCCTAATCCTAACCCGTACACTAACACTAACCCGTACCCTAACACGTAACCTAACCCTAACCCGTTGTCGTACACTAACCCGTACACTAAACCGTACCAGTTCCCTAACCCTAACCGTAACCCTAAACCTAACGCTCACCCTAAGCCTTACCGTAACCCGTACACTAATCCTAATGCATACACTAACACTAACCCATACCCTAACACGTACCCTAACAACCCATTGTCGTACCCTAAACTTGACCTTAAACGTACCCATTCCCTAACCCTAACCATAACCCTAACCCTTACCCTAAGCCTTACCATAATCTGTACCCTAATCCTAACCCGAACACAAAAAATAACCTATGCCCTAACACATTTCCTAACTCTAACCTCTTGTTGTACCCTAACCAGTACCCTAAACCGTACCCGTTCCCTAACCCTAACCCTAACTCTAACACTTACGCTAAGCCTTACATTAACCCGTACCTTAATACGAACCCATACACTAACACTAAAACATACCCTAACACGTACCCTAACGCTAAATTCTTGTCATACACTAACCTATACCCAAAAAAGTACCCGATCCCTAACCCTAATCCTAACACTAACCCTAACTCTAACCCTTAACCTAAG
Organism: Grampus griseus; assembly: GCF_964374135.1. NCBI lineage: Eukaryota > Metazoa > Chordata > Mammalia > Artiodactyla > Delphinidae > Grampus > Grampus griseus. The sequence goes on from NC_139009.1 coordinate 43,549,712, forward strand.
CCGTACACTAACCCTAACCCATACACTAACACTAACCCATACCCTAACGTGTACCCGAACCTTAACACGTTGTCATACCCTAACCTGTACCCTAAACCGTACCCATTCCCTAACCCTAACCCTTACTCTAAGCCTTACTCAAAGCCATACCCTAATCCAAAACTGGACACTAACACTAATCTGTACCCTAACAATAAACCGTTGTCTAACCCAAACCAGTACCCTAAACTGTACCGGTTCCCTAACACAAACCATAAACCTAACCATAACACTAATACTTACCGTAAGTTTTACCCTAACCCGTACCCTAACCTTAACCCTTACCCGAAGCCTTATCCTAACCCGTACCCTAATCCTAACCCGTACACTAACACTAGTCCGTACCCTAACACACACGCTAACCCTAACCCGTTGTCGTCCCCTAACCTGGACCCTAAACCGTACCCATTTCCTAACACTAACCCTAACCCTAACACTTACCCAAAGCCTTACCCTAACCCGTTCCCTAATCACAAACCGTATACTAACACTAAACCGTACCCTAACACGTACCCTAAACCTAACCCATTATCGTACTCTAACCTGTACCCTAAACTGTACCCGTTCCCTAAACCTAACACTAACCCTAACCCTAATCCTTACCCTAAACCATACCCTAATCCTAACCCGTGTACCCTAACCCTAACATGTTGTCGTATCCTAAACTGTACCCTAAACAGTACCCGTTCCCAAACCCTAACCCTAACCCTAAGACTTACCCTAAGCCGTACCATAATCCTAACCCGTACACTAACACTAACCTGTACCCTAACATGTACCCTAACCCTAACCCTTGCCCTAAGCCTGACCCTAACTCGTACCCTAGTCTGAACACGTACACTAACACTAACCAGTACCCTAACACGAACACTAGCCCTAACGCGTTGTCGTACCCTAAACTGTACACTAAACCGTACCCGTTCCCTAAACCTAACCTTGACCCTAACACTTACCCTAAGCTTTACCCTAACCCGTACCCTAATACTAAACAGTACAGTAACACTAAACTGTACCCTAACACGTACCCTAACCCTAACCCGTTGTCATACACTAACCTGTACCCTAAAACGTACCCGTTCCCTAACCCTAAACCTAACCCTTACCGTAATGCTTACCCTAACACGTATCCTAAACATAACCCATATATTAACACTAATCCGTACCCTAACATGTACCCGAAACCTAACCCGTTGTCATACACTACCCTGTACCCTAAACCGTACCCGTCCCCTAACCCTAAACCTAACCCTAACACGTACCCTGAGCCTTACCCTAAGCTGTACCCTAATCTGAACCCGTACACTAACACTAACTCGTACCCTAACATGTACCCTACCCCTAAAACATTCTCGTACACTAACCTGTACCCTAAATCATACCCGTTCCCTACGGCTAACCCTAATCCTAACCCTAACCCTTACCCTAAACGTTACCCTAACCCATACCCTAATCCTAATCCATACACTAAGACTAACCCGTACACTAACACGTACCCTAACCCTAAAACGTTGTCGTACACTAAACTGTATCCTAAACCGTACCTGTTCCCTAACCCTAACCCTAACACTATCCTTTACCCTAAACCTTACCGTAACCCGTACCCTAATCCTAACCCATACACTAAGACTAACCCGTACCCTAACACGTACCCTAACCCTAAACCGTTTTCATACCCTAACCTGTAACCTAAACCATACCCGTTCCCTAACCCTAACCCTTCCCCCGAAGCCTTACACTAACCCGTACCCTAATCCTAACCTGTACACTAACACTCACCCGTACCCTAACACGTACGCTAACCCTAAACCGTTGTCGTACCCTAAATCGTACCCGTTCCCTAACCATAACCCTATCCCTAACCGTAACCCTAACCCTTACCCTAAGCCTTATCCTAACCCGTACCCTAATCCTAACCTGTACAATAACAGTAACACGTATCCTAACCCATACCCTAATCCGTAACCTAACCCATATCCTAAACCCTAATCCTTACCCCTAACTTAATTTTCTTTTGTTTTGAATTTTTAAAAATATTTTTCTGTGGTTAAAATAAATTAGCAGAACAACAAAATAAAAGGGAAAGTATCCTGAGTGTCCCTCAAAAACCTAAGTCTGAAATACTTGCTACTTCTGTTTTATGGACTGTTATGTAGCCTATAAAAAAGTGTGAGAGCTAAATCTGTTTCTCTACAGTGAGAAACATAATGTTCCAGATGTACAGAACACCTGGATAAAATGAGAAATCTACACACTATGCTGCTTGTTTCAATAAATGGGAAAGGATGGCAAGTGGTAAAATATTATCTTTTCCTTTAATCTTTTTAAATTTCACTTGTTACTAAGAACTTGAATTATAATTGTACTTTAAAAAAGTTAACAATGGAAATTTAAAAGAAAAAATATATATAGTGTGTTCAATTACATTTCATAGAATTATGAAATGCTGCCACTCTCTGGCCGTTACCTGAAAAAGCAGCTCTAAAACCTATGCTAATGGTCACTTCATATGAACAAGTACTGCAGGGCTGTAAAGGAAACCTGCCCTCATCATGTCTTGAGGGAGGTAAAGGCCAAAATATTTCAAAATGTGGCACATATTTCAAGAAAACCATTTGAAGAAGTAAGCTGTAATAACAGTTTGAAAAATAAAAGGACATGCCTGAAAGCTCAATTTCAAAGGATTATGAGACACATGCAAATCCAACCACACAGAGGTATCAGCTCACACCATTCAGAATAACCATCAGGAAAGAAATTACAAACGATCAATGCTGAAGAGGTTGTGGAGAAATGCATACCCTTAATTTGAAGTGGGACGTAACCTGGTAAGAGCCACTAATGGGAACAGAGTGGAGGTGCCTTCAAAAGGTAAACATTGAGCTACTATATGATCCAGCAGGCCCACTCCTGGGCCTATAACATAAGAAGACATAATTGGAAAGACACAGGCAGGCAAATCTGCACTGTAGAAGTATTACAACAGCCAAGACATGGAAGCAACCAAAAGTCCATCAACAGATGCGTGGATAAAGAAGAACTGCTACATGTAGAGATGGAATATTAGCTCAGGAAAAAATGAAACAATGCCAATTGCAGCACCATATATGAGTCTAGAGGTAAACATGCAACTTGTAGTAAGTGAGAAAGTGAAAGACACCTAATGTATGATATCACTTATAGGTGTTACCTAAAAATTGATACCTATGAAGATATTTCCACAGAGAAAGGCAATCATAGATTCATTAAACAAACTTATGGTTCACCAATGGAAAAGTGTGAGGATTGGATACATTACAACATTGGGGTTAACAGAGATATACAAACACATGTGAAATATATAATCACCAAAGACCTACGGAATACCAAGAGAAGACTACTCAACATTGTATCATAACCTACATGGGAAAAGGATCCGAAGAAGAATAGATATATGTATATGTGTGAAAGAACCACATCTTGCACACCTAGAACAAACAAAACATTGTAATCAAATTTGCTGTGATAAAAAATAAAAATTAAATTAAAAAAACGAACAAGAAGTAGTGAGACATAAACTTAAGGGGCTTTTTCCTGGCACATTCCATTCTAATATTCAACCTAGAACAAGACTTCCATTAAGGCTCTGTTGCCCTGGTAACCAGATTTGGTAAAGGAGAAATGCTGCCGCCTTGTGGCTGTTTCACACAACAGCAGATTTAAACCAAGCGCTAATGATCACTTAATATTCAAAATATGTGCAGGACTGTAAAGGACACCGGGCCTCAAAAAATTCCTGGGGTCGTAAATCGACCAGAAAATTCAAAAGACGTCAACATTTCAAAAAGACAATGTCAAGAGGCATATTTTGCGCATATTTTGTCTTTTCTTTTTCTTTTTGTTTAAAAAAATGCATGGAATAATGCTCAATAGCAGGAACTAATAAAGCCATGCAAATCCAATCTACAAAAACGTTCACCTTACCACCGTCAGAGTGATCATCAGCAAAATAGTCTACAAAACATGAATGCTGAAAGGGTTTCAGAGAACTGTGTACCCTCAAGCTGCTGCTGGGACGATAACTGGTAACAGCCAGTAGTGAGATGAGAATGGCGGTGCGTTTAAAGTTAAAAATTGAGCTCATCACTCTGTAATAACCTACACGGGAAAGGAACCAAAGATGAATAGATAGATACATAGATATAATGAACCAGATTCTGTACACCTAGAACAAACACAACATTTTTATCAAATTTTGCTCAGATAATAAATAAAAATTACATTTAAAAAACAAACAAGAGGTAAGGAGATATAAGCTCTTGGGGGTGTGCCCTGGCACATTCCACTCTAATTTGCAGCCTACTAACACGATTTCCAGGAAGGCTGTTGCCCAAAAACCCAGAGTTGGAAATGTAGAAATGCTGCCGCCTTGTGGCGGTTTCCCACAAGAGCAGCTTTAAACCAACAACTAATGGTCACTTAACATTCACAAGAACTCAGGGCTGTAAAGGACACCTGCCCTCAAAAAATGTCCTGAGGTGAGGAATGCCCAAAAAAATTCAAAAAAGGCAAAATTTTCAAGAAGGTAGTATGAAGTGGTGAGTTTGACTTACTCTCGTTTCAAAAAGGAAAATGGATAGAAGCTCAACCTCAGGAATTATTAGACTCATGCAAATCTAATCTACAAAAAGGTTTCAACTCACACCAGTCGACTGACCACCAGCAAAAAGTCTACAAAGAATAAATGCTGAAGTGGTTTGAGAGAACTGTGTACCCTCTAGCTGCTGGGGGGATGTAAACTGGTAACTGTCAGTAGTGAGAACATAATGGAGGTGCATTTAACGGTAAAAATTGAGCTACCATTCGATGCAGCAGGCACACCGCTGTGCCTCTCACCTGAGAAGACCAGAATCCAGAAGACAGAGGCTGCAAAAGCTGCACTGAAGCCTTATTCACAATAGCCAAGACATGGAAGCAACCTAAATGTCCATTGACAGATGAATGGATAAAGAAGTGGTCCATGTACACAATGGAATATTAGCCATGGAAAACAATGAAACACTGTTCTTTGAGGTACCATAGATGAGCCTAGAGATAAACACAGAACATGAGGTAAGTTGGAATGCAAAAGCCATATATCCTATGATATCTCTTATAGGTGTTACCTAACAACTGACAAAAATGGACACACTTCCACAGAGAAAGACACACACAGACTTAAAAAAAAACTATGCATATCTAAAAGGAAAGGTGGTGGCAATGGATAAATTAAGATTAGGTTTACCATACCTATACAAATACAGATTAAGTACATATATCAAAAAGCCCGAGCACATAGCAAGGGAGGTCTACAGAACACTCTGTAATCCTTTACATGGGAAAAGGATCTGTACATGAATAGATATACATGATGTACGAATGAACCAGATTGTGTACACCTAGGACAAACTGTATTCTAATCATTACCCCGATTAAAACAATTAAAAAAACGAACAAGAAGTAATGAGACATAAACTTCAGGGGCTTTTTCCTGGCACATTCCATTCTAATTTACAACCTAGTAACAGGATTTCCAGAAAGGCTCTGCTGCCCTAGTAACCAGATTTGAGAATGGAAAAATGCTGCCGCCTTGTGGCCATTTCCCACAACACCAGCTTTAAACCCAGTGCTAATGGTCACTAAATATTCACAATCATTGCAGGCATGTAAATGACACCTGCTCTCAAAAAAAATCATGGGGTCGAAAATCGACCTCAAAATTCAAAAGAGGGCAACCTTCCAAGAAGACAATTTCAGGAGGTATGTTGTACTCACACTTTTTTTTTCTAAATAAAAGAAAGGTGTGGAAAAATGCTGAATATTAGGAATTATTAGACATGCAAATCCAAAGTACAAAAACCTATCAGCTCACAGCAGTCAGAATGGCCATGAGCAAACTCTGCAAACAATAACTGCTGAAGGGGTTGTGGAAAAATGCGTACCCTCGGTGTTAACTGGGACGTGGTAAGAGCCACTAATGAAAACACAATGCAGGTTCCTTGAAAAGGTAAACATTGAGCTACCAGTCAATGAATCATACCCACTGTTGGGCCTATCACCCGAGAAAATGAGAATCAAAAGTCACAGGCTGGCAATACTGCACTCCAGCAATATTTATCATAGGCAACACTTGGTAGCAACAAAAATGTCCATCAACAGAGTAATGCACGAAGAAGTGGTCCATGTACAGAATGGAATATTACTCCACTAAAAAATATAAATTAAATTTAAAAAACAAACATAAGTAAGGATACATAAGCTTTTGGGGGTATATCAGGGCACATTGCACTCTAATTTATAACTGAGGAAAGTCTGTTTCTCTAGGTACCAGAGTGGGGAACGTAGAAATGCTGCCATCCTCTGGCCGATACCTGCAACAGCAGCTTTGAAATCTGTGCTAATGGGCACTTCATATGCACAAGTACTGCAGGGCTGCAAATGAAACCTGCCCTTAAAATGTCTTGATGCAGGTAAAGGCCAAAAAATGTCAAAATGTGGCACATACTTCAAGAAAACAATTTGAAGAAGTCAGCTGCAATAACAGTTTGAAAAATAAAAGGACATGCCTGAAAGCTCAATTTCAAGGGAGTATGAGACACATGCAAATCCAACCACAAAGAGGTATCAGATCACACCACTCAGAATAACCATCAGCAAAAAAAACTACAAACGATCAATGCTGAAGAGGTTTTGGAGAAATGCACACCCTCAATTTGAAGTGGGACGTAACCTGCTAAGAGCCACTAATGGGAACAGAATGGAGGTGCCTTTAAAAGGTAAACCTTGAGCTACTATGTGTTCCAGCAGGCCCACTTCTCGGGCTATATCTTAAGAAGACAGAATTGGAAAGACACAGGCAGGCAAATCTGCACTGTAGAAGTATTACAATAGCCAAGGCATGGAAGCAACCAAGTGATGAGTAGACAAAGAAGAACATGTACAGATGGAATATTAGCCAAGGAAAAATATGAAAAAATGCCATTTGCAGGACCATAGGAGTCTAGAGGTAATCATGCAAAAACTGGTAGTGAGAAAGCGAAAGACACATATCCTATCATATCACTTATGGGTGTTACCTAAAAATTGATACCTATGAGGATATTTCCAGAGAGAAAGGCAACCACAGATTCATTAAACAAACTTACGGTTCACCAAAAGGAAAGGTGTGAGGATTGGATACATTACGATATTGGGGTTAACAGAGATATACAAACACATGTGAAATATATAATCACCAAAAACCTATGGCATACCAAGAGAAGACTACTCAACATTGTGTCATAACCTACATGGGAAAAGGATCTGAAGAAGAATAGATAGATGTATATGTGTAAAAGAACCACATCTTGCACACCTAGAACAAACAAAACATTGTAATCTAGTTTGCTGTGATAAAGAATAAAAATTAAATTAAAATAATGAACAAGAAGTAATGAGACATAATCTTAAGGGGCTTTTTCCTGGCACATTCCATTCTAATTTACAACCTACACCGCAACTTCCATTATGGCTCTGTTGCCCTAATAAGCAGATTTGGTAAGGAGAAGTGCTGCCGCCTTCTGGTCATTTCACACAAGAGCAGTAATGGTCACTTAATATTCAAAATAATTGCAGGCCTGTAAATGACACCTGCCATCAAAAAAAATCCTGGGGTCGTAAATCGACCAGAAAATTCAAATGATGTCAACATTTCAAGGAGACAATTTCAAGAGGCATATTTTATGCACATTTTGTCTTTTCTTTTTTTTCTTTAAAATAAAAGGGAATTGAAAAATGCGCAACATCAGCAATTAATAAAGCCATGCAAATCCAATTACAGAAATGTTCACCTCACAGCTGTCAGAATGTTCTTCAGCAAAAAGTCTACAAAGAATAAATGCTGAATGGGGTTTCAGAGAACTGTGTACCCTCTAGCTGCTGGGGGGATGTAAACTGGTAACAGAAAGTAGTGAGAACATAATGGAGGTGCGTTTAAGGGTAAAAATTGAGCTACCATGTGATCTGGTAGGTGCTTTGATGTGCCTATCACCTGAGCAGAGCAGAATGGAAAAGACAAAGGCTGGCAATCCTGCACTGCAGGAACATTTAACATAGCCAAGACTCGGAAGAAACCAAAAGGTCCATGAACAGAAAAATGCACAAAGAGGAAGTGGTCCATGTACACAATGGAATATTAGCCATGGAAAACAATGAAACAGTGCAGTTTGCACCACCATATAAGGACCTAGAGATAATCATCCAACTTGAAGTAATAAGAAAGAAACTGAAAGACAGATATCCTATGACATCATTTCTAGGTGTTACCTAAAAGTTGATACTCATGAACTTATTTCCAAGAGAAGGAAAAGCATGGATTAAGAAAAAAAAAATTATGTTTAACCAAATGGAAAAGTGTAAGGAATGTATGAATTAGGATATGGGGGTTGACACACATGTACCAATACATATGAAATATATAATCACAAATACCTATGGAATACCAAGAGAGGTCTACTCAACACTCTATTATAACATACACGGGAAAGGATCCAAAGAGGAATAGACAGATACATTGATAAGATGAACCAGATTCTGTACACCTAGGATAATCTACATTTTTATCAAATTTGCTCTGATAATTAATAAAAATGAAATTAAAAAACCAAACAAGAAGTAAGGAGATATAATCTCTTGGGATGTGCCCTGGCACATTCCACTCTAATTTGAAGCCTACTAACACGATTTCCAGGAAGGGTCTGCTGCCCAAAAACCCAGAGTTAGAAATGTAGAAATTCTGCCACCTTGTGGCCATTTCCCGCAAGAGCGGCTTTAAGCCCACAGCTAATGGTCTCTTTTTTTTTTAACATCTTTATTGGGGTATAATTGCTTTACAACGGTGTGTTAGTTTCTGCTTTATAACAAAGTGAATCAGTTATACATATACATATGTTCCCATATCTCTTCCCTCTTGCGTCTCCCTCCCTCCCACCCTCCCTATCCCACCCCTCCAGGCGGTCACAAAGCACCGAGCTGATATCCCTGTGCTATGTGGCTGCTTCCCACTAGCTATCTACCTTACGTTTGGTAGTGTATATATGTCCATGCCTCTCTCTCGCTTTGTCACAGCTCACCCTTCCCCCTCCCCATATCCTCAAGTCCATTCACCAATAGGTTTGTGTCTTTATTCCTGTCTTACCCCTAGGTTCTTCATAACATTTTTTTCCCTTAAATTCCATATATATGTGTTAGCATACGGTATTTGTATTTCTCTTTCTGATTTACTTCACTCTGTATGACAGACTCTAGGTCTATCCACCTCATTACAAATAGCTCAATTTCGTTTCTTTTTATGGCTGAGTAATATTCCATTGTATATATGTGCCACATCTTCTTTATCCATTCATCTGATGATGGGCACTTAGGTTGTTTCCATCTCCAGGCTCTTGTAAATAGAGCTGCAATGAACATTTTGGTACATGACTCTTTTTGAATTATGGTTTTCTCAGGGTATATGCCCAGTAGTGGGATTGCTGGGTTGCACTGGACTTCTAATGGCCTCTTAACATTCACAAGGACTCAGGGCTGTAAAGGACACCTGCCCTAAACAATTGTGCAGAGCTAGGGAATGGCCAATAAAATTAAAAACTGGCAAATTTTTCAAGAAGATAGTATGAAGAGGTAAGTTTGACCCATTCTTTTTTTTAAAAAAAAGAAAATGGGTAAAAGCTCAACCTCAGGAATTATTAGACTCATGCAAATCTAATCTACAAAACGGTTTCACCTCACACCAATCGACTGACCATCAGCAAAAAGTCTACGAACAATAAATTCTGAAGGGGTTTTAGAGAACTGTGTACCTTCTAGCTGCTGGTGAGATGTAAAGTGGTAACAGCCAATAATGAGAACAGAAAGGCGCTGCGATTAAAAGTAAAAATTGAGGTACCATTCAATCCAGCAGTCACACCACTGGGCCTCTCACCTGAGGAGACCAGAATCGAGAAGACCCGGGCTGCAAAAGCTGCACTGCAGCCTTATTCACAATAGCCAAGACAGTGAAGCAACCAAAATGTCCATCAACAGATGAATGGATAAAGAAGAAGTGGTCCATGTACCCAATGGAATATTAGCCATGGAAAACAATGAAACACTGCTATTTGAGGCACCACAGATGAGCTTGGAGATAATCACAGAACATGAGGTAAGTCAGAAAGCAAAAGATCTATATCCTATGATATCACTTATAGGCATTATCTAATAACTAACACAAATGAACATATTTCCACAGAGAAAGACACTCACAGACTTAGAAATTAAGTATGCTTATCTAAAAGGAAAGGTGGGCGGAATGGATAAATTAAGATTAGCATTACCATACGTATACAAATACATATTATAAACATATATCAAAAAGACTGACCATATAACAAGGGAGGTCTACGGAACACTCTGTAATATTTTACATGGGAAGAGTATCTGAACATGAATAGACATATATATTGTACAAATGAACCAGATTGTGTACACCTGGACAAACAATATCTAATCATTACCCCGATTAAATAAATTTTAAACACCAAGAAGAAATAATGAGACATAAACTTATGGGCGTTTCTCCTGGCCCATTCCATTCTAACTTACAACCTAGGAACACGACTTCCAGAAAGGCTTTGCTGCCCTAGTACCCAGATTTGGGAATGGAGAAATGCTGCCTCCTTATGGCCATTTCCCACAACAGCAGCTTTAAACCCAGTGGTAATGGTCACTAAATATTCACCAAACTTGCAGTTCTGTAATGACACCTGCCCTCCAAAAAGATCCTGGGGTCGAATATCGACCAAAAATTCAAAAGAGGGCAACCTTCCAAGAAAATTCCAAGAGATATATTGTACTCACACTTTTTTTTTTTAACAGAAAAGAAAAGGCACGGAAAAATCATGAATTTTAGGAATTTTTAAAGACATGCAAACCCAAATTACAGAAACCTATCAGGTCACAGCAGTCAGGATGGGCATTAGTAAAAATGCTGCAAACAATAAATGCTGAAGGGATTGTGGAGAAATTCATACACTTGGTTCTAAGGGGGGCGTGGTAAGAGCCACTAATGAAAACACAATGGAGGTGCTTTGAAAAGGTAAACATTGAGCTACTTAGTCAATCAGTCACACCCACTGCTGGGCCTGTCACCTGAGAAAATGAGAATCAAAAAGTCACAGGCTGGCAATCTTGCACTCCAGCAATATTTAATAAAGCCAACACTTGGAAACAACGAAAATGTCCATCAACAGAGGAATGCATCAGGAAGTGGTCCATATACACAATGGAGTATTACTCCAATAAAAATATAAATTAAATTTAAAAAACAAACAAAAGTGAGGAGACATCAGCTTTTCAGGGTTTATCCGGGCACATTCCACTCTAATTTATAACCAAGGAAGACCACTGGCCAGAAGGTCTGTTTCCCTAGTACCAGCATGGGGAATGAAGAAAGGCTGCCGCACTCTGGCTGTTACCTGCAAAAGAAGCTTTAAAGCCTGTGCTAATGGTCACTTCATGTGAACAAGTACTGCAGGGCTGTAAGTGAAAACTTCCCTCAAAATGTCCTGAGGGATGTAATGGCCAATAAATTTCAAAATGTGACACATACTTTAAGAAAACACTTTGAAGAACTAAGCTGTACTCACAGTTTGAAAAACAAAAAGGACATGCCTTAAAGCTCAATTTCAACGGATTATGAGTCACATGCAAATTCAACCACAAAGATGTATCAGCTCACACCAGTCAGAATATCCATCAGCAAGAAAACTACAAACAATAAATGCTGAAGGTGTTGTGGAGAAATGCATACCCTCAACTTTAAGTGGGATGTAACCTGGAAAGAGCCACTAATGAGAACAGAATCGTGGTGCATTTAAAAGGTAAACCCTGAGATACGATATGATACAGGAGGCCCACTCCTGGGCCTATAACATAAGAAGACAGAATTGGAAAGACACAGGCAGGCAAATGTGCATTGCAGCAGTATTACAATAGCCAAGACATGGAAGAAACCAAATAGTCCATCAAGAGGTGAGTGGACAAAGAAGAACTGGTACATGTACAGATGGAATATTAGTTAGGGAAAAAAATGAAACAAGGTCATTTGCAGTACTGTAGATGATTCTAGAGGTAATCAGGCAAATTGTACTAAGTCAGATAGCAAAAGACACATATCCTATAATATCACTTATAGGTGTTAGCTATAAATTGATACCAATGAAGATATTTCCACAGAGAAAGGCAATCACAGATTCATTAAACAAAGTTATGGTTCACCAAATAAAAGGTGTGAGGATTGGATACATTAGGATATAGGGGTTAACACAGATATAGAAACACATGTGAAATATATAATCACCAGAGACCCACAGAATACCAAGAGAAGACTCCTCAACATTGTGTCATAACCTACATGAGAAAACGATCTGAAGAAGTATAGATACATGTATATGTGTAAAAGAACCACATCTTGCACACCTAGAACAAACAAAACATTTTAATCAAATTTACTCTGATAAAAAATAAAAATTAAATTGAAAAAAGAAGAAGTAATGAGACATAAACTTAAGGGGCTTTTTGCTGGCACATTGCATTCTAATTTACAACCAGAACATGACTTCCATTAAAGCTCTGTCATCACTAATAAAGCAGCTTTATAAGCAATGTTGAAGGTAGCTTAAAAGAATTCTCACTAATTACTGATAGTAACAAGAAAACAAACAAAAGTAAAAATCTCACTGCAAAAAGTATACATAGAGTAAGGGTAGTAGATCAAACACTTATTAAACTTCTGTAAAGAATAAAAGACAACAGTAGTATGTTTTGTTAAAAAGAGAGGGCCCAAATAAATCAGAAATGAAAGAGATGATGTTACAACAGCCACCACAGAAATACAAAGTATCCTAAGATACACACAGGGTAACTCAGGGCTCAGACTGGACAGAGCTCCATGCCCCTGTACATGACTTACAGGAGCCTCAGGAACTGAGGAAGGGGTCCCTGAGGAGAGGCACAAAATAGAAGATGTTAGGCATTAACACGACTGCATTCATCTTAAACGTGCCTGAACTACATTCACACAAGATGATTTTGTCCTGTATGTACATCGGCACCTCTTGTCGGAACTGAAGATCTTTGGCTTCACCACCTCTACTGACAGCATTAGCTTCACCTGCTGTGGACCGTCTCCTATAGGATTTCTAGAACCACAAAGCATCGAAGCTTCACAGGACCCAGAGTCTGTGCGACTCCACTATGAGTCTCAGAGTCTCAACTGCACTCAGAGACTCAGAGTCTCAACAGAGACTCCACTCTTGGAGGGCACACACAAAGTAGTGTGCACATCAGGACCCAGGGGAAGGAGCAGTCACCCCACAGGTGAGTGACCACACCTAACTGCTAGTGTTAGAGGGTCTCCTGCAGAGGCGGGGAGTGGCTGTGGATCACCATGGGGACAACGACACTGGCAGCAGAAGTTCTGGGAAATACTCCTTGGTGCGAGCCCTCCCAGAGTCCGCCATTAGCCCCACCAAGAGCAAGGTAGGCTCCAGTGCTGGGTCGCCTCAGGCCAAACAACCAACAGGGAGGGAACCCAGCCCCATGCATCAGCAGACAAGCGGATTAAACTTTTTATTAAACTTTTATTTAATCCACAGACAAGCAGATTAAAGCTCTGCCCACCAGAGCAACACCCAGCTCTACCAACCACCAGTCCCTCCCATAAGGAAGCTTGCACAAGCCTCTAAGATAGACTCAATCACCGGAGAGCAGACAGCAGAAGCAAGAAGAGCTACAATTCTGCAACCTGTGGAAGGAAAACCACATTCACAGAAAGATAAAGAAAATGAAAAGGCAGAGGACTTTATACCAGATCAAGGAACAAGATAAATTCCCAGAAAAACAACGAAATGAGGTGGGGATAGGCAACCTTCCAGTAAAAGAATTCGGAATAATGATAGTGAAGATGATCCAAGACCTTGGAAAAAGAATGGAGGCAAAGATCGAGAAGATGCAAGAAATGCTTAACAAAGACCTAGAAGAATTAAGGAACAACCACCTAGAAGAATTAAAGAACAAACAAACAGAGATGAACAATACAATAACTGAAATGAAAAATACACTAAAAGGAATCAGTAGCAGAATAACTGTGGCAGAAGAACGGATAAGTGACCTGGAAGACAGAAAGGTGGAAATCACTGCCGTGGCAGAGAATAAAGAAAAAGAATGAAAATAAATGAAGACACGCAAAGAGACCTCTGGGACAACATTAAACGCAACAATATTCACATTATAGGGGTCCCAGATGGAGAAGAGAGAGAGAAAGGACCCAAGAAAATATTTGAAGAGATTATAGTGGAAAACTTCCCTAGCATGGGAAAAGAAATAGCCACTGAAGTCCATGAAGTGCAGAGAGTCCCAGGCAGGATAAACCAAAGGAGAAAAATGCCGAGACACACAGTAATCAAATTGACAACAATTAAAGACAAAGAAAAATTATTGAAAGAAACAAGGGAAAAATGACAAATAACATACAACAGAACTCCCATAAGGTTAACAGCTGATTTCTCAGCAGAAAATCTACAAGCCAGAAGGGAGTGACATGATAAATTTAAAGTGATGAAAGGGAAGAACCTACCACCAAGAGTACTCCACCCAGCAAGAATCTCATTCAGATTTGACGGAGAAATCGAAAGCTTTACAGACAAGCAAAAGCTAAGAGAATTCAGCACCATGAAACCAGCTCTACAACAAATGCTAAAGGAACTTCTCTAAGTGGGAAACACAAGAGAAGAAAAAGACCCACCAAGACAAACCCATAACAATTAAGAAAATAGTAATAGGAACATACATATTGATAATTACCTTAAACGTGAATGGATCAAGCGCTCCAACCAAAAGACACAAGCTCGCTGAATGGGTACAAAAACAAGACCCATATATATGCTGTCTACAAGAGACCCATTTCAGATCTAGGGACACATACAGACTGAAAGTGGGGGATGGAAAATGATATTCCATGTAAATGAAAATCAAAAGAAAGCTGGAGTAGCAATACTCATATCAGATAAAATAGATTTTAAAATAAAGAATGTTACAAGAGACAAGGAAGGACACTACATAATGATCAAGGGATCAATCCAAGAAAATACAACAATTATAAATATATATATACCCAACATAGGAGCACCTCAATATATAAGGCAACTGCTAACAGCTATAAAAGAGGAAATCGACAGTAACACAATAATAGCGGGGCACTTTAACACCACACTTACACCAATGGAGATCATCCAGACAGAAAATTAATAAGGAAACACAAGCTTTAAATGACACAAGAGACCAGATAGATTTAATGGATATTTATAGGACATTCCATCCAAAAACAGCAGATTAAACATTTCTTCTCAATGGCACACGGAACATTCTCCGGGATAGAACACATATTGGGTCACAAATAAAACATCAGTAAATTTAAGAAAACTGAAATCATATCAAGCAGCTTTTCCGACCACACTGCTATGGTATTAGAATTCAATTACACGGGAAAAAAGGTAAAAAAACACAAACACATGGAGGCTAAACAATACGTTACTAAATAACCAAGAGATCACTGAAGAAATAAAAGAGTAAATCAAAAACTACCTAGAGACAAATGACAACAAAAACATGATGATCCAAAACCTACGGGATGCAGCAAAAGCAGTTCTAAGAGGGAAGTTTATAGCAGTACAAGCCTACCTCAAGAAACAAGAAAAATCTCAAATAAACAATCTAACCATACACCTAAAGGAACTAGAGAAAGAAGAACAAAACCCAAAGTTAGTAGAAGCAAAGAAATCATAAAGATCAGAGCAGAAATAAATGAAATAAAAGCAATAGCAAAGATCAATGAAACTAAAAGCTGGTTCTTTGAGAAGATGAACAAAAATGATAAACCTTTAGCCAGACTCAAGAAAAAGAGGGAGAGGACTCAAATCAATAAAATTAGAACTGAAAAAGGAGAAGTTGTAACAGACACCACAGAAATACAAAGCATCCTAAGACACTACTACAAGCAACTCTATGCCAATAAAATGGACAACCTGGAAGAAATGAACAAATTCTTAGAAAGGTATAACCTTCCAAGACTGAACCAGGAATAGAAAATATGTACAGACCAATCACAAGTAATGAAATTGAAACTGTGATTAAAAATCTTCCAACAAACAAAAGTCCAGAACCAGATGGCATCAGAAGTGAATTTTATCAAACACTTAGACAAGAGCTAACACCCAACCTTCTCAAACTCTTCAAAATTTTCAGGGGAAGGAACACTCCCAAACTCATTCTATGTGGCCACCATCACCCTGATACCAAAACCAGACAAAGATACTACAGAAAAGGAAAATTAGAGACCAATATCACTGATGAATATAGATGTAAAACTCCTCAACAAAATACTAGGAAACAGAATTGAACAACACATTAAAAGGATCATACACCATGATCAGGTGGGGTTTATCCCAGGGATGCAAGGATTCTTCAATATACACAAATCTATCAATCTGATACACCATATTAACAAATTGTAGAACAAAAATATGATCATCCCAATAGATGCAGGAAAAGGTTTTGACAAAATTCAACACCGATTTATGATAAAAAGTCTCCAAAAAGTGGGCATAGAGGGAAACTACCTCAACATAATAAAGGCCGTATATGACAAACCAACAGCAAACATCATTCTCAACGGTGAAAAGCTAAAAGCATTTCCTCTAAGATCAGGAACAAGACAAGGATGTCCACTCTCACCACTATTATTCAACAGAGTTTTGGAAGTCCCAGACACAGCAATCAGAAAAGAAAAAGAAATAAAAGGAATACAAATTGGAAAAGAAGTAAAATTGTCACTGTTTGCAAATGACACGATACTACACATAGTGAATCCTAAAGATGCCACCAGAAAACTACTAGAGCTAATCAATGAATTTGGTAAAGTTGCAGGATACAATATTAATGCACAGAAATCTCTTGCATTCCTATAAACTAACAATGAAAGATCAGAAAGAGAAATTAAGGAAACAATCCCATTCACCATTGCAACAAAAAGAATAAAATACGTAGGAACAGATGGAGGTATAAACCATGTTCTTGGATGAAAAGAATCAATATTGTGCAAATGACTATACTACCCAAAGCAATCTACAGATTCAACGCAATCCCTATCAAATTACCAGTGGCATTTTCTACAGAACTAGAAGAAAAAAATCTTAAAATTTGTATGGAGACACAAAAGATCCCGAATAGCCAAAGCAGTCTTGAGGGAAATTAAAAGAGCTGGAGAAATCAGACTTCCTGACTTCAGACTATACTACAAAGCTACAGTAATCAAGACTATATGGTACTGGCAAAAAACAGAAATATAGATCAATGGAACAGGATAGAAAGCCCAGAGATAAACCTACGTACCTATGGCTAACTCATCTATGACAAAGGAGGCAAGGATATATAATGGAGAAAAGACAGTCTCTTCAGTAAGTGGTGCTGGGAAAACTGGACAGCTATACATAAAAGAATGAAATTAGAACACTCCATAACACCATACACAAAAATAAACTCAAAATGGATGAGAGATCTAAATGTAAGATCAGACACTATAAAACTCTTAGAGGAAAACACAGGCAGATCATTCTATAACATAAATCACAGCAAGATCCTTTTTGACCCACCTCTTAGAGAAATGGAAATAAAAACAAAAATAAACAAATGGGACCTAATGAAACTTAAAAGCTTTTGCACAGCAAAGGAAAACATAAACAAGAGGAAAAGATAACCCTGAGTATGGGAGAAAATATTTTCATATGAAGCAAATGATAAAGGATTAATCTCCAAAATTTACAAGCAGCTCATGTAGCTCAATATCACAAAAACAAACAACCCAATCCAAAAATGGGCAGAAGACCTAAATAGACATTTCTCCAAAGAAGATATACAGATTGCCAACAAACACATGAAAGGATGCTGAACATCACTAATCATTAGAGAAATGCAAAGCAAAACTACAGTGAGGTATCACCTCACAGCAGTCAGAATGGCAATCATCAAAAAACCTACAAACAATAAATGCTGGAGAGGCATTTATTGGAGAAAAGGGAACCCTCTTGCACTGTTGCTGGGAATGTAAATTGATATAGCCACTAGGGATAACAGTATGGAGGTTCCTTAAAAAACTAAAAATAGAAGTACCATACGACCCAGCAATCCAAGTACTGGGCATTTACCCTGAGAAAACCATAATTCAAAAAGAGTTATATACAACAATATTCATTGCAGCTCTATTTACAATAGCCAGGACATGGAAGCAACCTAGGTGTCCATCGACAGATGAATGGATAAAGAAGATCTGGCCCATATATAAAATGGAATATTACTCAGCCATAAAAAGAAACAAAACTGAGTTATTTGTAGTGAGGTGGATGGACTTAGAGTCAGTCCTACACAGTGAAGTAAGTCAGAAAGAGAAAAACAAATATCGTATGCTAACAGAGATATATGGAATCTAAAGGAAAAAAATGTTTATGAAGAACCTAGGGGAAGGACAGGATTAAGGACACAGACGTAGATAAAGGACTTGAGGACACAGCGAGGGGGAAGTGTAAGCTGGGACGAAGTGAGAGAGTGGCATGGACATATATACATTACCAAATGTAACAACAATAGCTACTGCGAAGCAGCCACATAGCACAGGGAGATCAGCTCGGTGCTCTGTGAACACATAAAGGGGTGGGATACAGAGGGAGGGAGAGAGATGAAAGAGGGTGGGGATATGGTGATATATGTGTATGTATAGCTGATTCACTTTGTTATACAGCAGAAACTAACACTCCATTGTAAAGCAATTATACTCCAATAAAGGTGTAAAAGGAAAAAAAAAGAAGAAAGCCCAGAGATAAACCTACACACCTATGGTCAACTAATCTATGACAAAGGAGACAAGACTATACAATGGAGTAAAGACAGTCTCTTCAATCAGTGATGCTGGGAGAAATGGACAGCTACATGTAAAAGAATGAAAATAGAACACTCCCTAACACCATACACAAAAATAAATTCAAAATGGATTACAGACCTTAATGTAAGACCAGACACTATAAAACTCTTAG
This sequence comes from Grampus griseus, assembly GCF_964374135.1. Lineage (NCBI taxonomy): Eukaryota > Metazoa > Chordata > Mammalia > Artiodactyla > Delphinidae > Grampus > Grampus griseus. Next base: position 43,568,923 of record NC_139009.1, read on the forward strand.
AGGAAAACATAGGAAGAATACTCTGACACAAATCACAGGAAGATCATTTTTGATCCACCTCCTAGAGTAATGCCATAAAAAAGAAAACTAAACAAATGGGACCTAATGAAACATAAAAGCTTTTGCAAAGCAAAGGAAACTACAAACAAGACGAAAAGACAACCCTCAGAATAGGCAAAAATATTTGCAAACGAATCAATGAACAAAAGTTTAATCTCCAGTATATATAAACAGCTCATGCAGCTCAATATTTAAAAAACAAACAACCCAATACAAAAATGGGCAGATGATCTAAACAGACATTTCTTCTAAGAAGACATAGAGATGGCTAAGATGCACATGAAAAGCTGCTCAACATCATTAATTATTAGAGAAATGCAAATCAAAACTACAATGAGGTATCACTTCACACCTGTTAGAATGGGCATCATCAGAAAATCTACAAACAACAAATGCTGGAGAGGGTGTGGAGAAAAGGAACCCTCTTCCACTATTGGTGGGAATGTAAATTGATATAGTCACTATGGAGAACAGTAGGGAGGTTCCTTAAAAACCTAAAAATAGAATTACCATATGATCCAGCAATCCCACTACTGGGAATATACCCAGAGAAAACCATAAATCAAAAAGACACATTCACCACTATGTTCATTGCAGCACTATTTACAATAGCCAGGTAATGGAAGCAACCTAAACGCCCACAGACAGACGAATGGATAAAGATGTGGTACATATATAAAATAGAATATTACTCAGCCATAAAAAGGAATGAAATTGGGTCATTTGTAGAGACGTCGATGGATCTAGAGACTGTCATACAGAGTGAAGTAAGTCAGAAAGAAGAAAACAAATATTGTATATTAATGCATATATGTGGAACCTAGAAAAATGGTACAGATGAACCAGTTTGCAGGACAGAAATAGAGACAGAAATAGATGTAGAGAACAAACGTATGGACACCAAGGGGGGAAAGTCGTGGGGTGGTGGTGGTGGGATGAGTTGGGAGATTGGGGTTGACATGTATACATTTATATGTATAAAATAGATAACCAATAAGAACCTGCTGTATAAAAAAATAAATAAAATTTTAAAATAAAATAAAATAAAAACAGAAAGATAAGTCCTTCCCTTCCCTTCCCATAGATGTATTTATATGAATGAATTATTTCCATGCTTATATATATAAATACAAAAAAGAGGAATAAAATCTACCTTGAACCAAAACAGAAAAAAAGAAAAAAAACCCAGAACCCACCAGTTAAACAGAGGAAACCCTATCAGGGCACTTGCTCCAGTGGTAAACAATTCTGAAGTTGGTCAGAGGTGGGGAATCGTCTCGCATGCAGCCAGCAGCTCCCCCGCAAGGAGCGTCCTCATTGCAAAGCTGGGGGACCGTGCCGAGGCGTCTCTGAGTAAAGGTGAGCTGAGCCCCAGGCCAGCTGCTGATGAACTGTTCCCACCCTTCCCAGGTAAAATACCTGAATAGGTACAAGGACTTGAAAGCTTAGAGGAAGGGCCGTGGAGCCACACCAGCCACAGCACGCAAGCCGACTTGGTGCGTGCAGGCCAGCCAGGATGGTCCTGGCCCCGGGCGCACTTCTGGAAGCTTTCCATTTCCCTGCCTGAGATACCCCTCCTGTCCCAGCCCCCACTGTTTTTTTCCTTCCTCACCTCTGCCTGGGGAGAAATTCCAGCGGTAGGTGTGGGTGACACATCCTCTTGTTTAGCAGGTGGCAGCCTGGCAAGTCCTGCAGAAAGTCCAGCAGAGTCCCACTCACACCGGGCCACCCACAAAGCCGTGGCCCCTCACTCCCTCCCACCAGCCCAGCCCCGACACTGCTGACGGGGCAGAGAATATGGCGTCAGGCACAGCTGCAGGGGCTCTTGCTGCCTGGAGCGGTGTTTATATTGACCTCAACCCAGGCACACCTGGGGAGGGCTGGCCGGCAGGGTCAGGCTGCCCAGGTCAGCCAATCCTCACCACTCAGGGGCTCACATTGCTGAAATTGGACCTTGCTGAACCGGCCAGGTCCAAGGAACAGGTGTGGCCTCCTGAGAGTCAGGATAGACAAGGGGCTGCAGCTCCGGCTTGTTTTCTAATCATTTTATCTGGCCCATGAGTGGGAGACAATTTCAAGAAGACCCTCTCCTAATGAGAGGAACCCAGTAGTCAGGGAGAGGAGGGGTGGAGGAGACAGAGGCCTGGTGCCCCAGCTTCAGTGAAAGTCTCTGGAAGACCAGGCGGAGGGAGGCCGCACAGAGTGATGCCCAGGGTCACAGACCTGTCGGAGCTGCTGTTTGTTAGTTCAAGTCCTGCTCTGAGGTGCTCTGTGTCAGCTCTGAGCGACAGGTGAGCTGGGAGTGCTCTGCAATGAGGGCTATGTGCACGGTTCCTGTGTGCCCAGCCCTGCCGGGGTACCTGCCCAGGGGAGCTCTGTATCCTGGGAGGGGCCTGACCACGAGAGCCCCATGGGCTGCTGGGTAGCTTCACAGGTAAGCTCCATACCCTGGGAGGGGCCTGACCACGAGAGCCCCGTGGGCTGCTGGGGATCTGCCCAGGTGAGCTCCATATCCTGGGAGGGGCGTGACCACGAGAGCCCTGGTAGCTGCTGGGTACCTGCCCAGGTGAGCTCCATATCCTGGGAAGGGCCTGACCACGAGAGCCCCGTGGGCTGCTGGGAACCTGGTAATGGATGTCAGGACAATCAGTGAAGCCACCGAGGATATATATCCGGTAGTTCCTAATTCCTACACCCTGCTGGTCATTCTACCATCCACCAGGACAAGGTTCTGTATTAGACTTCAATGATGCCTTCTTCTGTATTCCATTAGTCCCAGAGTCACAAGAAATTTTGGATTGTGAGTGGCAGGACTCAACATACAACAAAAACAATACTGTTGGGCCGTCCTGCCCCAAGGGTTCAAAAATTTCCACACCATCTTTGGGGAAACGTTAGCTAAACACCTAAAAGTTCTACCTCTGAAAAAGGGAACCCTCCAATATGCAGACGATATTCTGATCGCCAGCCCTACTAAGGAAGCCTCTGAACTACCTAGCCAATAAAGGATAGAAGGTGTCCAAGAAAAAGGCTCAAATATCACAGACTAAGGTGACCTGCCTGGGCTTCATTCTCACAGAAGGTCGGAGAAGCCCATCCTAGGAAAGGGAAGAAGCCATTTGCAGACTTACCCCTTCTAAAACTAGAAGACAGCTTAGGTTTCCTGGGGAGGCCGGGGTTTGCCACATCTGGATCCCGAACTACAGTCTAATAGCTGGGCCTCTATATGAAACACTGAAAGGAAAAGATGATGATCCTTTCGAATAGAATCCAGAAGCGGCCTTTCAAGAATGCAAAGAGCAGTCAATTCAGACCCTTGCCCTGGAACTCCCTAATTTAGCTAAACGCTTTGACCTTTACATCCCCATAGAAGGTGAATCACCCTTGGAGTATTAGTGCAAAAACTGGAACCACTTGAACTGGAACAATGCAAGAATGCCATCCAGGTAGGATAAACTACGGTCACCAAGGGCTTGGCCCACAGCCCCATCCGGCGAGGATACTGGGAGTATCTAAAAACCTGAAAATCAGCAGCCCACAAGGCCAGCTCCCTCCTAAGGGAAAAGGACCCCACGTGGTGATCCTAACCGCCCACCATGCCCTGAAGTTGCAGGGGTCGCTCCGTGGGCACACTGACCTCGAGTGAGGAGGCCCTCCAACTCCAACCTTCAGACAGACAGCCGGGGGCAACGGGCCCCCATGACAACTCATGTGACCATCACTTGACCTGGAGCTTCTCTCAGAAAACAAGAAGAGTGTGCCCCAAAAGAGCAGACTACTGCTTGCAGGACTTACTGCACCCAGAGTGGAGCTAATAAGCTTGGCAGGGGAACCGTATATCACACTGTCACCATAGAAAAGCCTACAGACACCGCGGTGATGGCAGTCAATAAGACCGGCTGGACTCCTGGCTACTTCAAAAGGCCGTTGACTCAGTGGCCGTCATGGTCCTGGATTACCACCGACCCTGGACTGTCTGGGAGTTGAGCGGGCAGGGCTCTGACACCTGATGCTGTTTGTACGTTAATTCAGGGGTCTAATTGAAGAAAGCGCAGACAACTGGTCAGAGCATCTAGGCTGGTAGAAACCGTCAGCCTAAGGTGGCCGAACAAATGTTGGCCGGGGTAAAACCGGTCCCCCCCAGCGTCTCTGCGCATCTCTTTCCTGGACCCTTAAAGGTCATTGGAATCTATAACGCCTCCAATGCTGGTGCTCCGGCGGACGAGCAGTGAGGCAGGAGGCCTGGGGACAATCAACCTCACCTGGAGGCTGCTGGGGAGAAGTTCTGCCCCTCCCCCCCGGGTATGAGGACTCCCAACTCAGCACGAAGCAGTTACAGAAGAGGGGTCTGCACCCTCAGCGCCCCAAGAATGAGGAACGGGACAAAAGGCAGAGGAGGGGTTTGTCACCAGCAAAGCCCATTAAAAATTCCTGGGAGATAAAAATAGAATCTGGGCAATAAAATAAAGTCTAACCTTTTTTTCCTTTGTGCTTTGTCTAATTTCACGTGCTCCTAGGGGTCCGCATGCAGAGGTCCCACACCCGGCACTTCAGACCCGATTTCCTAGTGCAGAATGGCTGGGCCCACACCTCATCTCGTGGGGCCCCGTGCAGACTCCTCGACATAGAGCCTGAGCTGCAGCTAACCCGGCCCTCGAGAGCTCCGCCCCCTCCCTCCCGCTGATGCTGACGGGGATCCCTAAACAGCAGCCCAGCCCACAGCCTGCGAGGGAACGCACGCTCTCACCTCTCCATTCTCTGATCAAAATATGAAGTTTCCTTTGCTTCTGAACCAAACTCAGTCTCGATCTGTTGGCTCCAATGACACTCGGCAGGGGGACTCTTGTTGGGTCCCACTCTGGAGGATCAGTAACAGAAATTGAGAACATTGTAACTTCAATAAACAGATGTGTGAGCCAAACTGTAATTAACCGAGAGCAGTGTATAAGGCTCGGGTAAAATAAGCTGTTTCTAACACTTCCATTGGATATTTCCATCACTTTATTATAAGCAAGTTCAGTGAAGAGGTTTGTCTTATTTGTCAGGTCAACATTAGAGAAATGAAGTGATTTCTTTCCAAGGATGTACATCTAATAATCTTGGCTGAAGCTTCAATCTTCTTTTGAATGCTTTCCCATTGAAAATGCTACCTCTCTTTCAGCTCCCCCATTTCTGAGAAGTATAAAATCTTATAATTTATTATTACCAAAGGGGAAAGGTGGGAGGAGGGATAAATTAACAGTTTGGGATTAACACATACACACTGCTATGTATAAAATAGATCATCAACAAGGAACTCCTGTATAGCACAGGGAACTACACTCAATATTTTGCAATAACCTATAGGGGGCAATAATCTGAAAAAGAATAGATATTTTTATCGACATCATCTATCAACGACAGATAAAATGTAACCTAAGGGAAGCCGATGGTGAGCGCTTCTGACCCTGAAGTCTTCAATCATCTAAAGTTCGAACGCGGGGCTTCCCTGGTGGCGCAGTTGTTGAGAGTCCGCCTGCCGATGCAGGGGATACGGGTTCGTGCCCTGGTCCGGGAAGATTCCACATGCCGCGGAGCGGCTGGGCCCGTGAGCCATGGCCGCTGAGCCTGCGCGTCCGGAGCCTGTGCTCCTCAACGGGAGAGGCCACAACAGTGAGAGGCCCGCGTACCGAAAAAAAAAATAATAATAAAAAAAATAAAGTTCGGACTCTGCCTACTTCCCAAGGCCCTTAATGAACATATGTGTAGCCGTGGATTAAAAATTCCTCAGTTTGGGGTTCGGGGAGACACTGATTTGAAAAAAATCGCTGGTGTTCTCCTTACATGCACAGGACCCTTCTTACTGCTAAAACATGCCTGTCACACCCAGAAGATGGTACATCGTTTGATCGGGAAGAGTTTGGAAAAGGCATCTCATCTCCTCATCTCTTGGTGCTAGGGTTCACCCCTCCAGCATCTTTCCTAACAATCTCCCCACTTGGCGATGTCAGCACAGTCAACATCCTGTTGCACAGTTTGGAATTTGTCCAGAGGATGAAGCGGAAGGATGAGAAACAATGAGAGACAAGTCCTAGGTGTTCGAACAGGCACATGTCACTCTAATTTCCAATCAGGAAGACGTATTGACCAAAGGCTAAGATTATCCACGGAAACAGAATAGGGCTTGAGTAAATCCCGCTGTTTTGTGGCCAGTTCCCAAAAACACAAGTTGAAAAATGGAACTCAGGGGCATTAAAATTCATGAAACTGAAGAGCTGAAAATATCTATCGTCGAAAAATGTCTTGAGGTAAGTCACCGAAAAGGACTTGTAAGCAAGGGAGAATGGCAGGAAAGGGATTTGAAGAGGTAGAAAGGACTCGCCATTAAAGCACAAGAAAAGGGGCTGAACATCGCCAACGATGCAGTTGGCAAAAAAGGGCGTATGCGTTTTTTCTGAATATATTCAAGAAAAGGGCATACGCCCTTTTTAGCCAACCAAACAGGTGGGCACTGGAAATCAATACTACAAAAGGTATCACTTCGCATCAGTCAGAAGAGCCATCCTCATAAAGTGTAAACACCAGAAATGCAAGACAGGGCGAGGAGAAAAGGGAGCCCTGTGAGGCTGATAGTGGAAATGTAAATTGCCAACGGCCACTCTGGAGAAGTGTATTGTGTTTACTAAAACATCTAAAAAATGAACTACAGAGCATAGGGCACTTGCACTCATGGGCGCATATCTTGGGAAAAACAAAAATCGACAGGACACAGCCACCCCAACGTTTACCACCTCTCTGTTTAAAAGAGCCTCGACTTCGATATAACCTAAATGTCCCTGGAAGGAAAAAATGGATAAAAGAGATGCGGTACTTATGTAGAGTGGAATATTACTCAGCCCGGAGATCAATGAAATAAGGCCAGTTGCAACAACTCCAAAGGAGTTACGTACGATCATTCTAAGTACATAAGTCAAAAAGAAAAAGACACATATCATAAGATATCACTTAAAGGTGGAATCAAAAATGGCTACATATGAAATAAATTAAAAAAGATAAACATAGTCAAATATGTAGAAAACACGCATAAGGCTGCTAAAGGGGAAACGTAGGGAGGGGTGAGGCATTATCCAGGAGGTTGAAATTAGCAAATATACTGTTCCAAATACCAAACTGATAATCGAAAAGGCCTATACGGTACCTCAAAGAACGGCACTCGGCACACTCAAGTCATCGGAAAAGAATATATATGACTGGTAAGAATCTGAAGAAGAATTTATTGATGTCTCTCTATATGTGAATCAAATGGATGTACAGCAGCAAGAAACAGACCACTGAAAATCAGCTGTAACCAATATAATAATAAATTTTAAAAAAAGACAGTGAGACAGAAAAATTCTTACAACTTTTGCTCAGGGGCTGTTAATCAACATGGATTGAACACATAGATGCACAGCAGGATGAGACATAAGGCTGGAAACTGATCACGCTAAGAGAATTAGTGAGGTTGGGTGAGGAAATGCAGACCCTTTAAAGTAATACTGCTTGGTACCCATTGCATGGGTCCCAAATCTGCAGGTTCAAGGGAACTGCCTACAGGTAAAACATGCATGGGAAACCCAGAGGACTATACACCGTGTGAACGGGAAAGATGTCTAAAATGCACCTCATTTTTCATCTCCTGGTGTTCGGGTTCACCATTCCAGCCACATTACTAAAAATCTCCCCACTTGGAGAATCGGTGCCTTTAACCCCCTGTTTCGCACAGTTTGCAATTTGTGCAGAGGATGAACGGGAAGAGGGGGAACCAATGAGACACCAGCTGTGGGTGTTTCGACAGGCACATGTCAGTCTAATTTCCCATCGGGAAGAAGAATTAACCAAAGGCTCAGCCTGCCGGCCCGAAACCAGAATAGGGCCTGAAGCAATCCTGCAGTTTTGCGGCCATCTCACAAAAAAGCGAGCTGAAAAATGGAGCTCAGGGGCAGTGCAATTCACAAACCTGCGGAGTTATAAATGACACCTAACGTCCAAAAATATTTTGAGGTAAGGCAACGAAGAGGCTCTGAATGCAAGGCAGAATTTCAGGAAACAGATTTCAAGAGGTAGATTGGTCTAGCCTTTAAAGCACATGAAAAGCGTCAGAACTTCGACAGTGATGCAGTTGGCCAAAAAGAGCGTATGCGTTTTTTCCTGAATATATTCAGGAAAAAACGCATATGCTCTTTTTGGCCAACCAAGCAAGCGGGAAATGCAAATCCGCACAACATGGAAGGCTCACTTACCACCAGTCAAAAGGCCATCCGAAAAAAATGTAAACACCAGAAATGCAGGACAGGCCATGGAGAACAGGGAGCCTTATTACGGGGATGTGCGCAGCGTAAATTGACGAGAGCCACTCTGGAGAAGTGGATGGTGTTTCCAAAAACATTAAAAAAAAACAGAGCGACAGAGCATAGGGCACTTCCACTCATGGGCGAATATCTTGGGAAGACTAAAAATCAACAAGACACAGGCACCCCAAAGTTTAGGGCTGCTGTGTTTACAAGAACCTCGATTTCGGTTCACCTTAAATATCCCAGAAAAGAGAAATATGGATAAAGAAGTTGTGGTACATATTTACAATGGAATATCAATCAGCCATGAAATCAATGTCATAAGGCTAGTAGCAGCATAATGAGTGGATTTAGGTCCGATGATTCTAAGTGAAAGAAGTCGCACAGAAAAAGAAACTTATCATAAGATATCACTTTTAGAGGGAATGTAAACACTGCTACACATGAGCTGAATTACAAAACAAAGCAGAGTCACACATTTAGAACACACACTTATGCCTGCTTCAGGGGAAAGGTGAGGTGGGGTGATGCATAAAAAAAGAGGTGGAAATTAGCACAGATACCGTTATATGCATCAAATATGTAATAGACAAGACCTACTCCTTGCTCAATGAACTAGACTCAACAACCCCTCTTCACCAAAGAAGAATATATCTGACTAGTAACAATCTTAAAACCTATGAATTAATATGTCGCCGTAGGAGAATCAAGTGTGTGTAGAGCGGCATAAACACAGCAGTGAAACTCAGCTAAACCCCATTATAAAAATAAATTTCAAACACAAACAAAGACAGTGAAAGAGAGACAAATTCTTACAAAATTCGTTCAGGGGCTGTGATGCAACCCGGACTGACCACATCTACAACCACAGCTGGATGAGACATAAGGCTGGACACTCTTGTGGCTGAGAGGATTGGTAGGGTTGGGTGAGCAAAGGCAGACCCTTTAGAGTAATTCTGCGTGCTACCCATTCCATGGGTCCCAACTCTCCAGGTTCAAGGGAATCTTCCTACAGCTAAAAGATGAGCGGGAAAACCAGAGGATGGTACACCGTGTGATCCGGAAAGGTTTCTAAAACGCACCTCATTTTTTAATCTCCTGGTGCTCAGGTTCGCCATTGCACCTGCTTTACTAACAATCTCTTCACTTGAATAATCAGCGCCTTTAACCTTGTTTCCCACAGTTTGCAATTTGTCCGGAAGATAAACGGGAAGAGGGGGAACCAATGAGAGACAAGCTATAGGTGTTTGGACGGGCACATGTCACTGTAATTTCCCATCAGGAAGAAGAATTAACCAAAGGCTAAGCCTGCCACTTCAGAACCAAAATAGGGCCTGAAGCAATTCTGTGGTTTTGTGGCCAGCTCACAAAATGCGGGTTGAAAAATGGTGCTCAGGGGCACTGCAGTTCACAAACCTGCAGAGTTATAAAGGACAACTATCATCCAAAAATATATTGAGGTAAGGCAACGAAGAGGATTTGAAACCAAGGCAGAATTTCAGGAAACAGATTTCACGAGGTAGATTGGAGTCGCCTTTAAAGCACATGAAAAGCGGCAGAACTTCGGCAATGATGAAGTTGGCCAAAAAGGGCGTATCCGTTTTTTGCAGAATATATTCAGGAAAACACGCATACGCCCGTTTTGGCCAACCAAGCAAGCGGGCATTGCAAATTTGAACTAAAAAGAAGTCTCACTTCCCACTGGTCCAAAGGGCCATCCAAAAAAAGTGTAAAAACCAGAAAGGCAGGACAGGCCATGGCGAACAGGGAACCTTGTTACGCTGATGGACGGGATGTAAATTGTCAATAGCCACTCTGGAGAAGTGTATGGTGTTTCTTAAAACATCTAACAAACAGAGCTACAGATCATAGGGCACTTCCATTCATGGGCGTATATCTTGGGAAAACTAAAAATCAACAAGACACAGCCACCCTAAAGTTTAGGGCTGCTCTGCTTACAAGAACCTCGACTTCGGTACACCTTAAATATCCCAGGAAAGAGAAAAATTGATAAAGAAGTTGTGGTACTTATGTACAATGGAATATTACTCAGCCATGAAATCAATGCCATAAGGCCAGCAGCAGCATAATGAGTGGATTTAGGTATGATGATTCTAAGTGAAAGAAGTCACACAGAAAAAGAAACTTATAAGATATCACTTATAGAGGGAATGTAAACAGGGCTACACATGAGCTGAATTACAAAACAGAACAGAGTCACACATTTACAAAACGCACTTATGCCAGTTTAAGGGGAAAGGTGAGGTGGGGTGATGCATAAAACCAGAGTTTGAAATTACCATAGATAGCGTTCCATAAAACAAATATGTAATAGAAAAGACCTACTCCTTGCTCAATGAACTGGACTCAACATCCCCTATTCACCGCAGAGGAATATATCTGACTAGTAAGAATCTTAAAAGCTATGTATTGATATGTCTCCGTAAGGGAATCAAGTGTGTGTAGAGCGGCATAAACACAGCAGTAAAAATCAGCTAAACTCCATTATAAAAATAAATTTCAAAAACAAAACACAAAGACAGCGAAAGAGAGAGAAATTCTTACAAAATTCGTTCAGGGGCTGTGATTCACCCTGGATTGACCACATCTACACCCACAACTGGATGAGACATAAGGCTGGACACTTGGGGCTGAGAGGATTGCTGAGGTTGTGTGAGCAAATGCAGACCCTTTAAAGCAATACTGCGTGCTACCCATTCCACGGATCCCAACTCTCCAGGTTTAAGGGAATCTTCCTACAACAAAAACATGCATGGGAAACCCAGAGATGGTACACCATGTGATCGGGAAATGTTTCTAAAACACACCTCATTTTTCCTCTCCTGGTGCTCGGGTTAGCAATTCCAGCCGCTTTACTAACAAGCTCTCCTTTGGAGACTCAGCACCTTTAACCTCCTGTTTCGCACAGTCTGCAATTAGTGCGGAGGATGAACGGGAAGAAGGGGAACCAATGACAGACTAGCTGTAGGTGTTTGGACGGGCACATGTCACTGTAATTTCCCATCAGGAGCAAGAATTAACCAAAGGCTCAGCCTGCAGCCCCAGAACCATAATAGGGCCTGAAGCAATCCTGCGGTTTTGTGGCCAGCTCACAAAAATCGAGTTGAAAAATGGTGCTCAGGGGCACTGCAATTCACAAACCTGCAGAGTTAAAAAGGAGAACTTTCGTCGAAAAATATATCGAGGTAAGGCAACGACGAGGATTTGAAACCAAGGCAGAATTGCAGGAAACAGATTTCAGCAGATAGATTGGAGTCTCATTTAAAGCACATGAAAAGCGGCAGAACTTCGACAACGATGCAGTTGGCCAAAAAGGGCGTATGCGTTTTTTCCTGAATATATTCTGGAAAAAACGCATACGCACTTTTTGGCCAACCAAGCAAGCGGGCAATGCAAATCCGCACAACAAAGAAGTCTCTCTTCCCAGTGGTCCAAAGGGCCATCCGAAAAAAGTGTAAAAACCAGAGAGGCAGGACAGGCCATGGAGAACAGGGAGCCTTGTTACACTGATGGGCGGGATGTAAATTGCCAACAGCCACTCCGGAGAAGCATATGGTGTTTCCTGAAACATGTAAAAAACAGAGCTACAGAGCATAGGCCACTTCCACTCATGGGCATATATCATGGGAAAACTAAAAATCAACAAGACACAGCCACCCCAAAGTTTAGGGCTTCTCTGCTTACAAAAACCTCGACTTCGGTACACCTTAAATATCCCAAGAAAGAGAAATATGGATAAAGAAGCTGTGGTACTTATGTACAATGGAATATCACTCAGCCATGAAATCAATGTCATAAGGCCAGCAGCAGCATAATGAGTGGATTTAGGCACGATGATTGTAAGTGAAAGAAGTCACACAGAAAAAGAAACTTACCATAAGATATCACTTATAGAGGGAATGTAAACATGGCTACACATGAGCTGAATTACAAAGCAGAAGAGAGTCACACATTTACAAAACGCACTTATGCCTGCTTAAGGGGAAAGGTGAGTTTGAAATTAGCACAGATAGTGTTCCATAAACCAAATATTTAATAGACAAGACCTACTCCTTGCTCAATGAACTGGACTGAACACCCCCTATTCACCACAGAAGAATATGTCTGACTAGTAAGAATCTTAAAACATATATATTGATATTTCTCTGTAAGTGAATCATGGATGTGTAAAGCGGCATAAACACAGCAGTGAAAATCAGCTAAACCCCATTATAAGAATAAATTTCAAACAAAAAAAAAAAAGATAGTGAAAGAGAGAGAAAGTCTTACAAAATTCATTCAGGGGCTGTGATGCATCGTGGATTGACCGCACCTACACACACAGCTTGATGAGACATAAGTCTGGACACTCTTGGGGCTGAGAGGATTGGTGAGGTTTGGTGAGTAAATACAGGTCCTTTAAAGAAATATTGTGTGCTACCCATTCCATGGGTCCCAACTCTCCAGGTTCAAGAGAATATACCTACAGCTACAACATGCATGGAAACCCAGAGAATGGTACACCGTGTGATCGGGAATGGTTTCTACAACGCACCTCATTTTTCATCTCCTGGTGCTCAGGTTTCCCATTCCAACCACTTTACTAACAATCTCCCCACTTGGAGAGTCAGCGCCTTTAACCTCGTGTTTCGCACAGTCTGCAATTAGTGCGGAGGATGAACGGGAAGAAGGGGAACCAATGACAGACTAGCCGTAGGTGTTTCGACAGGCACATGTCAGTCTAATTTCCCATCAGGAAGAAGAATTAACCAAAGGTTCAGCCTACCCCCTGGAACCAGCATAGAGCCTGAAGCAATCCTGTGGTTTTGCAGCCGTCTTCAAAAAAGGTGATTTGAAAAATGGAGCTCAGCGTCACTGCCATTCACAGACCTGCAGGGTTATAAATGATAACTGTCATCCAAAAATATATAGAGGTAAGGCAAGGAAGAGGATTTGAAAGCAAAGCAGAATTGCAGGAAACAGTTTTCAAGAGGTAGATTGGACTCTCCTTAAATCACATGCAAAGCAGCAGAATGTCAACAATGATGAAGTTGGCCTAAAAGGGCGTATGCATTTTTTCCTGAATATATTCCGGAAAAAAGGCATATGCCCCCTTTTTGGCCAACCAATCAAGCGGGCACTGCAAATCAGCATAAAAAATAAGTCTCACTTTGCATGGTTCAAAAGGCCCATCCTGAAAAAATGTAAAAACCAGAAATGCAGGACATGGAGAAAAGGGAGCCTTGTTACGCTGATGGGCGGGATGTAAATTGCCAACGGCCACTGGCATAGTGTATGGTGTTTCCTAAAACATTAAAAAAACAGAGCTACAGAGCATAGGGCACTTCCACTTACGGGCGTATATCTTCGGAACACCAGAAATCGACAGGACTCAGGCACCCCAAAGTTTAGGGCTGTTTTGTTTACAACAACCTCGACTTCGGTACACCTTATATATCCCAGGAAAGAGTAAAATGGATAAAGAGGTTGTGGTACTTATGTACAATGGAATATCACTCAGCCATGAAATCAACGTCATAAGGCTAGTAGCAGCATAATGAGTGGATTTAGGTACGATGATTCTAAGTGAAAGAAGTCACACAGAAAAAAACTTATCATAAGATATCACTTATAGAGGGAATGTAAACATGGCTACACATGAGCTGAATTACAAAACAGAACAGTCACACATTTACAAAACGCACTTATGCCAGCTTAAGGGGAAAGGTGAGGTGGGGTGATGCATAAAACCAGAGTTTGAAATTAGCACAGATACCGTTCCATAAACCAAACATATAATAGACAAGACCTACTCTTTGCTCAATGAACTGGACTCAACACCCCCTATTCACCGCCGAAGAATATATCTGACAGCTAAGAATCTTAAAATGTATTTACTGATATCTCTCTGTAAGTGAATCAAGTGGGTGTAACGCAGCATGAACACATCAGTGGAAATCAGCTAAACCCCATCATAAAAATAAATATATTCAGGAAAAACGCATACGCTCTTTTTGGCCATCCAAACAAGCGCCAAATGCAAATCAGCACTACAAAGAAGTCTCACTTTGCATTCGTCAAAAGGGCCATCCTGGAAAAGTGTAAAACCAGAAATGCAGCACAGGCCATGGAGAAAAGGGAGCCTTGTTAAGCTGATGGGGGTGATGTAAATAGCCAAGGACTCTCTGGAGAAGTGTATGGTGTTTCCTGAAACATCTAAAATGCAGAGATACAGAGCATACGGCACTTCCACTCTTGGGCGTATATCTTGGGTAAACCAAATATCAACAGGACACAGGCACCGCTACGTTTACTGTTGCTCTGTTTAGAAATGCCTCGACTTGGGTACAACTTACATGTCCTTGGAAGTAAAAAATGGATAAAGAAGATGTGGTACTTATGTACAATGGAATATTACTGAGCAATTAAATCAGTGAAATAAGGCCAGTGGCAGCAACTCGTGGAGTCTGAGGTATGATCATTCTATGTGACATAAGTCAGACATAAAAAAGAGACTCATAAGGTATCACTTATAGATGGTATCTAAAAATGGCTACACATGAACTCAATTACAAAACAGAAACAGAGTCACACATTTAGGAAACAGACTTATGGCTGCTAAAGGAGAATGGTGGGGTGGGGTGATGCATAAATGAGGAGGATGGCATTAGCATAGATACGGTTCCATATACAAAATAGGTAATCGACAGGACCTACTGTATATCTCAAAGAGTTGGACTCAGCACACTGTTGTCACAGGAAAAGGATATATAAAACTGGTAAGAATCTGTAAACGAATTTATTGATGTCTCTCTTTAAGTGAATCAAGTGGATAGATGTAGAGCAGGAAGAAAGACAGTATTGAAAATCAGCTATACCCCATTATAAAATTAAATAACAAGAACAAAAAAAAGACAGTGAGAGAGAGAGAAATTCTTACAAAATTTGTTCAAGGGCTGTGATGCAACCTGGACTGAACACATCTAGACACACAGCTGGATGGGATGTAAGGCTCTACACTCCTGGGTCTGAGAGGCTTGGTGAGGATGGGACAGCAAATGCAGCACTTTTAGAGTAATACTGCCTGGCCCCCATTCCATGGGTCCCATATCTCCAGGTGCAGGGAACCATTCCTACAGCTAAAACATGAATGGGACATCCAGAGGATGGTACACTGTCTGTTCGGGGAAGTTTGGAAAAGTCACCTCATCTCCACTTCTCCTGGTATTTGGGTTCCCCAGCTCCTTTCCTTAGAGTCTCCCCACTTTGGGAAGGCAGCACACTCAACAGCCGGTTTTGCACAGCTTGGAATTTTCCGTGTGAAGAAGGGGAATGGGGGGATGGAATGAGACACAAGCCCTAGATGTTTGGACAGGCATATGCCACTCTAGTTTCCTAATCTGGAAGAAGAATTTCCCTATCCTTCAGGTGCCCCAGTAACCGGAATGGGTCTTTAGAAATCCTGCCCCTTTGTGGCTGCTTCCCTAAACAACAAGTTGAAAACTGGTACTCAGGGGCACTGAAATTCACAAACATGCAGGGTTGTAATTGACAGCTCTAATGGAGTCATTTCTTGATCCAAGTATTCGTAAAGGCCTTGTAAGCAAGGCAGAATTGCAGGAAAGGGATTTCAAGAGGTAGTTTGCACTCGCCATTAAAGCACATGCAAAGCTGCTGAACATCGCCAATGATGCAGTTTGCCAAAAAGGCCGTATGCGTTATTCCTTAATATATTCAGGAAAAACCCTTACTCCATTTTCGGCCAACAAAACAGGTGGGCAATGTAAATTAATACTACAAAGAGGTATCACTTCGCAGCAGTCAGAATGGCCAAGCTCACAAAGTGTAAAACCTGAAATGCAGGACAGGGCGTGGAGAAAAGGGAACCCTGACAAGCTGATGGTGGGAATGTAAATTGCTAACAGCCACTGTGGAGAAGTGGGTGGTGATTCCTTAAAAATCTCAAAAACAGAGCTTCAGAGCATATGGCGCTTCCACTCCTGGGCCTGTATCTTGGAAAAAAACGTAAATTGACAGGACCCAGGCACTCCAAAATTTATGCAGCCCTGTTTACAAGAGCCTCTGCTTGGAAGCTACCTAAATGCCCTTGGAAGGAAGACTGGATGAAGAAATTTTGGTAGATATGTACAATGGACTATTACTTAGCCATGAAAAGAATGGAATAAGGCCATTTGCAGCCACTTGGAAGGACATAGATACATTCATACTAAGTGTCATAAATCAGACAATGATAAATATATGATATTACTTATCAATGGAATCTAGCAATTGATACAAAGGTACTATCTTACAGCACAGAAACAGAGTCCCAGACTTAGAACACAAACTTATGGTTACCAAACTGGAAAGGTGTGTTGGAGGCATAAATCGTGAGGTTGGAGTTAGTATATACATATTTACAGAGAGAAAACTTGTAATCAACATGGACCTTCTGTAGAGCACTTGGAACTCTTCTCAACACCCTTTAGTAACCTCAATGGGAAAATAATTCCAGAAAGAATATATAGTCATCTCTGTATAAGTGAATCACGTTGGTGTATATCAAAAACGAACACAACATGGTAAATCAACTATACTCCATTATAAATTTAAAATTGAATTATAGAAAAGAAAAATGATCACTAAATTCGTTTAGTCTCAGTTAACGTGCTAGTGTCACATCCCTGGGCACAGACCCAATTTGGTCCCAAGGCTGGACTGTTGTGGGCCTGAGGACCTCGGGAGGATATGCCAGCTAATTCGACCCCTTGAACATGTAGTACCTGGTCCCCTCTGCATGGGATCACAATCTCCAGATCTAAGTGTGCCCTCATACTACTAAACCAACCCTCTGACACCCAAAGGATGGTGGACTCTCTGGGCTGGATGACATTTGGAAAATCACCTGGTCTCAACATATCCTGGTGTTTGGGTTCCGACCTCCTGACTCCTTCATTAGGGTCATCCCACTCTACAAGACAGCACCCTCAACAGGTGATTTTGCAGGGGTTTATACTTGTTTGGGGGATGAAGGGTAAGGGGGAAGAAGGAATGGGACAGAAGTCCTTACATGTTTGGTCAGGCACATTCCACTCTAATTCAAAACCCAGGAACAGGACTTTCCCTACATCTAAGGTTGTGTCAGTAACCAGAGGGGGACAGTAGAAATCCTGCCGCCTTCTGTTTCCCATAACAACAATTCTAAAACTGGACCTTATAGGCACTTCATATTCACAATGCCTGGGGAGCTGTAAATGACAACAGCCCTCAAGAAATACCTTGGGGTAGGTAATAGAAATAGACTTCAAACAAGGCAACCTTTCAATAACTCTTTTTCAAGGGGTAAATTCTACTCACACTGTTCAAAAAAAAAAGCACATATGAAGATGCTCACCATTGCTTTATGTTAGACAAATGCAAATCAGATGTACAAAGAAGTATCACCTGGAACCACTCAGAATAGCCATCCTCACAATGTCTAGAAACAAGAAATGCTTCAGAGGGTGTGGAAAAAAGAGAAACCTACTACTTATTATTATTTTTTTTAATCTGCGTTGGGTCTTCGTTGCTGTGTGCGGCTTTTCTGTAGTTGCAGCAAGTGGGGGCTACTCATTGTTGTGGTACGCAGCCTTCTGTTTGCGGTGGCTTCTCTTGTTGTGGAGCACAGGCTCTAGGCACACAGGCTTCTGTAGTTGTGGCACGTGAGCTCAGTAGTTGTGGCTCGTGGGCTCTAGAGTGCAGACTCAGTAGTTGTGGCACACGGGCTTAGTTGCTCTGCGGCGTGTGGGATCTTCCTGGGCCAGGGCTCGAACCTGTGTCCCCTGCACTGGCAGGCGGATTCTTAACCACTGTGCCACCAATACTACATTACTGGTGGCAATGCCAATTGGTAACAGTCATTATGGGGCACAGAATGGAGGTTACCAGAGTAAGGGGAGACGGGAGGGATAAACTGGAACTTGGGATTGACATATACACACCACTATATATAAAAGAGATAACAAATAAGGTCTACTGTATAGCACAGGGAACTCTACTCAATACTCTGTAATGACCTGTATGGGAAAGGAATCCAAAAAGGATTGGATATATGTATAACTGCTTCACTTTGGTGTGCAGCAGAAAGTAACACAACATTGTAAATCAACTATACTCCAAAAAACTTGAAATTGAAATGAAATGAAATAAAATAAAATAGAGCTACCAGATGATCCAGCAAGTTCACTCCTGTGCGCATATCTGGAGGAAAGCATAAATCGAAAAGACACATCTTCCCAAATGTTTACTGCAACACTCTTTACAATAGCGAAGACATGGAAGCAACCAAAATGTCCATCAACATATGAATATAGGTAAAGAATATGTGATACATATATATAATGGAATATGACTCAGCCATAAAATAGAAGAAAATAATGCCAATTGCAGTAACAAGGATGGACCTAGAGATGATTGTACTAAGTGAAGTAAGTCAGACACAGTAAGACAAATATTGTATGATATCACTTCTAGGTGGAACCTAAAAATTGATACAAATGAACTAACTTACAAAACAGAGGCAGACTCACAGACTTGGAAAACAAACTTATGGTTACCAAAGGGGAAAGGTGGGGGGTAGGGATAAATCAGGAACTTGGGGGAAACATACGAATACTACTATATATAACATAGATAAGCAACAAGGACCTACAGTATAGCACAGGGAACTCTACTCAATATTCTGGGAATACCTTTATCAGAAAAGAATCTGAAAAAGAATGAATATATGCATATGTGTAACTGAATCACTTGCTGTGCAGCTGAAATGAACACAACATTGTAAATCAACTATACTCCAAGAAAATTTAAATTACAAAATAAAGAAAATCACCTATATTTCAAAAGAAAACAAGAATTCCCACATATTTTTATGGCTTGATAGCTTACTGTTTTAGTGCTCAATATTATCCCATTCCCAGAATATATTAATACTATATCATTTCATTCACCTATTGGAGGACACCTTAGTTTCATTCACATTAGTTTCATTCACATTTTGGCAATATTGAACTAGGTGCTATAAATATCCATACGCACGTTTTCATCTGGACGTATGTTTTAAACTACTTTCAGTAAATATCCATGAGAACACTTGCTGGATTGTACAGTAAGGGAATGTTCAACATTATAGCAAGTGTCAATCAGACTACCAAAGTAGCTGTATTATTTTTCATTTCCACCAATAACAAATGACATTTCCTATTGTTCCACATCCCCTACAGAATTTGTTCTTGTCAGTGTTCACATTTTAGCCATTCTAATGGCTAAAATCATATGTAATTGTATTGTTAATTTGATTTTTGATGGCAGCATGTAATCTGAATTATTATTCTGTATACTTATATGCATAGTGTCTATTTTCTTTGGTGAGGTGTCCATAAAGTATATTGGTCCACATTTTATTTAGGCTGCTTTCATTTTTTTCTACCCAATCTGTATTTGTTTTATTTATCTTCATGCCTTATTGCATTAGCAAGGACTTGGAGTAAAATATGGAAAAGGAGTCATGAAAGGGAACATCCTTGCTTTTACCTGAACTTAGTGGAAAAGCTTCATGTTTTTGACCATTAATCATGATGTAAGATAAAAGTGTCCGGTAGATCTTTGTTATCAACTTGAGAAAGCTCCAGTCTATTTCTTTAACTGAGAGTTTTTATGAAGAATGGATGTTAGATTTTTTTCAAAGTTCTTCTGAATCTATTCATATGCTAATGATTGTCTTTAGGGTGTTGATATAATGGATATAATTATTTGATTTTAGAATGTTGAACCAGCCTTGCACTCCTGGGATTATTCCCTCTCATTCATGATATAAAATTCTCTCAAAATATTGTTGGATTCGATTTGTTAATATTTTGTTGAGGATTTTTGCATTGATGTTCCTGAGAGATATTGGTCAGTTTTCTTTACTATTCATATGTTCCTCTAAGTTTGGATGTTGTGGATTTAGTGTCAGACATTCATTTGGGGAGATTCTCAGCCATTTTTTAAAAATATTTTCTGTTCTTTGTTACCTTTATTCTCCTCCTGCTATACCCATTATGTATAGGTCACAGCATTTTCATTGTTCCAAAATTATTGATTACTCTGTTCTGTTGATTTCTTTCCTGCCCATTTTCTCTTTTCTTTTGAGATTTAAAGGTTTCTCTTTATATGTCTTCAAGCTCACAGATATTTCTCCTCAGCCAGCTCTTTGACTGCTAAAACAAAATATGAGAGACTCGGTATTTTATAAACAACAGAGTATTTTTGTTTTCTCATAATTGCTGAGGCTGAAAAGTTCAAGAACAAGTTACCAGGGGCTTCCCTGGTGGTGCAGTGGTTAAGAATCTGCCTACCAATAAAGCGGACACAGGTTCGAGCCCTGGTACGGGAAGATCTCACATGCCATGGAATAACTAAGCCCGTGCACTACAAATACTGAGCCGGTACTCTAGAGCCCACAGGCCACAACTACTGAGCCCATGTGCCACAACTACTGAAACCCGCATGCCCAGAGCCCGTGCTCTGCAACAAGAGAAGCCACCCAATGAGAAGCCCGCACACTGCAACAAAGACCCAACACAGCCAAAAAATTAATTAATTAATTAATTAATTAATTTTTTAAAAAAAGAGCAAGTTGCCAGCTGACTTAGTGTCTGGTGGGGGACCAATATCTGGTTCATAATGTGGGTCTTCTTGCTCGGCAATGAAATCATGTGACGGGCATGAGATCTGTGTGCTAAATTTATTAGGTCACTAATCCCATGTTTGAGGTCTCTGGCCTCATGACCTAATCACCTCCCAAAAGCCCCACCTCCTAATACCATCAACATGGGAGCTGGGTTTCAAAATTTTTAAATTAGAGGTACAAAATGTTTACACCATAACAGGGACCACAGAGTTAACTGATTTTTCCTTTCATGTTAAAGGTTTGCATGTTTATATTTATTATATAATCCCCAAACCCTTGTTGTTTTTTTTTAAGATTCTTTTCCCATATATGCCAGTACACACCATTGAGTAGAGTTCCCTGTGCTATAAAGCAGGTCCTTATCAATACTTATCTATTTTATATATACTAGTATGTATAGGTCAGTCCCAATCTCCCAATTTATCCCTTCCCCACTTATCCCCTGGTAACCATAAGTTTGTTTTCTATATCCATGACTCTATTTCTGTTGTGTAAATTAGTTCATTTGTACCTTTTTTTTCTTTTTAGATTCCTCATATAAGCAATATCAAATGATATCTGTCTTTCTGTGTCTGACTTGCTTCACTCAGTATAACAATCTCTAGGTCCATCCATGTTGCTACAAAACGGTTAATTGTTAAGGATAACTCTCAATTTTTTCCAGTATCATCAACAATTCTTTCTGACAGACATGTGATAACACTTCTTAAACAGGGATATTGAGACCAAGGCTCCTGACCTGCAAACAAACAAAACATCATTTATATAGTGAAAACTTTGCACGTCAAAGGATGAAAGCACTTGGTCTAAATCCCTTTGCACCCACTGCTGACAGAGGGCAGAGGAGTTTGACTCACTAATCTTCCTTACGTGCACTTCTTCCTAATGGGGTATTCCATCTAAAACTTATAAGAAGCGGGAATGCATCATGGAACACACCAATCTCTACTACAGATTCTGAAGCAGCAAAAAAACAAAAACAAAAACATGATGAATCCATCCAAAGGGTTCTGTCCACATTGTTACAATAGTTTCCCTCGCACTGTGAACCCTTTTCAAACCCTATCACTTGAACCTACTTTCATTTTTTTCAACAAAAATAATGTTAATCTGCAGTCACATGCTCCATTAATATTACACTATCCCTTGTGCAAGTATATAGGGATTCGAGGAGTTATGGGAGGCTATCATGAGAGGTTGCCTAGAGTAATTAGGACATTTCATTTAATGTTGGCTCTTCTCCCTAAGATGTCTGCTGTCCTCTTCTTTTTGTAGCTACTAGCATTGAGAAAGTGACCAAGATAAGGCCCTTCTCTTTTCTTGCCCATGAATGTACCCGTGATGAACCCCACAGACCTTGGTGCTTCCAGAATCCCCTGAACCTACTGACCCTCCATGCATGGCATGACATAGATAAGGATGGTGATGTGTACACTTGTATAGAGCATGCTATAAAATTTTCGAGTCTTCCCTTCCTCATAATTCCAAAGAATAGATTTCTTTGGATTTCTGCTTAATGCTGCTGGAGTTGGTACATAAGTTGAAGAAGGTATCAGGGCACATCAAAAGAGAGGGTAACTGCACAGAAAATACAAGCAGGTATATTTCTGTGTAGTTTCAAGCAGCTTATTTGCTCTATCAACCATGGTGACATGTTGACCCTTCCTCTTTCTACTAGTAGTACAACAAACATAAAGGATATTTAGGCTGGTTGTTTTATCCCCACCTCTCTCAATTGATCTGCATTCACATATAGGACAATGAAGGGTCCTTTCTACCATCTTAACCAATACTTGAGAACTAGAAAATGTCCAGATTTTTCCAGGGATTATTTTCATATTCCCCAATCAGGCCTATGAAGGAATCTTACCTATTGTGTTTAATGAAGTCATATCTCTGATGGCATCCCATCATCAACAAAACTGGAAAGAAATTTGAAGGGTCTTAGATTTACCATATTTGAAATTCCAATATTTTAGCCTGACAAGTTTTTGGATTTTAGAAAAATATTTTAAATGAGACAAAAAATCATTTTTATGACACAAAAAGACAGCAATAGTTTTATATTTTTGTCTGTTCCACTTGCACACAAATGTCTCATGGGGTTATGTAAAGCAGTCCTGTTGGGTGCTGTGCATGGTGCAAGTATGGATTAAAGGTTAGGAATCTTAAGCTTCAGTCACCTGAAACTTTTAAATTAGGATGCAAGCAATCCTATCCAACATTTCAGCAGAGCAAGACACTGTCTTAATTTTATTTGTCAGGTAATTAATCTGTCTTTTTCCCCAAGGAGAGAAACAACTGGCATCTTCCATCAATGTGTTGTACAAAAATCTTTGAATACAGAGTGCAAGCAGAGGCTGATACAAGATGTGAAAATTAAAATGAGAGACCCTTGTGGCATTTTCTCCTAACTTATTGCAATCTCCCATTTAAAATGTGGGAATAATCAATCTTCTGAGGAAAAAGGCCCAAGGCAGGTTTTTGATTCTGTGGAATAATGGGATTGCTAAAGATTTCAGGAGGCAAGACGAATTAGTGAGAATGACCATGAGAAATCAGAGAAAAGTCAGACCCATGGATGAAGTGATGTTTACCTCTGTGAATCAATGAGAAGTAGGAGCAAATGAAAAGAAAGCTGAATACAACATTTTCTGAATAAATGTAACCTTTCAGCTGTCATAGAAAAATTAATACTCACTATGATACAACATATTTAGTTTAGAAAGTTAACTTAAATTTAAAGATTAATAATTAGATTTATTGAAAAAACGAAAACATATTTGTGGTTTAGAATAAATAATGTGTTCTGCTACAGATAAGAAGACTACATAAATAAATAGAAATAAGACTAAATAAATAGGAAAATAACAAATTAGATGTTATTAACATTAAAAACTGACACTCATCTAAAGAAAGAGAAGGACAGACAGAAAGAGAGAAGAACTCATAGCAAGCATATTTAAAAACCCCTAAATAAGAAGTCTTCGGATGTTAAAAAAAAAGAAGTCTTCAATAAGAAGATAATGTAAGAGCAAAAATGGGGAAAATATACCAAAAGATATTTCAAAAAAGAGAGTACAGAATGTTAAGTAAACATATCAAAAGATGCTTGGCTTCTTAGTAGTCAGTTAAATGCAAAAGCATGATACCTTTAATTATCACTCACCAACCAGAAAGTTCAAATGAAAATGACAGGTATCAGGTTTGACAAGAATGTGTATAATCCTTGAATCTCATTCACTGCTGCTGAGGATGAAAAATCATACAAATGAGTGAAGTAAGTCAGAATGAGAAAGACAAATACCGTATGCTAACACATATATATGGAATTTAAGGAAAAAAACTGTCATGAAGAACCTAGGGGTAAGACAGGAATAAAGACACAGACCTACTAGAGAATGGACTTGAGGATATGGGGAGGGGGAAGGGTAAGCTGTGACAAAGCGAGAGAGTGGCATGGACATATATACACTACCAAACATAAAACAGATAGCTAGCGGGAAGCAGCCGCATAGCACAGGGAGATCAGCGCGGTGCTTTGTGACCACCTAGAGGGGTGGGATGGGGAGGGTGGGCGGGAGGGAGACACAAGAGGGAAGAGATATGGGAACATATGTATATGTATAACTGATTCGCTTTGTTATAAAGCAGAAACTAACACACCATTGTGAAGCAATTATACTCCAATAAAGATGTAAAAAAAAAGAAAAAGAAATATCATACACGTTTTGAAAATATTTAGAAATATCTAAAAAGATAAACACATGAAAGCTATGACTCGAATATTTTACTACTACATGTATACTGAACAATAATTTATACACACACCACCAAAGCTCAAGTTCTAGAATTTTTATACCAGTGCTATTCTCAATAGACACAAACTGAAAATCACTCATATTGTAATACACATTGGAATAAATTAATTAATAGTTAAATATTTACACTATGGAATCCTAGGCAACAGTGGCAATGCATGATCACAGCAACAGGAAACCATATAGGCATATTCACAAGCAACATAAAATAAAAAAGCCCAATCCAAAAGTGATTTTACTGTGCCATAACATTTATATAAACTACAAAATACAGGTAACATGATATTTTTGTTAGATACAAGAACAATATTAAACCTTAAGGGGAGTCACTAGAATGGGACCAGGGGGCCTCTGAGTATCTGGAAATTTTCTGTGTCTTTATCTAGAAGCTAGGTATAGAGTGTATTCAGATTCTGAATTTTCTGAAATTTGTCATTTCCTTACAAACCATGCATGTTTTTAGTTGTTTTTTATACATAACAAAAAGTAAAAACAATAGACTAGGGAAGGTAAATATGTTAGCACTTTAATATCCATGCTTTTCAAGGTGGAACTGAAAGGTATTAAATACTTGACATTGTGATTACTTCTTAAAAGGTGAAAATTTGAGATTAATAAATAAGACATACTTCTTCATATATAATCCTCAAACAGGAGGGGTAGAAAGGAGTATTATTTTTTAATTAATACAGAATTGTTAAGATAGAAAATAATGAAAACAGACTAGGCTTCAAAAAGAGCACACTGGATTTCCCTGGTGGCACAGTGGGTAAGAATTTGCCTGCCAATGCAGGGGACAGGGGTTCAATCCCTGGTCTGAGAAGATCCCACATGCTGCAGAGCAACTAAGCCCGTGTGCCACAACTACTGAGCCTGCGCTCTAGAGCCAGCAAGCAACAACTATTAAGCCTGCATGACACAACTACTGAAGCCCATGCACCTAGAGCCCATACTCCACAACAAGAGAAATGACCGCAAGGAGAAGCCCGTGCACCACAATGATGAGTAACCCCTGCTTGACACAACTAGAGAAACCTTGTACAGCAATGAAGACCCAACACAACCAAAAATAAATAAAATTAAATCTTTTGACTTCTGAGATGACTCACTCACGTGGCTGTAGGTAAGAGGCCTCAGTTCCTTGCCACATGGATCTCTCCTTAGGGCTGCTTGAGTGTCCTCATGACACGGCAGCTGGCTGACCCCAGGATGAGTGATCTAGCAGAAACCAAAGCAGAAGCTGCAATGTCTTTCATAACTTTGGAAGCTGCACTTTGTCATTTCTGCAATTTCTTATTAGTTAAACAGTCAGCCCTTTTCAAGTGCGAGGAGCCACTCAGGTACATGAAGACTGGGGGGTAATTAGGGGATAATTAGGGCCATCTTGGAGGCTGGCTACCGAAGTGGCTGACTAGTCAAAGACTGAATTTTGTTTTCTTCACTCTGGAGAGAAAATGGTCAGTGAATATCATTGGTGGTCTTTCAGATGTACCAAAGCTACCTCTTGCTCTCACCCCCAGCCGTGTGGCTGACAGGGTCTTGGTGCTCCGGCCGGGTGTCAGGCCTGTGCCTCTGAGTTGGGAGAGCCGAGTTCAGGACATTGGTCTACCAGAGACCTCCGGCACCTTGTAATATCAAATGGCGAAAGCCTCCCAGAGATATCCGTCTCAACACTAAGACCCAGCTCCACTCAGAGACCAGCAAGATCCAGTGCTGGATATCCCATGCCAAACAACTAGCAAGACAGGAATGCAGGCCCACCCATTAGCAGAGAGGCTGCCTAAAATCATAATAAGGCCACAGACACCCCAAAACACACCACCGGATGTGGACCTGTCAACCAGAAAGACAAAGTTCAGACACAGCCACCAGAACACAGGCACCAGTCCCCTCCACCAGAAAGCCTACACAACCTTCTAAACCAACCTAAGCCACTGGGGGCAGACACCAAAAACAACGGGAACTATGAATCTGCAGCCTGCGAAAAGGAGACCCCAAACACAGTCCCCAAAGCCAAATATGACAGAGAAACACACAGTAGATGAAGGAGCAAGGTAAGATCCCACCAGAACAAACAAATGTAGAGGAAATAGGCAGTCTACTGGAAAAAGAATTCAGAGTAATGATATTAAAGATGATCCCAGGGCTTCCCTGGTGGCGCAGTGGTTGAGAGTCCACCTGCTGATGCAGGGGACAGGGGTTCTTGCCCCGGTCCGGGAAGATCCCACATGCCACAGAGTGGCTGGGCCCGTGAGCCACGGCCGCTGAGCCTGCGCGTCCGGAGCCTGTGCTCCGTAACGGGAGAGGCCACAACAGTGAGAGGCCTGCATACCGCAAAAAAAAAAAAAAAGATGATCCCAAATCTTGGAACCGGAATGGAGAATATACAAGAAACGTTTAACAAGGACCTAGAAGAACTAAAGAGCAAACAAACAATGATGAACAACACAATAAACGGAATTAAAAATGCTCTAGAAGGAAACAATAGCAGAATAACTGAGGCAGAAGAATGGATAAATGACCTGGAAGACAAAAATAGTATAAAAAAGTACTGCAGAGCAGAATAAAGAAAAAAGAATGAAAAGAATTCAGGACAATCTGAGACACCTCTGGGACAACATTAAACACACCAACATTCGAATATAGGGGTCCCAGAAGTAGAAGAGAAAAAGAAAGAGACTGAGAAAATATTTGAAGAGATAATAGTTCAAAACTCCCCTAATATGGAAAAGGATATTATTAATCAAGTCCAGGAAGTGCAGAGAGTCCCATACAAGATACACCCAAGGAGAAACATGCCAAAACATATATTACTCAAACTATCAAAAATTAAATACAAAGAAAAAATATTAAAAGCAGCAAGGGAAAAACAACAAATAACATACAAGGCAATCCCCAAAAGGTTAACGGCTGATCTTTCAGTAGAAACTCTGCAAACCAGAAGGGACTGGCAGGACATATTTAAAGTGATGAAAGGGGAAAAGCTACAACCAAGATTACTCGACCCAGCAAGGATCTCATTCAGATTTGACAGAGAAATTAAAACCTTTACAGACAAGCAAAAGCTAAGAGAATTCAGCAACACCAAACCAGCTTTACAACAAATGCTAAAGGAACTTCTCTAGGCAGGAAATTACAAGAGAAGGAAAAGACCTACAATAACAAACCCAAAACAATTAAGAAAATGGTAATAAGAACATACATATCAATAATTACCTTAAATGTAAATGGATTAAATGCTCCAACCAAAAGACATAGACTGGCTGAATGGATCCAAAAACATGACCGGCAAATATGCAGTCTACAAGAGACCCACTTCAGACATAGAGACACATACAGACTGAAAGATAGGGGATGGAATAAGATATTACATGCAAATGGAAATCAAAAGAAAGCTAGAGTAGCAATTCTCATATCAGACAAAAAAGACTTTAAAATTAAGACTATTACAGGAGACAAAGAAGAACACTACATAATGATCAAGGGATCAATCCAAGAAGAAGATATAACAATTGTAAATATTTATGCACCCAACACAGGAGCTCGTCAATACATAAGGCAAATGCTAACAGTCATAAAAGGGGAAATCGACAGTAACACAATCATAGTAGGGGACTTTAGCACCCCTCTTTCACCAATGAACAGATCATCCAAAATGAAAATAAAGAAACACAAGCTTTAAATGATACATTAAACAAGATGGACTTAATTGATATTTATAGGACATTCCATCCAAAAACAACAGAATACACTTTTTCTCAAGTGCTCGTGGAACATTGTCCAGGATAGATCATATCCTGGGTCACAAAAAAAGCCTTGGTAAATTTATGAAAATTGAAATCGTATCAAGTATCTTTTCTGACCACAATGCTATGTGACTAGATATCAATTACAGGAAAAGATCTGTAAAAAATACAAACACATGGACGCTAAACAATACACTACTTAATAACCAAGACATCACTGAAGAAATCAAAGAGGAAATTAAAAAAATACCTAGAAACAAATGACAATGAAAACATGATGACCCAAAACCTATGGGATGCAGAAAAGGCAGTTCTAAGAGGGAGGTTTATAGCACTACAATCCTACCTCAAGAAACAAGAAACATCTCAAATAAACAAGCTAACCTTACACCTAAAGCAATTAGAGAAAGAAAGAAAAAAAAAATGTCAGCAGAGGAAAGAAATCATAAACATCAGATCAGAAATAAATGAAAAAGAAATGAACAAAACAACAGCAAAGATCAAAAACACTAAAAGCTTGTTCTCTGAGAAGATAAACAAAATTGACAAACCATTAGCCAGACTCATCAAGAAAAAAAGGAAGGCTCAAATCAATAGAATTACAAATGAAAAAGAAGAAGTAACAACTGACACTGCAGAAAAACAAAGGATCATGAGAGATTACTGCAAGCAACAATATGCCAATAAAATGGACAACCTGGAAGAAATGGACAAATTCTTAGAAAAGCACAAGCTTCCAAGACTGAACCAGGAAGAAATAGAAACTATAAACAAACCAATTCAAAGCACTGAAATTGAGACAGTGATTAAAAATCTTCCAACAAACAAAAGCCCAGAACCAGATGGCTTAACAGGCAAATTCTATCAAACATTTAGAGAAGAGTTAACACCTATCCTTCTCAAACTCTTCCAAAATATAGCAGAGGGAGGAACTCTCCCAAACTTATTCTATGAGACCACCATCTCCCTGATACCAAAACCAGACCAAGATGTCACAAAGAAAACTACAGGCCAATATCACTTATGAACATAGATGCAAAAATCCACAGCAAAATACTAGCAAACAGAATCCAACAGCACATTAAAAGGATCATACACCAAGATCAAATGGGGTTTATCCCAGGGATGCAAGGATTCTTCAATATATGCAAATCAATGTGATACACCATATTAAAAAACTGAAGGATAAAAACGATATGGTCATCTCAACAGACACAGAAAATGCTTTAGACAATATTAAACACCCATTTATGATTAAAAAAAAAAAACCTCCAGAAAGTAGGCATAGAGGGAACTTTCCTCAACATAATAAAGGCCATATATGACAAACCCACAGCCAACATCATTCTCAATGGTGAAAAAGTGAAACCATTTCCACCAAGATCAGGAAAAAGACAAGGTTGTCCACTCTCACCACTATGATTCAACACACTTTTGGAAATTTTAGCTACAGCAACCAGAGAAGAAAAAGAAATAAAGGGAATCCAAATCGGAAAAGAAGAAGTTAAGCTCTCACTGTTTGCAGATGACATGATACTATACATAGAGAATCCTAAAGATGCTACCAGAAACCTACTAGAGTTAATCAATGAATCTGGTAAGGTTGCAGCATACAAAATTAATGTACAGTTATCACTTTCATTCCTATACACTAAAGATGAAAAATCTGAAAGAGAAATTAAGGAAACACTCCCATTTACCACTGCAACATAAAGAATAAAATGCCTAGGAATAAACCTACCTAAGGAGACAAAAGTCGTTTACTCAACAAACTATAAGATACCGATTAAAGAAATCAAAGATGACACAAACAGATAGAGAGATATACCATGTTCTTGGATTGGAAGAATCAACATTGTGGAAATGACTATACTACCCAAAGCAATCTGCAGATTCAATGCAATCCCTATCAAACTACCAATGGCATTTTTCAGAGAACTGGAACAAAAAATTTCACAATTTGTATGGAAACACAAAAGACCCCGAACAGCCAAAGCAATCTTGAGAAGAAAAACAGAACCGGAGGAATCAGGCTCCCTGACTTCAGACAATACTACAAAGCTACAGTAGTCAAGACAGTATGGTACTGGCACAAAAACAGAAAGATAGATCAATGGAACATGAGGGAAAGCCCAGAGATAAACCCATACACATATGGTCACATTATTTATGATAAAGGAGGCAAGAATATACAATGGAGAAATCACAGCCTCTTCAATAAGTGGTGCTGGTAAAACCGGGCAGCTACAGGTAAGAGAATGAAATTAGAAAATTCCCTAACACCATACACAAAAATAAACTCAAAATGGATTAAAGATCTAAATGTAAGGCCAGATACTATAAAACTCTTAGAGGAAAACATAGGCAGAACATTCTATGACATCAATCACAGCAAGATCCTTTTTTTTTTTTTGGCAGTACGCGGGCCTCTCACTGTTGTGGCCTCTTCCATTGCAGTGCACAGGCTCTGGATGCGCAGGCTCAGTGGCCATGGCTCATGGGTCTAGCCGCTCCGCGGCATGTGGGATCTTCCCGGACTGGGGCACGAACCCGTGTCCCCTGTATTGGCGGGCGGACTCTCAACCACTGCGCCACCAGGGAAGCCCGCAAGATCCTTTTTGACCCACCTCCTAGAGAAATGGAAATAAAACAAAAATAAACAAATGGACCTAATGAGACTTAAAAGATTTTGCACAGCAAAGGAAAATGTAAACAAGACGAAAAGACAACCCTCAGAATGGCAGAAAATATTTGCCAACAAAGCAACTGACAAAGGATTAATCTCCAAACTTTACAAGCAGCGCATGCAGATCAATATCAAAAAAACAAACAACCCAATCCATAAATAGGCAGAAGACCTAAATAGACATTTCTCCAAAGAAGATATACAGATTGCCAACAAACACATGAAAGAATGCTCAACATCACTGATCATTAGAGAAATGCAAATCAAAATTACAATGAGGTATCACCGCACTTAGGTAAGAATGGCCATCATCAAAAAAATCTACAAACAATAAATGCTGCAGAGGTGTGGAGAAAAGGGAACCCTCTTGCACCGTTGGTGGGAGTGTAAATTGATACACCCACTATTGAGAACAGTATGGAGCTTCCTTAAAAACCTAAAAATAGAACTACCACTACCATATGACACAGCAATCCCACTACTGGGCATATACCTGGAGAAGACCATAATTCAAAAAGAGTCATGTTCCACAATGTTCACTGCAGCTCTATTTGCAATAGCCAGGACATGGAAGCAACCTAAGTGTCCATCGACAGATGAATGGATAAAGAAGATGTGGCACATATATACAATGGAATATTACTCATCCACAAAAACAAATGAAATTGAGTTATTCATAGTGAGGTGGATGGACCTAGAGTCTGTCATACAGAGTGAAGTCAGTCAGAAAGAGAAAAACAAATACTGTATGCTAACACATATATATGGAATCTAGACAGAAAGAAAAAAAATGGCTTGGAAGAACCTAGGGGCAGGACAGGAAAAAAGATGCAGACATAGAGAATGGACTTGAGGACATGGGGAGGGAGAAGGGTAAGCTGGGATGAAGTGAGAGAGTGGCATGGACTTATATATACTACCAAATGTAAAATAGATGGCTAGTAAGAAACAGCTGCATAGCACAGGGAGATCAGTTCAGTGGTTTGTGACCACTTAGAGGGGTGGGATAGGGAGGGTGGGAGGGAGACGCAAGAGGGAGAAGATATGGGGATATATGTATATGTATAGCTTGTTCACTTTGTTATACAGCAGAAACTAACACATCATAATAAGGCAATTATAGTCCAATAAGATGTTATAAATAAATAATTTATGCCCCCCCAAATTAAATTTTTAAAAGTAAATAAATAAAAAACAGCACTCGATAACATGGTAACTCTAAACCTAAGTATTTTCAGTACTGTAGTAAATGTAACTGGATTAATATCTCCTATTAAAGTGTAATTTTTTATATTATGCGCAACTAAATTTTTTTCACAATATACAGGTAAAATAAAAGAATTACGTTAGAAAGAAGAAAACATTCCATGTATTTTAAAACAATAAGCATATAATATCATGCTTATAATAAGCATAAAAAAGCATATATAATATCATATAATATATAAGCATATACCATGCTTATAATAAGCATATAATAAGCACCTTAGATAAAATAGTCTTTAAGTTCAGAACAATTTGTCATTATTGTAATTAGTATTATTAGCCCAATTTCTTAAAAATATTGCAATACATTTTCTATTTGAAAAAATATTTTAATATTTTTTTCTTCACTCTTTTGTGGTCTAATACATGGTAAGTATTTTGGTGCTAACATAACCTAAAAATACATGTTGTTTTTTTTACAGCCAAACAAAACTGAATCAAGAAGAAATAGATAACTTGAACATACTGATCACTAAAAGCAAAATACAATCTGTAATTTAAAAAACCTCCCTACCAACAAAAGTCCAGTATCAGATGGTTTCACAGGCAAATTCTTCCAAATATACAAAGCAAAACTTACACCGATTCTTCTCAAACTCTTCGAAAAGATTGCAGAGTAAAGAATACTTCCAAAGACATTCTATGAAGCCACCATCACCCTGATATCAAAAACAGATGGGGGGGGACTGCCCTGGTGGCACTGTGGTTAAGAATCCGTCTGCCAATGCAGGGGACATAGGTTCGAGCCCTGGTCTGGGAAGATCCCACATGCTGCGGAGCAACTAAGCCTGTGTGCCACAACTACTAAGCCTGCGCTCTACAGCCCAGGAGCCACAACTACTGAGCCTGATAGCCACAACTGCTGAAGCCCGCGCACCTAGAGCCCATGCTCTGCAACAAAAGAAGCCACTGCAATGAACAGCCTGCACAGCACAATGAAGAGAAGCCCCCACTCGCCACAAATAGAGAGAGCCCGTGCACAGCAACGGACACCCAATGCATCCAAAAATAAAGAAAGAAATCTACTAAAACAAGCAAACAAACAAACAAAAATACAGAGGGGGACTTTTCTAGTTGTCCAGCAGTTAAGATTTCGCATTCCAGTGCAGGGGGCGGGGGGCAGGTTCAATCCCTCATGGTGGAGCTAAGATCCCACATGCCTCACAAACAAGAAACCAAAACATAAAACAGAAGCAATATTGGAACAAATTCATTAAAGACTTTAAAAAAACACAGAAAGAAAGACACTACCAAAATAAGAAAATTGCAGACCAATATCTTTGATAAATATAGATGCAAAAATTCTCAACTGAATATTAGAAAACCGAATCTGACAACACATAAGAGGATCATACACCATGACCAAATTTGATTCACCCCAGTGTCACAAAGTTGTTTCAACATATGCAAATCAATCAACATGATACACCCCATCAAATACAAAATACAAAACAAATGATCATCTCAACAGATGCCGAAAACGCATTTGAAAAACTTCAACATCCATTGATGATAAAAACACTTACCAGGGCTTCCCTGGTGGCGCAGTGGTTGAGAGTCCGCCTGCCGATGCAGGGGACACAGGTTCATGCCTCTGTCCAGGAAGATCCCACATGCCGCAGAGCGGCTGGGCCCGTGATCCATGGCCACTGAGCGTGCGCGTCCGGAGCCTGTGCTCCGCAACGGGATAGGTCACTACAGTGAGAGGCCCATGTACCGCAAAAAAAAAAAAAAAAACCACTTACCAAAGTGGGTATAGAGGAAACATATCTCAACATAATAAAAGCTATTTATGACAAACCCACAACCAATATAATACTCTATGTTCATAGGCTGAAAGCCTTCCCCCTAAAATCTGGAAGAAGACAAGGAGGCCCACTCTCACCTCTTCTCTTCAACATAGTATTGGAAGTCCTAGCCACAACAATCAGACAAGAAAAAGAAATAAAATCTAGCCACATTGGAAGGGAAGAGGTAAAGTTGTCATTATATGCAGATGACATGATAATATATATAAAGGAAACCCTAAAAGTTCCACACAAAAACTACTAGAACTGATAAACAATTCCACAAAGTAGCAGGATACAAGATAACATACATAAATTGGCTGCATTTCTTGGTTTTTCTTTTTCTTTTTTTAATTTATTTTGGCTGCATTGGGTCTTCATTGCTGTGCACGGGCTTCCTCTAGCTGTGGCCAGTGAGGGCTAGTCTTCATTGTGGTGCACAGGCTTCTCATTGCAGTGGCTTCTCTTGTTGCGGAGCACGGGCTCTAGGCACGCGGGCTTAAGTAGTTGTGGCACATGGGCTCAGTAGGCTCATGGGTTCTAGTGTGCAGGCTAAGTACTTGTGGCACACAGGTCTAGTTGCTCCACGGCATGTGAGATCTTCCTGCACCAGGGCACAAACCTATGCCCCCTGTATTGGCAGACGGATTCTCAACAAAGGAGCCACAAGGGAAGTCCCTGGATGCATTTCTTTACACTAACAATGAAATATCAGAAAGGAAATGTAAACAAGCAATACTTTTTAAAATGGCATCAAGAAAATAAAATACTTAGGAATAAACCTCACCAAGGAGGTGAAAGACTTATATGTTTAGAACTACAAAACGTTAGTAAAGGAAACTGAAGATGATTCAGAGAAATGGAAAGACATCCCACGCTCTTGGATGGGAAGAATTAAAACTGTTAAAATGGCTATACTACCCAAAGCAATCTACAGATTTAATGTGATTCCTATCAAATTGCCCATGACACTTTCCCCAGAACTAGAACAAATAATCCTAAAATATATCTGGAACCATAAAAAGTCAGAACTGTCAACACAATCCTGAGGAAAAAGAAAAAAGCAGGAGGCATAACCCTCCTAAACTTCAGACAATACTACAAAGTTACAGTAATCAAAACCACATGGTACTGGCACAGAAAGAGATACATGGATCAATGGAATGGAATAGAGAGCCCAGAAATAAACCCACACACCTATGGTCAATTAACCTTCGACAAAGGAGGCAAGAATATACAATGGGGAAAAGATAGTCTGTTCAGCAAGTGGTGTTTTTAAAGTTGGACAGCCGTATTCAAATCAGTGAAGCCAGAACATACCCTCACACCATACACAGAAATAAACTCAAAACGGCTTACATGCTTAAATATAACATAGGACATCTTAAAACTCCTAGAAGAGAACATAAGCAAAACATTCTCTGACATAAATCATACCACAGTTTTCCTAGGTAGTTCTCCCTAGGCAGTACAAATACAGTAAGTCACCTACATAAGCACCTTCAAGTTGCAAACGTTCAAAGATGCAAACGTCCATTTGCATGTCCAATTCGCATGTAAGTTAGTTCACGTGTCTGGCATACATTGTCATGTGCGTACATCCTCTATAAGTGGTTGTGCTTTTGTGTTCTTTACAGTACTGTATAGAGTACAGTAGTACAGTACCTTTATTTCAAGCCCAAGATGTCTGGAAGCAAGCGTAAAAGCAGCGGTGATGTAGCTGGTACTGTTAAGAGGGGCCAAACGATAATGATGGAAACAAAAGTGAAAGTAATTGAGAGAGTGGAGCGAGGCAAAAAGATGTTAGACATCGCTCATTCTTATAACATGAATCATTCAATCATTGGCACGAATCTAAAGAACAAGGACAAGATTACGGAACATGTGAAGTCTGCTGTGCTGATGATGTTGACAAAATATTGAAGAAGCATGGAAAAGTGATGGAGGAGATGGAGAAACTTCTCAGTGTGCAGATGCAGGATCAACATTAGCGCTGAGTCCTGCTCAGCTTAATGCTGATTCAAGAGAAAGCTAAAAGGCTTTATGAAGACTTGAAGAAGAAACACGGCAAACAATCAGAGGGCACGTCTTTTAATGCCAGCCATGGCTGGTTTCATCGGTTCAAGGCTAGAACCAACCTTCACAATGTAAAAGTAAGTGGAGAGGCAGCAAGTGCAGATAGGGTAGCTGTCCGGGAACTTCCGGAAACACTTTGAGAAATTATTGATGATGGTGTGTATTTACCCAACCAGGTTTTTAATGTGGATGAGACACAACTGTACTGGAAGAGGATGCCAGACCGAAGTTACATCAGTATGGAGGAAAAGTTAATGCCGGGCTGTAAAGCAGCAAAGGATAGGCTAACTGTTGTTTGGTGGCAATGCTTCCGGTGAATTGAAGCTGAAGCCTCTCTTAGTGTATCATTCAGAGAACCCAAGAGCCCTTAAAAACACAGCCAAGGGCTCTCTTCCTGTTGCGTGGAAGCATAACCCCAAATCCTGGATTACACAGGCCACGTTCCAGGACTGGTTTACCAGCACTTTATCCCAGACGTAGAGAAATATTGCTTGGAGAAGGACGTTCCAGCAAAACATTCTTTTGCTGCTTAACAATGCTCTGCGCCACCCCCCATCCATGGATGACTTTCATCCCAACGTCAAAGTAGTGCATCTGTCACCGAATACTACGTTGCTCATCCAACCTATGGACCAGGGAGTTAGAGCGACTTTCAAGAAGTATTATTTATGTCACACTTTTTGTCAGGCAGTAAAGGTAAGTGACAAATCAGGAACAACCTAGGGACAACTTTGGAAGGACTATAACAACTAAAAGACCATAAAAACATTGACTTTGCATGGTGTGAAGGTATGGTGGTCATCATGAATGGGGTTTGGAAGAACCTTTGCCCACAGTTCATGATTTTTGTGGATTTGAGAAGGTAGATCAGAAGTCTGAAGAGGCCTTCAGCAACGTAGTGACCCTCAGCGAGAAGCTGGAGCTAGATCTGCAAGAGGACGATTTCATTGAACTCCTTGCTGTGCAACATGAGGAGCTTACTGATTGAATTGGAGGCCCAGAGAAAGGAAGAAGAGGGACAGGAGGAAGAAGAAGTAACTGAAGAACTGAAGAGATTCACGATACAGAAAATGGCAAGGGAATCTTCTTTATTTGAGGAAGCACTGTTAGTTTTTGAGGCACAGGACCTGAACCTAGAATGGTACCCAAAGGTGGCAGCAGCCATTCAGAATGCAATCCAGTGCTACCTTGTCATCTATGATGAGAAAAAAAGAGCTACGACCCAGACATCAATGGATCATTTTTTCAAGAGGGTAGATAGAATTAAATCCAGCAAGGAACCAGAACTTGTGCCATCAACGTCAGGTATGAGTGAAATGGCAGCTTGACCTCTGTCTCCTACTGTTGATAATCCTTCACCTCTACCTTCTCCCACTTCCTCTCCCTCCTCTAATTAGTAACTCTTCTCGCCTGTTCCCTCGATGCCAGCCCAAGTATCCCAGCTGCTGTACTGTATTACTGTACTTTTCAAGTTACTGTACTGTAAGATTTGAAATGTTTTCTTTATTTTTGTGTTTGTTTTTTATGTATTGTTTGTGTGAAGAGTATTATAAACCTATTACGGTACAATACCATATAGCCAACTTTGTAAGATGGGTACCTAGGCTAAGTTTGTTGCACTTACAAACAAATTGGACTTACAAATGCACTCTTGGAAGAGAACTTGTTCATATGTAGGGGACTTACTGTAAAAGCAAAAAAGAA
Organism: Grampus griseus; assembly: GCF_964374135.1. Taxonomy (NCBI): domain Eukaryota; kingdom Metazoa; phylum Chordata; class Mammalia; order Artiodactyla; family Delphinidae; genus Grampus; species Grampus griseus. The sequence continues at coordinate 43,607,093 of NC_139009.1, forward strand.
ACAGGATCTAATCAAACTTATAAGCTGTTGCACAGCAAAGGAAACCATAATCAAAATGAAAATACAACTTTGGACTGGGAGAAAATATGAGCAAATGATGAGACTGACAAGGGCTTAATTTCCAAACTTTACAAACAGCTCATACAACTCAATAACAAAATAACAAATAACTCAATGGAAAAATGGGTAGAAAACCTAAAGAAACATTTCTCCAAAGAAGACATACAGATAGCCAATAGGCACATGAAAAGATGCTCATCATCACTAATTATTAGAGAAATGCAAATCCAAATTACAATGAGGTATCACTTCACACTGATCAGAATGGCCATCATTAAAAAAATCTACAATTAACAAATGCTGGATGGGGTATGGAGAAAAGGGAACCCTTATACACTGTTGGTGGCCATGTAAGTTGATGCAGCCACTATGGACAGTATGGAGGTTCCTCAAAAAAACTATAAAGAGAGTTGCCATATGATCTAGCAATCCCACTTGTGGACATATATCTAGACAAAACTATAATTCAAAAAGATACATAAAACCCTATGTTCATTGCAGCAGTATTTATAATAGCCAACACATGGAAACAACCTAAATGTTCATTGAAAGATGAATGTATAAAGAAAGTGTGGTATATGTATACAATAGATATTACTCAGACATAAAAAAAGAATGAAATAATGCCATTTGCAGCAACATGGATGGACCTAGAGATAATGATACTAAGTGAAGTACGTCAGAAAGAGAAAGACAAATTCCATATGATATCACTTATATGTGTAATCGAAAACAGGCCACAAATGAACACATCAGTGAAAAAGAAACAAACACACAGATATAGAAAACAGAGTTGTGGTTGCCAAGAAGAGAGTGATGGAAAGATTGGGAGTTTTGGAATAGCAGAAGCAAACTATTCTACATAGGATGGACAAACCACAAAGACCTACTGTATAGAAGAGAAAACTATATTCAATATCCTGTGATAAACCATAATGGAAAAGAATATATATATATATATATATATATATATATATATATAACTGAATCACTTTGCTGCACAGCAGAAATTAATACAACAATGTATAAAGGCTGCAGAGGGTGTGGAGAAAAGGGAACCCTCTTGCACTGTTGGTGGGAATGTAAATGATACAGCCACTATGGAGAACAGTATGGAGGTTCCTTAAAAGCTAAAAATAGAACTACCATATGACCCAGCAATCCCACTACTGGGCATATACCCGGAGAAAACCATAATTCAAAAAGATACATGTACCACAATGTTCACTGTAGCACTTTTTACAATAGCCAGGACATAGAAGCAACCCAAATGTCCATCGACAGATGAGTATATAAATCAGATGTGGCCCATATATACAATGGAGTATTACTCAGCCATAAAATGGAACAAAACTGAGTTATTTGTAGTGAGGTGGTTGGACCCAGAGTCTGTCATACAGAGTGAAGTAAGTCAGAAAGAGAAAAACAAATACCGTACGCAAACACATATATATGGAATCTAGAAAAATGTTACTGACGAACCTAGTGACAGGGCAGGAATAAAGACACAGATGTAGAGAACGGACTTAAGGACACAGGGCAAAAGGGGGTACAGGGATGTAGTGAGAGAGTAGCACTGACATATATACACTACCAAATGTAAAAGAGCTAGTGGTAAGCTGCCGCATAGCACAGGGAGATCAGCTCGGGGCTTTATGTCCCCCACAGGGGTGGGATAGGGAGTGTGGGAGGGAGCCTCAGGAGAGGGGGATATGGGGATATATATATACATATAGGTGATTAACTTTGTTGTAAAGCAGAAACTAATACAGTGTTATAAAGCAATTATACTCCAATATACATGTATTTAAAAGAACCCACAACATTGTAAATCAATTACACTAGAAAATATTTCTTAAGTGCAAAAGATTTTTTGAAAGTAAGTTTTATTGTGTGTGTGTACCACAGGTTCAATATATATGAATTATGTCAAATTGATTACATTGTTTTTCAAAATAAAGAATTTTTGATATTCTACATCAGCTTCATTATATAAACGCAGAAAAACTATATTATTTTTTTCTAAAGTTCAGAAATAGCCATTTTGCTCATTCAGTATACTATAAACCACTAACTGTTAAAAAGGGATTCGTGACCTCTTCCTTCCAAAGAAATATTTCTGCACTCACACAAGTTTAATAGAATGTTCCGCCATGAACTGACTTCCCACCTTAGAGACACCAGATTTGCATCCTGAAATCTCTTTCTTGGAAAAATGTCCAGTTAGCATCCTAGCATTACAGAAAAGAAATGCTTTTTTCCAGATCTCAAATTCCATACAATTTTATCAAGACATCATGTATTTTTTTTCACACACACAGACTGTATTTTATATTTACAAAGATAAATCAACTGACACCAAGCATTGTAAATGGATGACCACAACAAAAGCAACAATGACTGCAATTACCAAACATGAAACACACTCACACTATGTCATAATATTGACATTCAGTCCAGGAATCCTCCACTGTAAGAGCTCCTTTACTTTGCAGTGAAAGACATCATGTATTTTTAAATTATCAGAACTCACCTGAGATCTTCAAAAATCAACAGAAACATAATTTTGTGTTCTCTTTCATTTATTCTGGTTCTAAGTGGTCATTTCTAAACGAAAGTATTTAAGTATGTTAACGTCATCTTATAACATCGTATTTCAAATGACTACCGTCTCTCCAAAGATGAAATATGAGGAACTCATAATTAGGCTCTCCAAAGATTTACTCTCTGAATCTGTATTACCCTTCTGCTAAACTCCACACTGTTCATTATTCTCTGAGAATATTCTTTTTTCTTGTATGGCCATCACATGCTCTTTCATTTCATGAAGTGTTTTCCCACAACTTTATGCCTAGTTTATTTCTGAGAATATGCATTATTTCTGATTGATATTTATAGACACAAAGACTTCTCTATAATTCCCTGTGAGTTTCAAGAACTCCTTTTTTTTTTAATACCTAGATTCTGAAGCTCTCCACAAAGCATTACTAAAACTGCATTTACATAAGTATCTACATATTAATCACACAATGCATTTACAATTGTATTATGCTTTATTGCTAATTTCGGAGCATAAATGTAGCTGTCTTATTTACCACCCTCTTAGAAACCACTTTAATATTTGCACTTAGGACTTGAAAGAGAATGGACAAATAAAAACCCGAAGAATACAATTTATATATTTCTCATAAAATTAGGTGATTATCTAACCTTTAGCCAGAAAAAAGAAGAGCCCAGATACTCTGCAGGCATGATACTCGAGAATGTGTGGTCTTCCACCAGGAAACCATGCAGTAATCCATGTGGCAGAGTTTACCTGTGACCAGCTGGGATAAGTGACCTATGCATTCCTTACATGCAACATATCAGGAGTGGAAAAAGGGAATTTGTCAGTTGTGGCAATAAGTATAATGAAGATTTGTAGCAGGTCATGCTCATATATTCAACACAAGTACAATCAAAATTTTGCTCAATTCTGGTAGATCTAAGTCTCTATCTGTTACCTCTTTAACGAGGAAATGTCAGAACTGACTTACAAAAAAAAAGTGTTTTGTTTGTTTGTTTTAATTACAGTCACGGTGAGTAAGACATAGCCTAGAACAGCTAATGTGACTTAGTGATTCTCTTATCAGGAAATACAGGTTCTACTTCCCTGTTTATTCTCCACATCCTGTAGTAAGTTAAGTTTCAATGAAAGATAAATCTACAGGGCGAAAAAGAAAAGAAAACTTTCATGTGTTGATAAGATCATTCTGACAGGTTTTACCACGTAGGTCAGTGTTTCTGGCGATGGACACAAGCCAGAGCTCCCTACTCTGACATTTTCACTGATGTCATTCCCCTTGATCCTCAATTTGAAAGTGGATAAATATGTTTTCTATGTTTTCTTCTTTAAGAAATTAAATAATGAATGCTTTCTAGACATGATCCTCTAATGATTTTCAGTCAATGGTCATCAACAGAGGAAAAGCACAGAATCTCATCCCCACAGAAGGGTGACATTCAGTCAGGTAAGAAAATTCTCCCCGAAATCAGAGCTTCATCTTTAACATGCAATCAGAGGCTTCCACAGGTTCTTCATCACTCCGCACTCAGCCCTACCATATGGGATTGGCTTTAAGAATCTCACATCAGATGACTGACAAACATGTCATAGTACACTGATGTGGTACCAGATCCTGCCTCTCTAATTGCAATATTCTAGGATATTTCCTGGAGCCGTCTACTCTATACAGGTACACTTCCAAGTAGAAACAGAAACTTTGATTCTCACTGGGACCCCTGCTCTGTCCAACCAACCTCTCTAGAAATATGATGTTCTAATCTCTCCTGATTAGAACATTTCAAGGTCTCTCCCTGTGCTAATTTACTAAAGGTAAAAGAGAAACAAGAAAAAGCAAATTATGCAGGGAGCAATATATAAGATTCCTTTACTTAATGTATTTATCTGATATACTCAAATATTGAGAAATATAGATTCATTTCATAATGGTCAAGAAAAGAGGAGGAGGAACCTCCATGCCAGCAGTATATATAAAATGGAATCAATATTGCATAAGCTCCAGCTTAAGCTTAGCTACGAGGTACTAACTCTTCTCATAAAGAAGCAATAGTTCTCCATCATTTGAAGCACACTGAGGACTCAGACAGCTGGACACTGAGGGTGTAGTCTCCTCACTAGAATTCTGTACCTGCATCACAGAGCAATGAAATATTCCCAAAGAATTATTAAGGATGAGGTGGGGAGCCGAAATAAAAAAGATGAATCCATAGTCTGCCCTACCATCTGTTCTGCAGGTTATTACCACCATCGTGGTCCAATATGACCCTCCCACTTTTCTCTGGGCCTCGCTACTTTCCACCTCCATCCTCTCATTATATCTTACCTACACTTGGAAACGACTCTACTTTTTCCACTTATCTTTATCAACAAATAATCCAAAGACCAACTTTGTATATAACTCCTTAGAAACCTCAGGTCTGACTCAGTAATACATAACCTCCGAAGTCCAAAGTTTTCCTAATTCCATTTATTATTTTTTTTCTAATTTCCATGTACTTACACTCTCTGGACCTCCACTGTTCTCAGGTTCGTCTTCCCTGCAAAATCTGTCAACCTAGACATAGACTTAAGTACCACCCTCTAATTATCTCCTAGGGAATCCAGTTTTTAAAAATGCCTCAGCAAGCCTTATGGACTTTATTAAAGACTCTTTGAGATAACCCATGGGAGATAGCAGTACACCCACAGATATCTATTTAATACACCCTCAGAGTATTTTTTTTCTTTTTTATAAAGTCTCTTCTGTCCAATGAAGACTCTCAGCTCTTCTTCTTCAACATATGCAGTGTCTCCCCCTTCTGATTACCCTCTGCTCTATCCCAGGGTCACTCCCTTTCCTGATATTACATTCTTTCTCAATTTTGTATGTTAGTAAAATCAAATAACATAAAATATAACATGTGAATTATTATAAAGTGCACCGTTCAGTGATATTAAATACATTCATATTACTGGGCGATGAACATCACCATTTATCTAATTCTTTTCTACGTTTTAAAACTGTAACTCTACGTCCTTTAAACATAACTTTCCTTTTTGTTCCATAACCACCTGAAAAGCATCATTACCCTCCCAATTTCTATGGTTTTGACTACACTAAGTACCCCATATAATTGAAATAAGTAGTTGTATTGTTACGACTCACTAAAAGTCACAAAAATGGCATTTTGGTAGCTAAATTTCCTCAAGATTCATCCATGCTGTAGCATATTCCTAGATCTTTTCCTTCCTAACAGTGAACAATATTGTACTATATGGGTATACCACACTTTGTTTATCCAGGAACTAGTGGATGAACACTTAGGTTGCTTTCATATTTTAGCTACTGTGATTATTACTGCTCTAAACACTGAAGTACTAATATTTCTTTAGGACCCTGATTTCAATTCCTTTGGGTATACCTCATAGTAAAATTCCTGGATCATATAGTAATTCTATTTTTCAATATCTGAAAACTTGCCATACTCTTTTGCAAAGCAACTGTATCATTCTACCTTCCCACTGACACAGCACAATGCTTCCAACTCCCTCACATCCTCAGCAATACTTGTTTTCTCCTTGTGTATGTGTCTGTGTGCTTGTGTGTGTATGCATGCACACAAATATATAAACATGCATTTAGTGATATGGAGCATCTATTCAAGTGCTTAGTCATTTGTACATCTTTCTGAAGAACCATCTATTCAAGTCTTTTATCCATTTTTGAATCAGGGTGTTTGCTTTTTGTTGAGTTGTAGGAGTTCTCTGTATATTCTGAATAGAAATCTCTTGTCAGATAAATGGCTTTCAAATATTTTCTCCTATCTTGTGGGTTGCCACTTTATTCTGTTTACATTTCTTTGATACACATTTTTTTAATTATGTACTGCAAATAGTTTATTTTTTTGTTAGCTGTACCTCTGTTGTTCCTTCATTTCATATTGAGGAAAACACTGCCAAATCCAATGTCATGAAGCTCTTGTCCTGTGTCTTCTTCTAGGACTTTTTATTTTATTAGGTCTTATATTTAGTTTCTTAATACGTTTCCATTAATTTTTGCATATGATGTTAGGTAAGGGTCCATCTTCCTTCTTTTGCATGTTGACAACAAGACTTCTCAGCACCATTTGTTGAAAATACTATCCTTCCTACTTTGAAAAGTCTTGGCAACTTGTCAAAAATCATTTGGCCATATATCAGGGTTTATTTCTGGGTGTTCTATTCTATTCTATTAGCCTTGAATAAGGGAGAAAATAGTATAACCTATCCAGGTTGATGAAGAACATAAAGACAGACCAGGACTGAGAATTAGGAGGGCAATATAAAACAGCAGGGAGTAAAAGACAGTGTGAGAGAAGATCTTGTATTTGCAAGTTCATGGAAATATGATCATGTTAAACCACTAAATGCTTGACTTTGAACAATACGGTAAATGTGCTAGCAAGAAACATAACACTTAGCCATCTCTGGGAAATATACTATGGGCATAAAGATAAAATACACACAAATATATTAAAAAGGGAAGGGTTTTCATGGTGTGAGAATATTGTGGGATTTGAAATACAATTTACTTCTGTTCTACCATTGTCTCTAAAATTTATCAAAGTGTATATACAAGCAATTCCAATTCCAGTAACGTGCTTGACAGGTTTATATATGAACTTCAGCAGACCAGTAAATGTACATTCATAGTAGGACTGTTCTCTAATCCAAAAAACAAAACACAAGAACTGGAAAGACTAGAGTTCACTTTGTCAACACACATACAGATGCAGTGATGGTTAACGGTCCCAAAACAGAAGGTGAGCATGGGTGCAAGAGGTTAATCCCCAGGCTGGGGTCGGGTGCAGAGTTTGAGAGCAACACAGGCAGAAAAGGCTTTTGTCCTATCCTTGATTTTTGAGGTATGGAAATTCACAGGTCACTACCTTCATTTCAAAATGAATGAATGCACTATTCAATTTTTTAAAACAGTAGAAGTAAACATGAGTGATAATAAATTTCCAACTGTCGCAAATCAAATAAGATACTAAGAAAAATTAAATAATATGATTTAAGAATGAAGTGGAGAGATTGTCCAAGATGGTAGCATTCAAACACCCAGAGCTTGATGCCTCTCATGGGCACACCAAAGTCACAGCTGTTTACAGAACAGCAATTGATGAAAAAGGCCAGGACCTAACATAAAAAATGTTTTAGAGCTAAAGATATAAGGAAGGCACCTCGGCAAGACAAGAAGGAAGGGAAAAATCTCAATAGAGTCAAGACCCATACCACCAGGTGGGTGGCCCACAAATGGGAGAATAATTACAATTTCTGAGGTGTTCCCAGATAGCGAGGGGTATGAACAGAACATCAGGCTCCCAAGCCCAGGGATCCTGTGCTGGAAAGAAGAGCTCCTAGAAAGTTGGGCTTTGAAGACCAGTAGTGCTTATTTTCCAGAGAGCCAGACGGTTGTGGGAAAAAGGGAGTCCACACTTAAAAGATGCTCACAGGGCTTCCCGGGGGGTGCAGTGGTTGACAGTCCGCCTGCCGATGCAGGGGCCACGGTTTCATGCCCCAGTCCGGGAGGATCCCACATGCCGCGGGCAGCTGGGCCCGTGAGACATGGCCGCTGAGCCCGCGCGTCGCGAGCCTGTGCTCCACAACGGGAGAGACCACAACAGTGAGAGGCCCGCATACCGCAAAAAAAAAAAAGAGGCTCACAAAATCCCACATGACCCGAGAATCAGAAAAGAAGCAGTCATTTGAAAGAACCTGGGTCACACCTACCTCCTGATCTTGGAGAGTCTCCCAGAGAGACAAGAGGCAACTACAGCACAGCCTCAGGGACATAGACACTGGCAGCAGCCATTTGGGGGAGCTCCTTCTACCTCGTGGCCACTGGTACCAGCAATCATAATTTCAGAATCCTCCCTCTATCTTTTTAGCCTTTTTAGCCTTTTAACCCTACCCATTTCCACCGGACCACAGACACAAGTACTAGGATGCCGCAGGCCAAGCAACTAACTGAGCAGGGACATAGCCCCATCCACCAGCAAACAGGCTGCCTTCAGACCCTCTTAATGCACAGCTGCCCCCTGGACACGGTCCCAGCCACCAAAAGCCCCAGGACCAGCCTCCACACCTCAGTGGACAGGCACCAGCCCCAGAGTCCCTAGCCCCTCTGACAAGTGAGCCTGCTCTGGCCTTGGAATCAGCCTCACCGTTGGCAGGTGATTATTGCACAGGGACTGGATGGAGCTTGGATGTACCCAACAGCAAACCTGCTCTAGCAGTGGGATCAGCCTCATACACCAACAGGCATGCACCAGCTCCAGGAATACCACAGCCCAGCAGCCTGTGTGACCAGAAGACTCACTTGCAGGCCAGAAGCAGCCTTGGACTCAGCTGGGTCCTGACCCTGCCCATCAGAATGCCAACACAAGATTCGGGATACCACAGACCCTGCAGATAGCTGTGTCAGGTACAGTGATCCAACACCAACTCTGCGACTCCTGGGCCCTGCAGCCAGAACTCAGGACCTGTGTCTTCCTCCCAGTAGCCAGCATAGCCCCAGGACCAGTGACTGGGCACTAGCCCTGATATCACCTGGACTGCAATTCTACCCATAAGTGAACCAACACTAGATTTGGTGTCCCCCAGCGTTGTGTAGCCAGCTGCCTTATGATTTAGCCTCACCAAGCAGCACAGACAGCCTCCATACAAGGCAGAGTCTAGCAAACAAGCACTCTGGGGGCAGCCAAGCCTACCAGACCACCCCCAGTAGTCAGCCCACCACAACAGAAGAGCCCAAGCAGCCCACATAGGAGGTACACCTAGAACATATAGTTCTAGTGACCAGGGGACAGTGGGCTGCTGGGACACATAGGACCTCTCCTACAAAAGGACACTTCTCCAAGGTCAGGAAATGTAATGAACCTACTACATATATAGCAATAAAAACAGCAAGTTAAGAAAAATGAGGTGACACAGAAACACGAACCAAATGAAGGAACAAGATAAGAACCCAGAAGATCTAAGTAAAATGGAGATAGCCAATCTCCTCAACAAAGAGTTGAAGGTAATGACTATAACGATGATCAAAGAACTCAGGAGAAGAACGGACGACCAGAGCAAGAAGTTAGAATTTATAAAAAAGGAGTTAGACCATTAAAGAACAACAAAACAGAAGTGAGGAATACAATAACTGAAATGGAAAATACACTAAAAGGAAAATACTGTAGACTAAATGATACAGAGGAATGAATCAGAAAACTGAAGGACAGAGTGCTGACAATCACTGAAGATGAACGGTAAAACAATAGATTAAAATGAAATGAGGAAAGTTGAACAGACTTGTGAAACAACATCAAGTGTACTAATATTTGCATTATACTGGTCCCAGAAGCAAAAAGGAAAGAGAAAGCAGTGTAGAACATACCTGAAGACATAAAAGCTGAAAACTTTCCTAACCTGGGAAAGAAAAAAGACATCCATGTCCAGTAAACACAGTAAGGCCAAAACAGGATCAACCCAAAGAGGACCACACCAAGACTCATTGTAATTAAAATGGCAAAAAAATAAAGATAAAAAGACACTATTAAATGGAGCAAAGGAAAAGCAACAAGTTACAAACATGGGAACTTGCATAAAGTTATCAGCTGACTTCTCAGGATAACCTCTGCATGCCAGAAGGAAGTGGCATGGTATATTTAAAGTCATGAAAGGGAAAAATCTATAACCAAAAATACTCTACCCAGCAAGGCTCTCCTTCATATTTGATGGTGAGATGTAAAGTTTTACAGAGACGCAAAACTAAAAGAGCTCAGCATCGCCAAACCAGCTTTATGAGAAATCTTAAAGGGGCTTTTCTCAGTGAAAAAGAAAAGGCCACGACTGAAACATAAAAATTAGGAAAGGAAACTTACTAAAAGAAAAACTGAATTGGATAAGGCAAATATTCAACAAAGGCAGTAAATCAACCATGCACACAGCTAGTAGGAAGGATGAAAGAAAACACTAATAAAATCATCTATATTCACAATAAGAAGTTAAGGGACACACAAAACAAGTAGATGTAAAATATAAGGTCAAATTCAGTAACTGTGGGGGAGCAGAGTAACAATGCAGGGTTGTTAATGTCCATGTGAAATTAAGAGCTCAGCAACTTAAATAATCACACACACACACACACACACACACAACTGAAAGAAATCCAAACATAATATTAAAGATAGTCCTCACATCACAGATGAAGGGAATAAAAGGGGAAGAAAGGAACACTGAAGAAATTAAAGAGGGATTCTAAAAATACCCAAGACAAATGAAAATGAACACACAATGATCCAAAATCTATGGGACACAGCCAACGCAGTTCACAGGGGGAAGTTATAGTGATACAAGCTTATTCTTAGGAAACAAAAAGAATATCAAATAAACAACTTAACATTACACCTGAAGCAATTAGAAAAAGAAGAAAAAACAAAACTCAAAGCTGTCAGAAAGAAAAAAAATTAAGGAAACAATACCATATGCAATCACACCAAAAAGAATAAGATACCTAGGAACAAACACACCTAAGCAGGTAAAAGACATGTACTCAGAAATCTATCAGCCATTGGTGAAAGAAGTTGAAGGCAACAGAAAAAGATGGGAAAATATAGCAGGTGCATGGACTGGAAGAATTAATACTGTTAAAATAAGCATACTACCAAAGGCAACCTACAGATTTAATGCAATCCCTATCAGAATACCAAAGCATTTTCACAAAACTTGAAAAAGTAATTTTAAAATTTGTATAGAAACACAAAGACCCCAAATAGCCAAACAATCTTGAGAAAGAACAGAGCTGGAGGCATCACACACCTTGACTTCAGATTATACTGCAAAGCAAGAGTAATCAAAGAGAATCGGACCAGAGCAAAAGCAGACACAAAGATCACTGGAATAGAATAGAGATCCCAGAAAGAAGCCCACACACTTATATTTAATTGATTTATGACAAAGCAGGCAATATGGAGAAAAAACTGTCTCTTCAATAAGTGGTACTGGGAAAACTGGTCAGCTACATGGAAAAGAATAAAATTAGAGTATTTTAGCACACCATATATAAAATAAACGCAAAACTGAATAAAGACCTAAATGTAGGACCATAAAACCCCTAGAGGAAAATACAGAACATTCTTCAACATAAATGATAGCAACAGTTTTAGGTTCAGTCTACTAAGGCAAATGAAACAAAAGCAAAAATAAACAAATGGGACTTCACTACATTTAAAAGATTTTGCACAGCAAAGGAAACCAAAGAGAAAATGAAAAGACAACCTGCTGAAGGAGAGACAATATTTGCACATAAGAGGTTAACACCAAAAAGATGATCAAGCAAGGGTTCATATCTAAACTACAGAAACAGCACATACAACTCAATATCAGAACAACACCCAAAATCTTTTTTTAAAAAATGATAAGACCTAAATAGACATTTTTCCAAGGAAAAAATACAGAGAGACAGCCAGAACTCACAAAGATGCTAAACATAGCTAATCGGCAATAAAATGCAAACCAAAACAATGAGATATATCACCTCAGTCTTGCCAGAATGGCTGTCATCAAAAAGGTCACAAATAACAAAGGTTAGTGAGGATGTGGAGAAAGGGAAACTCTTGTAACTCTTGATGTGAATGTGAATTAGTGAAGCTACTGTGGAAAGCAGAATGGAGGTTCCACACAAAACTAAAAATAGGACTACCATAATATCCAGCAATTTCACTCTTGGGTATATAAGAAGAAAACAAAAACACTATTTCAAAAAAATAACTGCACACCAATGTTCGTAACAGTGTTACTTGCCATAGCCAAGATATAGAGTCAAACTAAGTGTTCATTAATAGGTTAGGGGATAAAAAAGATTTTTTATGATGACTTCAGCAAAAAATGAAATTTTGCCATTTGCAAGAACATGGATGGACTTGGAGGGTATTATGCTTAGCAAAATAAGCCACAGAGAAAACAAGCCTGGTAGGTTATCACTTACACGTGGCATCTAAAAAATTGAATACAACAACAACAACAAAACAGGCTCACAGATTAAAGAACAGACTAGTGGTTAGCAGCAGGGAGAGACAGGGTGGAGGAGCAAAATAGTGGTAGGAGATTCTGAGGAAGAATCCACTATGTATAAAATCAATAATCTACAGTGACGTACTGTGTAGCATGGGGAATAGAGCCACTCTTTTATAATAAGTATAAATGGAGAACAACCTAAACATTTATGAATCACCATGTTGTACCTCTGAAACTAATATAATAATGTAAATTAACTATAGATCAATAAAATATAAAGTAAGAAACAATAAAGGGGAGACACTTATTATTAGATAGAAATCAATTAAATAAACACAAGTTTTGGAAATCAATGAATTAAAAAACAACATGTAAGACACAACATTGGCATTTAAAGTGTACGATCTATTCATTTAAGTGGTGAAAATGGTACCCATTATCACAATTTTGTATATCTAGGATAAATTATTATCTACAAAAATATGTTACAAATATTCACTCAAAAAGAAAGAGAAAATTTGGATTAATCCATTTTAGTATACATATTTAATATCAAAGTCTCTATGTAACATGGACTTGAATAAGTTCTGTTAGCCACTTCTAGTTTCTTTGTGATGTAAAATCTTTTAAAGCATAAAAATCAGCCTTTCTACATTTTTCCATTAGACATACATAGAAGTTAAAAGAAATGAGAAGAAAGAGCAATCAACCAGGAAGGTGAATTTACTGAGAAACAGTCATTCGTTCTCCCTCCTCCTTTTCTTTTCCTCCTTTTCCAGGTCTCTTTCCGTTCCAATCAGGAAAAGTCTTGAGAGTTCTGAGAATATTTCTTTGAGGGCTTCAAATCACCTTACCTACATCCTCTGCCACAACTACACACACGGGAACAAAAATAAACCTCTGCTATCTACTCATGTAGGAGGGATTTGTGCAAAATAAACTCCTACATGGAGACCAACAGGTGAGTTTTCTACCTGTTCTTTATAATGTCCTTCCATTATCGTAAATCCCACACATTATGAGGCAGAAGCAGTTATGTGAGCTTTTCCTTGAAGTCAAAAAACTCGCAGTCATTTCAAGTACCAGGTGATCATAGGGTACAGCCAGGGAAGGTGCCATCCCCCTTGGCGGGGGGGTGAGGTCAGTGAATGGGCTCCCGCAACCATGCACCTCTTGATGTACAGATTCTGGAAAAACAAAGGGCAGTCACACCACAGTCAGCCTGTCAGGCTGTTGGGCCACTGGGCAACCCCATCAGCCTGGAAGTGCCCCCTCAGTTGCTGAAAGCAAAAGTCTGTGCCCCCTGTGAAGCCAGGCAATTTGGGCCAGAGAGTCAGAGGAGACCGGTAATCAACTCCTCCTCTCTGCTCACCTCCTTGGGGTTACAGCAACCCCATCTCCAAACCCAACTCTGATCCTGGAGTGCCAAAGTGGGAGTGCAGGTGGGCTCTGCCGGTGCTTCAGCACCCTCTGGGAAGCCCCCTAGTTTGAGTATGATTTGAGTTTGATCCTGTGAAACCATCAGAACTTCCCACCAGAGATAAATGAGGAGATTCTGGCCTTTATTAGTACGCACGGTGAACGCGGTTGTCTTGGCTGTACTTTCCAACCCTCCTATTTTACCCACCTATTCTTATCCACCTTCCTCCCTTTGAGTACCTTTGACCAACCCTGAGCTCAGACTCCTGACTTACTACAGTGACTTTGTCAGTCTTTCTTTAAAAATGGACAGGTAGGGCTTCCCTGGTGGCGCAGTGGTTGAGAGTCCACCTGCAATGTGGGGGACAGGGGTTCGTGCCCCGGTTCGGGAGGATCCCACATGCCGCGGAGCGGCTAGGACCCTGAGCCATGGCCGCTGAGCCTGCGTGTCCGGAGCCTGTGCTCCGCAACAGGAGAGACCTCAACAGTGAGAAGCCCGCTTACCACAAAAAAAAAAAAAAAAAATGGACAGGTAATAAAATGAATTTAACCTAGAAGCAGCAGGTCAGTAAGGGAAATAAAATCATCAGAAGCTATCTAATCACAGCCACAGCCATCCAGGGCTCTTGTCTTTTCTGCTGGGGCATAAGAATGGGACCTTCCTAAACTTGAAGGACATCCAATCAAATAAGTAAAGGTGTCGCTCACCTCTGGCTCTTGGAGGGATTGCTAGGCAGTCTACCCAGTATATACTAACTGCAAAACACTCTCATGGTTTTGAAACACCTATGTTCCAGGAAAGCTTTTGGTGTGCATGGGGAAGGTTTATTTTTGACATCAAGCAAAAAATAAATCACCAAGCTCTTTGAGCACAGGGGTCCTTAAGAGGGAAGCAGAAAGAAGGAATGGACAGAAAAGATGATCTCCTCTGAAGTGAAGGTCGTTTTTCCAAAAGAGTAGGATTTAGTCTCAGATTAAGGAGAACACTTTTAAATAGCTAGGACAGCTCCAAACTGCAGTTTAGGGAACGAGTGCTTCAAAAGAACAGTCCTTGGGCTTCCCTGGTGGCGCAGTGGTTGAGACTCTGCCTGCCGATGCAGGGGACACGGGTTCGTGCCCCAGTCCGGGAGGATCCCACGTGCTGCGGAGCGGCTGGGCCCGTGAGCCATGGCCGCTGAGCCTGCGCATCCGGAGCTTGTGCTCCGCAACGGGAGAGGCCACAACAGTGAGAGGCCCACGTACCGCAAAAAAAAAAAAAAAAAAAAAAAAAAAAAACAGTCCTTTAAAAGTCCTGGCAAGGCAGCAAGTGGATGAAGAGTTGGTTTTGCATAGTTTTGAACACAGGAGTAAAGAAGCAGAGGCATCTCTGACTAAAAGGCCCTGAGATCCTATGGCATCAATGGGTCAGTTGCAGGGAGCAGGGGGTTGGGGGGCGATATTTCTCTCTCAACGTTTCCCAGGGCAGCCACCCCTCTCTACCCCACCCCCCTACTCCCTTCACCCTTCCTCCCTCAACTGTTGGGTCATCAGGGACAGCACTTCTTAAGCTGGAGCGCTCAGGCACCATCTCTGCAATCTGGATTCTTCCTGGAGCCTGACAAGTTCTGGGACAGGAAGCCAGGTCTGCAAGGCCGCTGGGGTGCAGTCGGACCTGGAGGCCTGGAGGGGAACTGGAGCCCTGAAGCCCACCCACGTCCTTGAAGCCGAGGGAGGAACACATCCTCCTAACAGTACTTCTCAGGGGTCAGCGTGCTCCCCACCCGATGGTGATCCATACTCACTTGAGGCAGCAAGAACTGCCTCTAACTGGCCCCCTCGATTCCGCCTTAAGGGTCCTCGCACATATGTGAGAGCACAGGCCCCGGATCTCTTTAGTCAGCTGAGGCCAGTGCTGCCGGGGTCCCTCCAGTCCCATCCCCCAGCCCCTCCCTCTCGGACTGTATCTAATAGAAGAAAGAACACAGAGGAATTGGATGAATCAAGGGACCTGAGAGCCTGGGTATGAGTTTGAAGACCGAGAACCTAAGGCACAATTACATATTATTGGAGACTCTTGTCGGGTGTGTCGGGGGAGGGTAGGAGGCTGAGAAGCTGAGTCGACCCGGTGAGTCCAGCCCCAGGACAACACACAGCCCCACCCACCCTTCCCTGCCATCAGAGAAGGGGTGCCGCAACTCCAGCCCCGGACTCTGCACTTCCCCCTCCCTGATTCTCCTCCAGAAGAGCAGGTGGCCCCCCTCTGAGGGCAGGGGTAAGACAACGGACCAAGTCCCCATGGACTAAGGTGCTGCTGGTAGCTCTTCCTGAACAGCAGTGCTGGCTTGGAGCGAACCCGTGCACCACCAAAGTTGGTCTCGTCCTGCAGCTGAGGGAAGTGGGGTTTAAGTCAGCTGCCCTGGCTTTAAATCAATCAGCCCCCCCTTTAAGTCAGGTGACCCGACTTTAAATCACTATGTGCCCCTCAAGCATCAAATCCAAAAGCTGAGAACTTCACTTTGATCCCAGCAGCTCACATAGCTGAATGCACACTATAGTCACCCCCAAGCCTGGCTTAGAGGCAGGATATAAGGTAAGGGGAAGGGCGTGCACTCATGGTGATGAGGGTGTACTTCATGTACCAGAAGGGTCTAGGCACTCTGGGGTACAGCAAGCAGTGCACGATACAGCAGCTACCTGGCAAAGCTGTTGATGCACAGGGAGAGCAGGCACACCCAGGCACGCCGAGGTTCCAGGGCGGGAGCTGGGGCACAGCCAGCTGAGAGGGTGTGAAAGCGGAGGATCTGAGCCTTCTTGAGAAAGGCAGACACAGAGGATGGATGAGAAACAAAGACCGGATTAAATATGGATTTGAGAAACACACCCTGCTCTTGAAATTGGTGAAATTTGAAATTTGGCCTTTGCCTAATTACTTATAAAATTACTGATAATATCTAACCCATAGAATACTGCATTTGTAGTGGTATTGCGTGTTAATGTTTCTATAGTGGAATAATCTTTTCTATAAGAAAAATGTACACTATCTGAAATAAATTAAAACCCCTCTTTATAAAGTACTATATTGGACTTCCCTGGTGGCGCAGTGGTTAAGAATCTGCCTGCCAACACAGAGGACATGGGTTCGAGCCCTGGTCAGGGAAGATCCCACATGCCGCACAGCAGCTATGCCCATGTGCCACAGCTACTGAGCCTGCAGGCCACAACTACTGAAGCCGGCGCACCTAGATTCGGTGCTCCACGACAAGCACAGCAAGAGAAGCCACCGCAATGAGAAGCCCACGCACTGCAACAAAGAGTAGCCCCCGCTCGCCACAACTAGAGAAAGCCCATGCATAGCAACGAAGACCCAACACAGCCCAAAATTAATTAATTAATTATTTTTAAAAAGTACTATATCATTCTGTACAACTTCTCTGGGAAGAACAGAGAGATGGCGTGGTAGAGTGAGAAAGACCAATATTTAGTCCACATCTCTCATGCAGGTGCTCTGCTGCGTCAGATACATTTATCCACACTTTACAAAGGAGGAAACAAGCTCAGAGAGGTTTAGTAATTTTCCCAAAGCCAAACAGCTATTGAGTGGCAGAATCAGGATCTGAACCAAGTCTGTTACCTTCAAAGCCTACGTCCTCATCACAACAAAACTCAATTAATATTTACATTTATCGAATTACACTGAAAACTGGGGAGTTCTTGGCACAATCCTGAATAAAAGTGAGAAAGAAAGAAATAGCATTGTTCCTACAGTCAAAACCAAAATTTTTGGAGCAGCTGCTAGATAACTGGCCCTTTTTGGGGTTCAGCAGTGATCACGACAGGAAGAGTCCTGCTTTCATGAACCATTGTAGTGGGGAGGAGAGACGGGTGCAATTTGGGTGAGGGATTTCACCTTGCTGGGCCTCTGTTTTCTCATCTGGAAAATGGGACGGGTGTTCCTCATTTTCTGGGATTGTCCAGCCCTCACATTCTCTGATTCCATAAGAAACATTTGTTTTCCTGTTTCTTTAAAATTCATTCAGGCCATGAGCCGTGATGAATGTTGTTAGCTGCTCCCCAAATCACACTATTCCCACCCTTTTCCTGTGATCAGGTCTTTCCCAAAACATGACTCACAATCAGTCAAGTCACAGAACCTAAGGGGCACCCAGGAGAAAAATTCCAACCTTTGCTCCACAGGAACTCTGCGGTCTACCTGCCAGGTAAATTTAACTCACCTGGCACAAGGTGGCCATCCCCAGTTTCACATCAACATGATCTCAGGCACAAACCTCCTTGTTTTTTCCATTTTGTCTTTAAGTTACTTGTTGAAACAACTGTACAAATATGACAAAGATATAAAATCAGGCATCTTCTGCCCCCAGTGCCTACTAATAAATGATTTTCTGCCACTTTAATGATAAAGATAGAACATTTCAACATTCTGCTGCCCCTATTATTTGTCATTTTTGTTGATATTTCTATTGAATACATCTTTCAATATTTTAACAATGGAACATTTATTTAGGTTGTTGCAGACCCAGCCTTTAGTGGTAAAGGTTTTGTTGTTATATTTCTATTATGTTTCCTTTAAAAATCATTATCCTATTTAAATGGATTAAGTCAATTCTATAGGCACTTATCTTTTGATATTGATGAAATGAATACATAGAGGGCAGTAGTACAAGTTGATTGGACTTGAGAACTTCTAATAGCACAGTTACGTATAAATATTAACTATATGTAAACCAAAGTACATGCTGAGTGAGATTCTCTGACACTTTTTCACTCTGTGCCCCTCAAGCCTGTGAGAAATGGAATATTTCTTGCCATCTCAGTAAACAAAGGATGTCACAGTCATCAGCACTTGCAGCTCTCCAGGGTGAGCCGCGGGAACTCAGGATATGCAAATACAGAATGCAGGCCCCAGAGAGCTGAGGTGCATATCAAAGGAAGGATTTCAGTGAGCCCAGACTCTGGCCAATCTTCCCATACAAAGAAAAGCGCTACATTCCTCACCTTGGGAGAGCTGGTTTTCCTTAGTTAACAATCACCTTCTGATATTCCCCATTACCTGTGCCAGTCCCCTGCTCTGTCCCCTCCCCCCGGTACTTTAGCTCAGGGAGGAAGGAGCGCAGAGGGACTCGGCTGAATAAGGGGCCTGCAGGGGCCTGCGAGCCTCGGGAGGAGTTTTCAGCCGGTTTCCCCGCAGTCGGGAGGAGGGGCGCTGACGCTGCAGCCGGACCCTGCGCCTCCCTTGCCTCGTTTCCCCTCAGGACGCTCAGGCCGACCCCCTCCCCACGCCCCCCAGGCCCCGCGAGCCAGGCCGACGGCAGGGGCGAGAGAAGGGACCGAAGTTCCCTGGGACCAGACGCTGGGGGCCGCTCTTTATACACAGCAGCGGCGGGTGGCAGCGAACCCCTGCCCCACAGAAGCTGGTCTTGCGCTGCCGCCCGGGCACCGGACCAGGCGGAGGGTCGGCGCCCACTTACCGGCCCGTCGTACACACGACTGTCGCGGCTTCCGCCGCCGGAGCCCCTCCAGAGCGGGCAGCCTCAGTGACGCCGCCCTCCCCTCGGGCTCCGGGTCAGTTCCATGACGGCGGAGGGAATAGACCCCGAGCCGCCGGGAGTTCCAACTCTGCGGAAACGCGGGCTCCGTTCTGGGCTTAGGGGGTGGAACCGCTCTGCCCCGAGGCCTTCCGGGAGGGAGGGGGCGCGGGGGGGAGGAGGCCGCCAGGAGCGCAGGGCCCCAGCGGGGGTCCTGGAGGGGCGGCCCGGCCTCGGGGCCTCGCCCACTGTGACCGCAGCCCAGGCCTTTTTCCTGGAATCCTACACAAAAAAGTTAGAAAGATACATGGTCTATAGTAAATATTCACAAATGATTGTTGCTGCTGTGCTTACTATCCTATTAAAGGTGTAAAATCCATAAAACACTTTAAGTTCAAAGTTAACTATGAATTTTTACCTTTCCTTATTATGTCTCTGCTATTCCCAATTGTGGTAATGAATCATAGACTGTGGCATCACTAGTTAAACATGAGCTTGTTAAAAAAATAGAACTCAGGCCCACCGGACCTACTGAATCACAATCAGAACTTTTACAATCTCCCCAGTGTACTTGTGTACCCATGAATAGTTGAAAGGTACATTCCTACATCTACGTATCTTTTGTGTCTGAGAAATACACACATTTTATCCAGTTTGATATAAATAAAGCACTCAAAAATGCATATGCCTGTGTTGAAACCATCATTTTATCATTTCTTTTCCAGATAAGTATAGTCTCTATACTGGTTTTGTGGATCACATGCCATGCTCTTTTCTCGTAGTAAGAAATAAGATAGAGAAACTTACTGTTTAAAAAAAATACATATATATATATATTACTGGATAATTCAAGACACTCTTCTAAATTAAAACCAGTTCTCTTAACTTGCTGTTTTCTTCTTGGGTCACATTATGAACTCTTCCCGTGGCCACACGATATGTGTACTTTTAGTTTCAGGGACTGCTGACATTCCACGATGTGCCTATAGATTTCTCTCAAGAGGAGTGAGAATGCCTGGACCAAGATCAATGGGAATTGTTACAGGGATGTGATGTTAGACAAGTATAGGAACCTTCTCTCCTTGGGTGAGGGTACCTTCCTTCCAGAATTCCTTATCCACCCACAGGGTTTAGAGTCCTTCATTTGTAGAATGTCTCCTGGAATCTTCTGCTTCCTACAATAGGGTTTCAGGTTGCAACGTTTCAGGAAAGATTGGGAGTTTGTGGGTATAATTTATCTTATTCTTTAAAACTGCAGCCTCCATTTTAATATACTTTGTAACTGCTTGAGATGTGTCTATATGAACTGTGTACTATATGCTTCTGTTATAGTCCTTACAATATTTTATTGTCTTATTTTCTGTAACAATTTTCCATGGATTCTTTGGGCTTAAGGTATACTAAAAGGGAGACTGCAATTCTGGGACTTCCCTGGTGATGCAGTGGTTAAGAATTCGCCTGCCCATGCAGGGGACACGGGTTTGATCCCCGGTCCGGGAAGATCCCACTTGCCATGAAGCAGTGAAGCCAGTGGGCCACAACTACTGAAGCCGGTGCAACTTGAGCCTGTGCGCCATTTATTTTTTGGAGAATAAAACCACCTCTGAGTGATCAAAATTTAGACCTAGCTAGTCAAAATGCTTTATCACCTGTTCTTCTAAAACACTGATCCACGGAACAAGTTTTACTAGGGATAACAGTGTAATTGTATTCTGGAGTTCATATCGGCAATATGGTTTATGACCTTGATGCTGGATCACAACATTTCAATGGTATAACTGCTATTAATTGTCTGTTTGTTCAACGATTAAAGTCTCTCGTGATCTGAGTTCAGACTGGAGTCATGCTGGTTGCTTTCTCTCTATTGCAGATTTCTTCCAGTATGAAAGGACAAGAGCAATATGGCTTACTTTATAAAATGTCTGCAAACTAAATGATGATATAATCTACATTCAATTAATTTATTCATACCCTACTGTAGAACCGGGTTTGTTATGGTTGCAGAGCCTGGTAATTATGAAAAACTGAAACCTTTATCTGCATGGGTTCAAGTCCTCTTCCTAAGAATATGTTTATAATCCACATTCTTTCACAAATGACCCAATTTAATTCACCATAGCATTCCTCATATTAACTAAATGGAAAATCCTAGGCTATATACAAATCCAGAAAGGGCCAAATATCATCAGCCCCCATGGATGATTACAACCCATTGCTGAGGCATTCAAATTACTTATTAAAGAACCTGTATGTCCATCAATATCATCAATTTATATATTATTGCCCCAATGTTAGCCTTAACCCTGTCTCTCACAACATGAATTCCTCTTCCCGTATCTTATCCACTACTTAATATAAATGTAGGCATATTATTTATATTAGCCATATCACACTTAGCCATTTATTCCATCCTCAGATCTGGATGAGCTTCACATTCAAAAACTCACTCACTGGAGCTCTAGGGACAGTAGCACACACAATCTCATACGAAGTAATGTAGCAGTTATTCTATTCTCAGTCTTACTGATAAATGGATCATTTACACTTTCAACAGTAATTATTACACGAGAACACCTATGACTAATTTTCTCCTGACCCCTACCTAGAATTTGATCATCTCCGCAGTAGCAGAAATCCAATGAAGCCCCACTTGATTTAACAGAAGTAGAATCAAAACCTGTATATGTCTTCAATGTAGAAAATGTAGCAGGCCCATTCACCCCGTTCTTCCTAGAGAATATGTCAATTTCCTTATAATAAACGTTTCCACAACAATCTATTTTTAGGAGCATTGGACAATCACTAGTTGCCAGAATTATAGATTCTTTCATCTTGTGAATATAGATTTTTTTTAAAAATAATTTTTATAGTTTTACTACCTTTAAACAAAATGTACTCCATTGCTGTGGAATATTCCTTCATAGGAGCGTGCATGGTTTATTTTTGCATCCACTTGTGATGGCCTTCAGGTTCTTTCAGGTTTGGCTCCTGTGGCTGCAGAGTCCATGTCCATGTGTCCTGGTGCAGGGCTGGGGGGTTTGTGTTCAGCTGGGATGAACAGTGTGGGTCTGTGTGCATGGACTTCGCTCTCTGAGGTCCGATTGTTTCACAAGTGTTTGCACCCCCCACTGCGCACCAGGCTTTCCATTGCTCCACATCCTGCTGATATTTGATACTGTGTCTTCATGTCTGCCATTCTGGTAGGTGTGTGCACAGTAGTTTTCTTATGGTTTTAATCCCTCGGTTGTTAGTGAAGTTGTGCATCTTGTGGTATTCATGGACTACTTCCTGTTGTTTTTTTAAAAAGTTTTAAAAATTGTGGTCAAATACACAAAACATAAACTTTACTATCTTAACCATTTTTAAGTGCACATTTCAGGGTCAAGAAGTAATTCGCACTGTTGTGCAAACCTGACCGCCATCATCCTCCAGAAGTTTTTCATCTTGCAAAATTGAAACAGTCCCCATTAAACACTCAGTCCCCATTGTCCCTCCCTCAGCCCCTGGCACTCAACATCCTACTTTCTGTCTCTATGTTTCCAACTGCTCTAGGGGCCTTGTATGAGTGGATCAAGCAATGTTTGTTTTTTTGTGTCTAGCTTACATCACTGAGCATAATGCCCTCAAGGTTCATCCCTGCTGCAGCCTGTGTCAGAATTGCCTTCCTTTTTAGGCTGAATAACATTCCCTTGTATTGATGGACCATGTTTTTCTTCTCCATTCATCCATTCGTGGACACATGTAATATCTACATTCATTTCTCCTGTCATAATATTTGTGGAATAATGTCAGAAACTCCTATGAATCAAAAGTCATTTGCCATTAACTTTTTTCTTAAACTTTTTATTGTGAAAACATCAAAGCTAAGAAAAGGGAAAAATACATGTCAGCTTCACTTGTGTTCAGGACTTAATGCTTTATGGACTCACTTTATGGATTCACTTTATTCCCTGTGTGTGTGCTATGTACATGTGTGTGCATGTGCCTGTTTGCATACATATGCTGTGCGTGTGCATAGGTATGTGCACTTGCACACGTTAGTTAGTGTGCACTTGCTCACGTTAGTGTGTGCATGGGCATATGTGTGCATGTGTATTCATATGCTAGTGTGTAAATATATTTGTGCTGTGCACCTGCATATGTTTGTGTGTGTGCTGTGCCTGCCTGTGTGCACAACTGTGTGTTTGCTGGAACCACTTGCAGATATAACCACATGCAGCTGCTCTAACAATCCTGCATAGCCACGTAAGGGTCACAGATCTCAGGGATTTAAATGGATGGAGCAGGATGTCCTGACACAGAGTCTGTCTTCCAATGACTGTCACTGTCTCAGTAACATCCTTCACACCTTCTTTAAGCCCCATTCAGGGTCCAGTTTAGACCCCCATTACATTGTCACCTGCCCCAGGTCCCCTAAAGCTACAATGTCACAGTTGGAGAGCCCGGCCAAGGCTGGGGGTGCCCCTCCTGTTGGCCTGGCCTCCAGGCTCTGCACTTGGCTCCTGTGTTCCCATCTCTCAGCCAGGCCCTGACTTGGATGGGGCCGCCACCTCTTTCCTCACAGGGTCCCATCGCCCAGTCAAAGGGGTTCATTCTCCCAAACTCAGCATCAGGAGTGGGAGCGTGACAGTCCCCACTGGGTCTCCTTCATGTGAGACCTTGTGCTTTTGAAAGAGCAGGCTCCCTGCCCTCGGGGGTGGGGGCTGAGGGGTGACATGCGGCCCTCGATGGGCAGGCGGGTCACCAGGTGGGGCGAGCCAGTGTGCAAGGAATTCCACCGTGGGTTCTCCTCTCCAGCGGCTTCTGTGCCCCTATCTCTCCCCGTGCCTCCCCTCGAAGACAGCGCGGTCCCTGGGACCGGAACTATGGGAGCCGTCAGCCACCGCCCCCTCTACACACACAAACACGCACACGCACACACACACACGCACACGCTGCAGGGAAGAAGGACCTGAGTGCAGGGTTCCCAGCGGCCCTGAGGTCCCCGCCCGGAATCGGCCAGCAGAATGGACAGACCGGATCTCCCGGGCCGGACCATTAAGGACTGTCCTGCCTGGGCTTCCAGAGCGGCCGCCTCCTTCTGGAAGCCTGGGAGGCTGGAATCAGGCCACTTCTTGTCTATCCTGGCAGCAGACTGGGCTGCACTCTAAGAAGTTCGTGGCTCACCCGTGGATCCTGACCATCAGGTGGCCAGAGATATTGGTAACATTTCTGTTTTGCCCATTGAAATGTTTAATGACAAAGATTTTGTTCAGTTTCCTGAGGTGGGTGTCCAAAGATGAGAGACCCATGTGTGTGATCTGTACCACCTATGAGATCAGCCCTAAGCTAGTTTAAACACGATCAAGTTCTGTCTACACGGTAGATTTAGACCTCTGCATGTCCTGTCTAATGATTATGTTTAGAGCTGACCATGTGTTGTCTATAATAAGAAGATTTAGACCTGACCATGTTCTGTGTACGCTAGGACTATAGGAACCTGGGTAGAGACCCGGCATGGCCTCAGTACTGGGAAGCTCCGTGCCTGCATCTGAAGGTCAGTGCTTAGATGTCTGGGGTCTGGAGCTGAGGTGGGCTTGTCTAAGTAACAGCCTCTCTTCTGAGTGTGGTTACCTGGTCCTCCCAAGGGTCAGTGCTATGGTCGGGGCCTTAGTCTTAATCCCTGCAAGGTTCACCTACCCTAGGGCTTGTGGAGAATCCACAGGGGGGCTACCTGGCAATAATTCCAATTCACCAGCACATGCATAGTGCGTAGGGAGGCAGGTTTAGCTGGTGAATTGATTGCAGGGCACGCAGATCGGGCAAAAAGCCGATGGGTAACAGCTGAGGCTGCTGCTGAGCTCTCCTTCCAGTCTACCGTCCCTACTCAGAAGCGTCCAGAGCTGCCCCTCGGCTTTCAGCCCTGCTGTCCTGTGAGTTATCTCAACAAGTATGTGAGACAAGAAAGGACTGAGCCTGCCAGAACCAAGTAGTGTGTTCACCTCTAGCATGAAAGCTTTAAAAACAGGTAAAATCAACAGAACCAAAGTGAAAAGAAGAGGACTTCTCTGGAACAAGTGTGGGGAGAGGAGACCCACCTGCCACTTTTTCCCATCCCAGGAGGTCCCAGGAACACAGCTTGTTTCCACATTAGGGGAGCCACCAGCAGAGCCGTGGTGTCCTGACCAAGGGGACATGTCCCCCAGGTGCAGGGTCTGGGGAGGTGAGGTCACCCTGGACACTGTGCACGTGTGACCCCAGTTGGGGGAGTCTGGAGAGAGCGGTTCACCCTGGGACTGTGGACATGTGACTCAGGTGGAGGGGTCTGGGTAGGATGGGTCACCTGTTGAGAGAGAACGTGTGACTTTAGGTGCAGGGTCTGGGGAGGTGGGGTCACCGTGGTGAGTGTGGATGTGCGACCCCAGGTAAAGGGTGTGGGGAATGTGTGGGTCTCACCACATCTGCATGGGTCAGGATCACACGTACAGGGAGACGCCATATGTGCTCTTTGCCTGCAGTGTTTCTTTTCCCCTTTGAGATTTCCAACCTCTGCATTAAGGGTGGTGGGTTTTTACCTTGTTCCTTCATATGCTGTGTGTTTCTCTGTCTTCCCATTTTGCTTAACTTACTGCGTTTGGGGCCTCCTTTTTGCAGGCTGCTGGTTCGTAGTGTCCCATTGTTTTTCGTGTCTGCCTCCAGTGGCAAAGTTTTGTTCAGTGGGTTGTGTACGCTTCCTGGTGGAGGGTACTAGTGCCTGTGTTCTGCTGGGTGGGGATGGATCTTGTCTTTCTGGTGGGCAGGTCCACATCCGGTTGTGTGTTTTGGGGTGTCTGTGACCTTATTATGATTTTAGGCAGCCTCTCTGATAATGAGTGGGGCTGTGTTCCTGTCTTGCTAGTTGTTTGCCGTAGGGTGTCCACCACAGGAGCTTGTTGGTCTTTGAGAGGAGCTGGGTTTTAGCATTGAGATGGAGATCGCTGGGAGAGCTTTCGCCTTTTGACATTTCATGGCACCGGAGGTCTCTGGTACACCAATGTCCTGAACTTGGCTCTCCCACCTCAGAGGCACAGGCCAGACCCGGCTGGAGCACCAAGACCCTTCAGCCACATGGCTGGAGGTGAGAGCAAGAGGTAACTTTCGTACATCTCAAAGACCACCAATGGGATTCACTGACCATTTTCTCTCCAGATGTGAAGAAAACAAAATTCAGTCTTCGGCTAGTCAGCCACTTTGGTAGCCAGCCTCCAAGATGGCCCTAATCATCCCCTAAGTATCTCCCAATCTTCATGCACCTTTGTGGCCCCTCACACTTGAAAAGTGTTGAGTGTTTAACTATTAAGACATTGCAGAAATGACAAAGTGCAGCTTCTAAAGGTGGGTCATAAAAGACATTGCAGCTTCTGATTTGTTTTCTGCTAGATCGCTCATCCTGGGGTAAGCCAGCTGCCATGTCATGAGGACACTCAAGCAGCCCTAAGGAGAGATCCATGTGGCAAGAAACTGAGGCCTCCAACTGCAGCCACGTTAGTAAGTCATCTCATAAGTCAAAAGATTTAATTTTATTTATTTTTCATTGCGTTGGGTCTTCGTTGCTGCACAGGGCTTTCTCTAGTTGTGTCGAGTGGGGGCTATTCATCATTTTGGTACACGGGCTTCTCCTTGCGGTGGTTTCTCTTCTTGTGGAGTATGGGCTCTAGGTGCATGGGCTTCAGTAGTTGTGTCATGCAGGCTCAATAGTTGTGGCTTGTGGGCTCTAGAGCACAGGGTCAGTAGTTGTGGCACATGGGCTTAGTTGCTCTGCAGCATGTGGGATCTTCCCAGACCAGGGTTTGAACCCCTGTCCCCTGCATTGGCAGGCAAATTCTTATCCACTGTGCCACCAGGGAAGTCCAGTGTGCTCCTTTTTAAACCTAGTCTGTTTTCTTTATTTTCTATCTTAACTATTCTGTATTAAATTAAGAAAATAATACTCCTTTCTACCCCTCCTTTTTGAGTATTATGTATGAAGAAGTATGCCTTATTTATTAATCTCAAATTTTCAGATTACTTTTAAGAAGTAATCACAATGTCAAGTGTTTAATATCTTTCACTTCCACCTTGAAAAGCATGGATATTAAAGTGCTAATATAATTACCTTCCCTAGTCTATATTTTTTACTTTTTGTTATGTATAAAAAACAACTAAAAACATGCACGGTTTGTAAGAAAATGACAAATTTCAGAAAATTCAGAATCTGAATACACTCTATACCTAGCTTCTAGATAAAGACACAGAAAATTTCCAGACACTCAGAGGCCCCCTGGTCCCATTCTAGTGGCTCCCCTTAAGGTTTACAGTTGTTCTGCTATGTAACAAAAAGATCACTTTACCTGTATTTTGCATTTTATATAAATGTTATGACACAGTATAAACACTTTTGGACAGGGCTTTTTATTCCTTATATTGTTTGTGAACATACCTATATGGTTACCTGTTGTGATCATGTATTGACACTGTTGCATAGGATTCCATAATGTAAACATTTAACTATAAGTAATTTATTCCAATGTGTATTAAAATATGAGTGATTTTTAGTTTGTGTCTGTTGAGAATAGCACTGGTATATAAATTCTAGAACTTGAGCTTTGGTGGTATGTGTATAAATTATTGTTCAGTATACATGTAGTAGTAAAATTTTCGAGTCATAGCTTTCGTGTGTTTATCTTATATATATATTTTTTTGCAGTATGCGGGCCTCTCACTGTTGTGACCTCTCCCGTTGCGGAGCACAGGCTCCAGATGTGCAGACTCAGAGGCCATGGCTCATGGGCCTAGCCGCTCCGCGGCATGTGGGATCTTCCCAGACCTGGGCACGAACCCGTTTTCCCTGCATCGGCAGGCAGACTCTCAACCAGTGCGCCACCAGGGAAGCTCTCATGTGTTTATCTTTTTAGAAACTTCTAAATATTTTCAAAACATTTGTATGAATTTTCATGCTCAGCAGCAGTGAATGAGATTCAAGAATTACACACATTCTTGTCAAACTTGATAATACCTGTCATTTTCATTTGAACTTTCTGGTTGGTGAGTGATAACTAAAGGTATCACGCCTTTGCATTTAATTGACTACTAAGAAGCCAAGCATCTTTTGATATGTTTACTTAACATTCTGTACTCTCTTTTTTGAAATATCTTTTGGTATATTTTCCCCATTTTTGCTCTTACATTATCTTCTTATTGAAGACTGTTTTTTTAAACATCTTAAGACTTCTTATTTAGGAGTTTTTTTAATATATGCTTGATATGAGTTCTTCTCTCTTTCTGTCACTCCTTCTCTTCCTTTAGATGATTGTCAGTTTTTAATGTTAATAACATCTAATTTGTTATTTTCCTCTTTGTTTACTTATTTAGTCATATTTCTATTTATTTATGTATCTTCTTATCTGTAGCAGAGCACATTATTTATTCTAAACCAGAAAGATGTTTTCGTTTCTTCAACAAATGTAATTATTAAGCTTTAAATTTAAGTTAACTTTGTAAACTAAATATGTTGTATCGTGGTGAAACTTAATTTTTTCTAGGACAGCTGAAAGGTTACATTTATTCATAAAATGTTGTATTCATTTGCTCCTACCTCTCTCATTGATTCACAGAGGTAAACATCACTTCATCCATTGATCTGACTTTTCTCTCATGTCTCATGGTCATTCTCACCAATTCTTCTTACCTCCTGAAATCTTTAGCAATCCCATTATTCCACAAAAGCAAAAACCTTCCTTGGGCCTTTTTCCTCAGAAGATTGATTATTCCCACATTTTAAATGGGAGATTGCAATAAGTTAGGAGAAAATGCCACAAGGGTGTCTCTCTCTTTTTTTTCCACACCTTTTATCAGCCTCTGTTGCACTCTGTGTTCAAAGATTTTTGTACAACACATTGATGGAAGATGCCAGTTGTTTCTCTCCCTGGGGCAAAAGACAGATTAAGTACCTGACAAATAAAATAAAGACAGTGTCTTGCTCTGTTCAAATGTTGGACAGGATTGCTTGCATCCTACTTTAAAAGTTTCAGGTGACTGAAGCTTAAGATTCCTAAGCTTTAATCCATACTTACACGTGCATAGCATCCAACAGGACTGCTTTACATCACCCCATGAGACTTTTGTGTGCAAGTGGAACAGATAAAAATATAAAACTATTGCTGTCTGTTTGTGTCATAGAAAGGATTTTTTGTCTCATTTAAAATATTTTTTTGTAAAATCCAAAAACGTGACAGGCTAAAATATTGGAATTTCAAATATGGTAAAATCTAAGACCCTTCAAATTTCTTTCCAGTATTGGTGATGATGGATGCCATGCGAGATATGACTTCCTCAAACAGAATAGGTAAGATGCCTTCATAGGACTGATTGGAGAATATGAAAATAATCCCTGGAAAAATTTGGACATTCGCTAGTTCTCCAGTATTGGGTAAGATGGTAGTAAGGGCCCCTCATTTTCCTATACGTGAATGCAGATCAGTTGTGAGAGGTGTGGATAAAACAAGCAGCCTAAATATCCTTTATATTTGTTTGTTGTACTACTAGTAGAAAGAGGAAGGGTCAACATATCACCATGGTTGATATAGGAAATAAGCTGCTTGAAACTACACAGAAATGTACCTGCTTGTATTTTATGTGCAGTTACCCTCTCTTTTGGTGTGCCCTGATACCTCCCTCAACTTATGTACCAACTCCAGCAGCATTAAGCAGAAATCCAAAGAAATGTATTCTTTGGAATTATGAGGAAGGGAAAAGTCGAAAATTTTATAGCATGTTTTATACAAATATACACGTCACTATCTTTTTCTATATGATGCCATGCATGGAAGGTCAGAAGGTTTAGGGAATTCTGGAAGCACCAAGGTCTGTGCGGTTCATCACGGGTACATTCATGGGCAAGAAAAGAGAAGGGCCTTATCTTGGTCACTTTCTCAATGCTAGTAGCTACAAAAAGAAGAGGACAGCAGACATCTTAGGGAGAAGAGCCAACATTAAATGAAATGTCCTAATTACTCTAGGCAACCTCTCATGATAGCCTCCCATAACTCCTCAAATCCCTATATACTTGCACAAGGGATAGTGTAATGTTACTGGAGCATGTGACTCCAGATTAACCTTATTGTTGTTGAAAAAAATAAAAACAGGTTCAAGTGATAGGGTTTGAAAAGGGTTCACAGTGCGAGGGAATCTATTGTAACAATGTGGACAGAACGCTTTGGATGATTTCATCGTTTTTATTTTTATTTTTATTTTTTTGCTGCTTCAGAATCTGTAGTAGTGATTGGTGTGTTCCATGATGCAGTTCCGCTTCTTATAAGTTCTAGGTGGAATACCCCATTAGGAAGAAAAGCACGTAAGGAAGGTTAGTGATTCAAACTCCTCTGCCCTCTGTCAGCAGTGGGTGCAAAACGATAGAGACCAAGTGCTGTCATCCTTTGATATGCAAAGTTTTCACTATATGAATGATGGTTTTTTTGTTTGCAGGTCAGGAGCCTTGGTCTCAATATCCCTGTTTAAAAAGTGTTATCACATGTCTGTCAGAAAGAATTGCTGATGACACTGGAAAAAATTGAGAGTTATCCTTAACAATTAAGGGTTTCTCAGCAACATGGATGGACTTAGAGATTGTTATACTGAATGAAGCAAGTCAGACACAGAAAGACAGATATCATATGATATTGCTTACATGCGGAATCTAAAAAAAAAACGGTAGAAGAGAACTTATTTACAAAACAGAAATAGAGTCATGGATATGGAAAATTAAATTATAGTTTCCAGGGGATAAGTGGGGGAGGGATAAATTTGGAGAATGGGACTGATATATACACACTACTATATATAAAATAGATAAGTATTGGTATGGACCTGCTGTATAGCACAGGGAACTCTAGTCAGTGCTCTGTACTGACCTATATGGGAAAAGAATCTTTAAGAAACCCAAGGGTTTCAAGATTATATAATAAATATATATGTGCAAAACCTTTAACATGAAAGGAAAAATAAATTAACCGTGTGGTCCCTGTTATGCTATAAACATTTTGTGCCTCTAATTTTCAAATTTTGAAAACCAGCTCCCTTGTTGATGGTATTCGGAGGTGGGGCTTTTGGGAGGTGATTAGGTCATGAGGCCAGAGACCTCAAATATGGGATTAGTGACTTAATAAATGTAGCACACAAAAGATCTTATGCCCATTACATCATTTAATTGCAGAATCAGAAGACCCACATTATGAACCAGAAATTTGGCCCTCACCAGGCACTAAGTCAGATGGCAACTTGGTTTTTTTAATTAATTAATTAATTGGCTGCCTTGGGTTTGGTTGCGGTGCTCAGGCTACTCATTGGGTGGCTTCTCTTGTTGCCGAACACACGCGCTGGTGTGCGGGCTTCAGTAGTTGTGGCACATGGGCTCAGTAGTTGTGGCTTGCCAGCTCGAGAATGCTGGCTCAGTATTTGTGGTGCACAGGTATAGTGGCTCTGCGGCATGTGGGATCTTTTCGGACCAGGGCTCGAACCTGTTTCCCCTGATTGGCTGGTGAATTCTTAACCACTGCGCCACCAGGGAAGCCCTAAATGTGTGACTCCATTTCTCTTCTTTAATTTGTTCATGTGTAGCCATTTTTAAATTCCACCTCTAAGTGATATCTTATGATAAGTCTCTTTTTCTGTCTGACTTATGTCACTTAGAATGATCGTACGTAAGTCCACCCAAGTTGCTGCAACTGGCCTTATTTCATTGATTTTATGGCTGATTAACATTCCACTGTACATAAGTACCATATCTTCTTTATCCGTTTTTCCTTCCAAGTACAATTAGGTTGTATCCAAGTTGAGGCTCTTGTAAACAGAGATGCACTAAAAGTTGGGTTCGCTGTGTCCTGTCGAATTTTGTTTTTCCCAAGACATACGCCCATGAGTGGAAGTGCCATATGCTCTGTAGCTCTGTTTTTTAGATTTTTTAGGAAAGACAATACATTTCTCCAGAGTTGCCGTTGGAAATTTACGTTCCTAGCGTCAGCGAAACAGGGCTCCCTTTTCTCCACGCCCTGTCCTGCTTTTCTGGCGTTTACACTTTGTGATGATGGCCGAGCTGACTGATACGAAGTGTTGATTTTCATTGCCCACCTGTTTGGTTGGTACAAAAGGGCATATGCATTTTTCCTGAATATATTCAGAAAAAACACATATGCCCTTTTGGGCCAGATGGATCATTGGCATAGTTCAGCCGCTTTTCATGTGCTTTAACTGCGAGTCCAATCTACCTCTTGAAATCCCGTTCCTGCAATTCTGCCTTGCTTTCAAGCCCTTTTTCGTGACTTACCTCAAGGCGTTTTTCCACGTTAGGTATCTTTTACAATGCTGCAGGATTGTGAATTGCAGTGCCCCTGAGCTCCTTTTTTCAACTTGTTTCTTTGGGAACTGGCCACCAAACAGCAGGATTGCTTCAAGCCCTATTCTGGTTCCTAGGGCAAGCTGAGCCTTTGGTCAATTCCTCTTCCTCATTGGAAATTAGAGTGGCATATGCCTGTCCAAACACCTAGGCGTTGTCTCTCATTGTTCCCCCCATTCCAGTTCATCCTCCGGACAAATTCCAAAGTGTGCGAAAGAGGGTGTTGAAGGTGCTGACTTCCCCAAGTGGGACGATTGCCAGGAAAGAGGCTGGAGGTGGGAACCCGACCACTAGGAGATGAGGAGATGAGGTGGTTTTCGCAAACTCTTCCTGATCCGATGGTGTACCATCCTCTGTGTGTCCCATGCATGTTTTAGCTGTACGAAGGGTGGCCTGCATCTGGAGATTTGGGACCCATGGAATCAGGGCCAGGCAGTATTACTCTAAAGGGGCTGTATTTGCTGACTCAAGCTCACCAAGACTCTCAGCCCCACGAATGTCCAGCCTTAGGTCCCATCCAGCTGTGTGTTTAGATATGCTCAACCCAGCTTGCATCCCAGCCCGTGAACAAATTCTGTAGGAATTTATCTCTTACTCAGTGTCTTTTTTAAAATTTATTTTTATAAGGGGGTGTAGCTGATTTTCAGTGCTGTGTTTCTTGCTGCTGTACATCTACTTGATTCACTTACAGAGAGACATGGATAAATTCTTTTTCAGATTCTTACCTGTCATATATAATTTTTTCAGTGTGTAGATTGTGCTAAGTCCAGTCCTTTGAGCTTTAGAATAAGTCTTGTTGATTCCCTGTTTGGTCTATGGAACGGCATCTGCTCATTTCAAACTCCTGGTTTATGCCTCACCTCAACTGACAGTTGCACTCTAGCAATCATAAGTGTGTTTTCCAAATGTGTGATTCTGTGTCTCTTTTGTCATTTAGTTCATGTGTAGCAATGTTGATATTCCACCTATAACTGATATCTTATGATAAGTCTCTTTTTCTGTCTGACTTATGTCACTGAGAATGATCGTACCTAAGTACACCTGAGTTGCTGCAACTGGCCTTATTTCATTGATTTCATGGCTGAGTTATATTCCATTGTACATAAGTATCACATCTTCTTTATCCATGTTTTCCTTCCAAGGAGATTTCGGTTGTATCCAGGTCAAGGCTCTTATAAACAGACCAGCACTAAACGTTGTGGTGCCTGTGTCCTGTCGAGTGTTGCTTTTCCCAAGATATACGCCCACGAGTGGAAGTGCCGTACGCTCTATAGCTTTGTTTCTGAGATTTTTTTGGGAAACACAATACACTTCTCCAGAGTGCCATTGGCAATATACCGTCCCACAATCACTGTGAAAAGGCTCCCTTTTCTCCATGCCCTATGCTGCATTTCTGGTTTTTACACTTTGTGAGGATGGCCTTCGGAGTGATGTGAAGTGATATCTCTCTTTAGTGTTGATTTGCACTGCACGCCTCTTTGGTTGTCGAAAAGGCGCATATGCGTTTTTCTTGAATATGTTCAGAAAAAATGCATACGCCCTTTTTGGCCAATGGCATCGTTGAAGAAGTTCTATCCCTTTCCATTTGCTTTCATGGCGAGTGCAATCTACCTCTTGAAAACCCCTTCCTGCAATTCTGCCTTGTTTTCTTGTCCTTTTTTGTGACTTACCTCAAGGCATTTTTCCAGGATTGCTTCCAGCCCTATTCTGGTTTCGGTGGCAAGCTGAGCCTTCGGTCAATTCCTCTTCCTGATTGGAAATTAGAGTGGCATGTCCCTGTTCAGACACCTCGGGCTTGTCTCTCATGGTTCCCCCTCTTCCCCTTTATCCTCCAGACAAATTCCAAACTGTGCGAAACAGGATGTTGAAGGTGCTGACTTCCCCTGGTGAGTAGATTGTTAGAAAAGAGGCTGGAGTTGGGACCCGAGCACCAGGAGATGAGGAGATGAGGTGCCTTCTCCAAACTCTTCCCGATCAGACAGTGTACCATCCTCTGTGTGTCCCATGCGTATTTTAGCTCTAGGAAGGTTCCCCTGCACCTGGAGATTTGGGACCCTTGGAATGGGGCCAGGCAGTATTATTCTAAAGGTGCTGCATTTGCTGGCCCATCTTCACCAATTTTCTCACTCCACGAGTGTCCATCCTTAAGTCCCATCTCTCTGTGGGTCTAGATGTAGTCAATCCAGGTTGCATCAGAGAGCCTGAAGGAGTTCTGTAGGAATTTCTCTCTCTCACTGTCTTTTTAAAAATTTTTTTGTAATTTATTTTTATAATGGGGTACAGCTGGTTTTCAATGTTGTGTTTCTTGTTGCTGTACATCTTCTTGATTCACTTACTGAGAGACCTCAATAAATTCTTTTTTAGATCCTTACCAGTCGTATATATTCTTTTCCGGTGACTAGAGTGTTGTGAGTCCAGTTCTTTGAGCTATAGAATAGGTCTTGTTGATTAGCTATTTGGTTTGGAACCATATCTGTGCTAATTTCAACCTCATGGTTTATGCCTCACCCCACGCCACCTTTCACCTTTAGCAGCCATAAGTGTGGTTTCTAAATGTGTGACTGTTTCTGTTTTGTAACTTAGCTCATGTGTAGCCATTTTTAGATTCCACCTATAAGTGATATCTCATGATGTCTCTTTTTCTGTCTGACTTATGTCACTTAGAATGATCGTACCTAAGTCCACACGAGTTGCTCCAACTGGCCATATTTCATTGATTACCTGGCTGAGGTATATTCCATTGTCTGTAAGTACCACTTCTTGTTTATCCATTTTTCTTCCCCAAGGACATTTATGTTGTATCCAGTTCGAGGCTCTTGTAAACAGCAGCACTAAACTTTGGGGTGCTTGTGTCCTGTAAATTTTTGGTTTTCACAGGATATATGCCCATGAGTGCAAGTGTCGTATGCTCTGTATTTCTGTTTTTTAAATTTTGTAGGAAACACAATACACTTCTGCAGCCTGGCCGTTGGCAATTTACATTCCCACCATCAGTGTAGCAGGGTTCCATTTTCTCCAAGCCCTGTCCTGCATTTCTGGTTTTTACATTTTGTGAGGATAGCCCTTCTGACTGATTCGAATTGATACCTCTTTGTAGTGTTGATTTGCATTGCCAGCCTGTTTTCTTGGCCAAAAAGGGCATATGCGTTTTTCCTGAATATTCAGGAAAAACGCATATGCCCTTTTTGGCCAACTGCGTTATTGGTGAAGTTCAGCCGCTTTTTCATGTGTTTAATGGCTAGTTCAATCTACCTCTTGAAATTCCTTTCCTGCAATTCTGCCTTTCATTAAAATCCTTTTCCATGACTTACCTGAAGACATTTTTCGATGATAGGTATCATTTTAAACCCTGCAGGTTTGTGAATTACAGTGCTCCTGACCTCCATTTTTCAACTTGTTTCTTTGAGATCTAACAACAAAACAGCAGGATTGCTTCAAGCCCTATTCGGGTTCCAGGGGCAAGGTGAACCTTTGGTTAATTCCTCTTACTAAATGGAAATTAAATTGGCATTTTCCTGTCCAAACACCTAGGGCTTGTCTCTCATTGTTCTCCCCCTTCCCCTTCATCCTCCGGACAAATTCCAAACTGTGTGAAACTGGGTGTTGAAGGTGCTGACTTCGTTAAGTGGGGAGATTGTTTGGAAAGAGGCTGGTGGGGTAACCTGAGCACCTGGAGATGAGGAGATGAGGTGCCTTTTCCAAACTCTTCCCGATCAGACGGTGTACCATTCTCTGGGTGTGACAGGCATGTTCCAGCAGTAGGAAGGGTCCCCTGTAAGTAAGGGGAACACCAGGGATCTTTCCAAATCCGTGTCTCCCAGAACCCCAAAACTGGGAAGTTTTAAGCTACGGGTACATGCATGTATGTTCATGAAGTGCCTTGGGCAGTAGGCAGAGTCCAAGCTTTAGATGATTGAGGGTCAGAAGCGGTCACCATTGGCCTCCCTTAAGTTACATTTTGTCTGGCCTTGGTAGATGATGTAGATATAGGTATCTATTTTTTCAGATTCTTTCCCTTTATAGGTTATTACAAAATATTGAGTGTAGTTCCCTGTGCTATACAGTAGGCCCTTGTTGATTATCCATTTTATATATAGCATTGTGTATGTGTTAATCCCAAAATCTTAAATTATCCCTCCCCGCCCCTTTCCCCTTTGGTAACAATAAGTTACAAGATTTTATATTCCTCAGAAATGGGGGAGCTGAAAGAATGGTATCATTTTCAATGGAAAAGCATTCAAAAGAAGATTGAAGCTTCAGCCAAGATCATTAGATGTACATCCTTGGAAAACAATCACTTAATTTCTCTAAACTTGACCTGACAAATAAGACAATAACCCTCCATTGACCTTGCTTATAATAAAGTGATGGAAATAACAAATGGAATTGTTAGAAACATCTTACTTTACACTAGCCTTATACACTGCTCTGCGTTCCTTACAGTTTGGTTCACACATCTGTTCACTGAAGTTACAATGTTCTCAAATTCTGTTACTGATCCTCCAGAGTGGGCCCCAACAAGAGTCCCCCTGCCCAGTGTCATTGGAGTCAACAGATCGAGACTGAGTTTGGTTCAGAAGCAAAGGAAACTTTATATTTTGATCAGAGAATGGAGAGGTGAGAGCGTGCGTTCCCCCGCAGGCTGTGGGCTGGGCTGCTGTTTAGGGATCCCGTCAGCATCAGCGGGAGGGAGAGGGCGGAGCTCTCGAGGGCCGGGTTAGCTGCAGCTCAGGCTCTATGTCGAGGAGTCTGCACGGGGCCCCACGAGATGAGGTGTGGGCCCAGCCATTCTGTACTAGGAAATCGGGTCTGAAGTGCCGGGTGTGGGACCTCTGCATGCGGAACCCTAGGAGCACGTGAAATTAGACAAAGCACAAAGGAAAAAAAGGTTAGACTTTATTTTATTGCCCAGATTCTATTTTTATCTCCCAGGAATTTTTAATGGGCTTTGCCGGTGACAAACCCCTCCTCTGCCTTTTGTCCCGTTCCTCATTCTTGGGGCGCTGAGGGTGCAGACCCCTCTTCTGTAACTGCTTCGTGCTGAGTTGGGCGTCCTCATTCCCGGGGGGAGGGGCAGAACTTCTCCCCAGCAGCCTCCAGGTGAGGTTGATTGTTCCCAGGCCTCCTGCCCCACTGCTCGTCTTCCTGAGCACCAGCATTGGAGGCGTTATAGATTCCAATGACCTTTAAGGGTCCAGGAAAGAGATGCGCAGAGACGCTGGGGGGGCCGGTTTTACCCCGGCCAACATTTGTTCGGCCACCTTAGGCTGACGGTTTCTGCCAGCCTAGATGCTCTGACCAGTAGTTTGTGCTTTCTTCAATTAGGCCCCTGAATTAACGTACAAACAGCATCAGGTGTCAGAGCCCTGCCCGCTCAACTCCCAGACAGTCCAGGGTCGGTGGTAATCCAGGACCATGACGGCCACTGAGTCAACGGCCTTTTGAAGTAGACAGGAGTCCAGCCGGTCTTATTGACTGCCATCACCGCGGTGTCTGTAGGCTTTTCTATGGTGACAGCGTGATATACGGTTCCCCTGCCAAGCTTATTAGCTCCCCTCTGGGTGCAGTAAGTCCTGCAAGCAGTAGTCTGCTCTTTTGGGGCACACTCTTCTTGTTTTCTGAGAGAAGCTCCAGGTCAAGTGATGGTCACATGAGTCGTCATGGGGGCCCGTTGCCCCCGGTTGTCTCTCTGAAGGTTGGAGTTGGAGGGCCTCCTCACTCGAGGTCAGTGTGCCCACGGAGCGACCCCTGCAACTTCAGGGCATGGTGGGCGGTTAGGATCACCACGTGGGGTCCTTTTCCCTTAGGAGGGAGCTGGCCTTGCGGGTTGCTGATTTCCATGTTCTTAGATACCCCCAGTACCCTGGCCGGATGGGGCGGTGGGCCAAGCCCTTGGTGACCGTAGCTTCTCCTACCTGGATGGCATACTTGAGTTGTTCCAGTTCAAGTGGTCCCAGGTTTTGCACTAATACTCCAAGGGCGGTTCACCTTCTACCAGGAATGTAAAGGTCAATGGGTTTAGCTAAATTAGGGAGGTCCAGGGCAAGGATCTGAATTAACTGCTCTTTCCATTCTTGAAAGGCTGCTTCTGGATTCTATTCGAAAGGATCATCATCTTTTCCTTTCAATGTTTCATATAGAGGCCCAGCTATTAGACTGTAGTTCGGGATCCAGATGTGGCAAACCCCGACCTCCCCAGGAACCCCTAAGCTGTCTTCTAGTTTTAGAAGGGGTAAGTCTGCAAATGGCTTCTTCCCTTTCCTAGGATGGGCTTCTCCAACCTTCTGTGAGAATGAAGCCCAGGCAGGCCACCTTAGTCTGTGATATTTGAGCCTTTTTCTTGGACACCTTCTATCCTTTATTGGCTAGGTGGTTCAGAGGCCTCCTTAGTAGGGCTGGCGATCAGAATGTTGTCTGCATATTGAAGGAGGGTTCCCTTCTCCAGAGGTAGATCTTCTAGGTTTTAGTTAAGTTTCCCCAAAGGTGGTGTGGGAATTTTTGAGCCCTTGAGGCAGGACGGCCCCAGCAGTATTGTCTTCGTTGTATGTTGAGTCCTGCCAATCACAAGTCAAAATTTCTTGTGACTCTGGGACTAATGGAATACAGAAGAAGGCATCATCTAACTCTAATACAGAATACCATGCCCTGGTGGATGGTAGAATTACCAGCAGGGTGTAGGAATTAGGAATGACTGGATGTATATCCTCAGTGGCTTCACTTATTGTCCTGACGTCCTTTACCAGATACCCAGTAGCCCACAGGGCTCTCGTGGTCAGGTCAATCTCAGGATATGGAGCTCACCTGGGCAGGTACCCAGCAGCCCACGGGCTCTCGTAGTCAGGCCCCTCCCCGGGTATGGAGCTCACCTGGGCAGGCACCCAGCAAGCCTGGGCAAACAGGAACCGTGCACATAGCCCTCATTGCAGAGCATCCCCAGCTCACCTATCAGTCAGAGCTGACACAGAGCACCTCAGAGCAGTACTTGAAATAACAAACAGCAGCTCCGACAGGTCTGTGACCCTGGGCATCACTCTGCGCGGCCTCCCTCTGCCTGGTCTTCCAGAGACTTCCACTGCAGCCGGGGCACCAGGCCTCTGTCTCCACCCACCACCCCTCCTCTCCCTGACTCCTGGGTTCCTCTCATTAGGAGAGGGTCTTCTTGAAGTTGTCTCCCACTCATGGGCCAGATAAAATGATTAGAAAACAAGCCAGAGCTGCAACCCCTTGTCTATCCTGACTCAGGAGCCCACACCTGTTCCTTGGACCTGGCCGGTTCAGCAAGGTCAATTTTCTGCAACTGTGAGCCCCTGAGGTGCGAGGATTGGCTGACCTGGGCCGCCTGACCCTACCGGCCAGCCCTCCCCAGGTGTGCCTGGGTTGAGATCAATATAAACACTCCTCCAGGCAGCAAGAGCCCCTGCAGCTGTGCCTGACGCCATATTCTCTGCCCCGTCAGCAGTCTCAGGGCTGGGCTGGTGGGAGGGAGTGAGGGGCCACGGCTTTGTGGGTGGCCCGGTGTGAGTGGGACTCTGCTGGACTTTCTGCAGGACTTGCCAGGCTGCCACCTGCTAAACAAGAGGATGTGTCACCCACACCTACCGCTGGAATTTCTCCCCGGGCAGAGGTGAGGAAAGAAAAAAGCACTGGGGGCTGGAACAGGAGGGGTATCTCAGGCAGGGAATTGGAAAGCTTCCAGAAGTGCGCCCGGGGCCAGGACCATCCTGGCTGGCCTGCAAGCCCAAGTCGGCCTGCGTGCTGTGGCTGGTGTGGCTCCACGGCCCTTCCTCTAGGCTTTCAAGTCCTTGCACACATTCAGGTATTTTACCTGGGAAGGGTGGGAAAAGTTCAGCAGCAACTGGCCTGGGGCTCAGCTCACGTTTACTCACAGACGCCTCGGCAGGGTCCCCCAGCTTTGCAATGAGGACGCTCCTTGCGGCGGGGGTGGGGTGCTGCTGGCTGCATGCGAGACGATTCCCCACCTCTGACCAACTTCAGAATTGTTTACCACTGGAGCAAGTGCCCTGATAGGGTTTTCCTCTGTATAACTGGTGTGTTCTGTTTTTTTTTTCTTTTTTTCTTTTTTGGTTCAAGGTGGATTGTATTCCTCTTTTCTGTATTTATAGATATAAGCATGGAAATAATTCATTCATATAAATACATCGATGTGAAGGGAAGAACTTTTTTTCTGTTTTATTTTTAAATTTTATTTTTAATTTTTGAATTTTATTTTATTTATTTTTTATATAGCACGTTGTTATTGGTTATCTATTTTATACATATAAGTGTATACATGTCAATCCCAATCTCTCAATTCATCCAACCACCACCCTCCCATGGCTTTCCCCACTTGGTGTCCATACGTTTGTTCTCTACATCTGTGTCTCTATTTCTGCCCTGCAATCCGGTTCATCTGTACCACTATTCTAGGTTCCACATATATGCATTAATATACAATATTTGTTTTCTTCTTTCTGACTTACTTCACTCTGTATGACAGTCTCTAGATCCATCGACGTCTCTACAAATGACCCAATTTCATTCCTTTTTATGGCTGAGTAGTATTCCATTTTATATATGTACCACATCTTTATCCATTCGTCTGTCTGTGGGCATTTAAGTTGCTTCCATTACCTGGCTATTGTAAATAGTGCTGCAATGAACATTGTGGTGAATGTGTCTTTTTGATTTATGGTTTTCTCTGGGTATATTCCCAGTAGTGGGATTGCTGGATCATATAATAATTCTATTTTTAGTTTTTTAAGGAACCTCCATACTGCTCTCCATAGTGACTGTATCAATTTACATTCCCACCAATAGTGGAAGAGGGTTCCTTTTCTCCACAGCCCCTCCAGCATTTGTTGTTTGTAGATTTTCTCATGATGCCTATTCTAACAAGTGTGAGGTGATACCTCATTGTACTTTTGATTTGCATTTCTCTAATAATTAGTGATGTTGAGCAGCTTTTCATGTGCTTCTTGGCCATCTCTATGTCTTCTTGGAAGAAATGTGTATTTAGATCTTCTGCCCATTTTTGTATTGGGTTGTTTGTTTTTTTAATAATGAGCTGCATGAGCTGTTTTGCAAATATTTTCTCCCATTCTGAGGGTTGTCTTTTCGTCTTGTTTGTAGTTTCCTTTGCTTTGCAAAAGTTTTTACGTTTCATTACGTCCCATTTGTTTATTTTTCTTTTTTATTGCATTACACTAGGAGGTGGATCAAAAAAGATCTTGCTGTGATATATGTCAGAGTATTCTTCCTAAATTTTCCTCTAAGAGTTTTATACTGTCCGGTCTTACATTTAGGTCTCTAATCCATTTAGAATTTATTTTTGTGTATGGTGTTAGGGAGTGTTCTAATTTCATTCTTTTACATGTAGCTGTCCATTTTTCCCAGGACCACTGATTGAAGAGACTGTCTTTTCTCAACTGTATAGTCTTGCTTCCTTTGTCATAGATTAGTTGACCATAGGTGTGTAGGTTTATCTCTTGGCTTTTTTTTTTTTCCTTCTACACCTTTATTGGAGTATAATTGATTTACAATGGAGTGTTAGTTTCTGCTGTATAACAAAGGGAATGAGCTATACATATACATATATCACCATATCCCCTCCCTCTTTCATCTCCCTCC
This sequence comes from Grampus griseus, assembly GCF_964374135.1. NCBI lineage: Eukaryota > Metazoa > Chordata > Mammalia > Artiodactyla > Delphinidae > Grampus > Grampus griseus. The sequence continues at coordinate 43,649,694 of NC_139009.1, forward strand.
CACCCTCTGTATCCCACCCCTTTATGTGGTCACAAAGCACTGAGCTGATCTCCCTGTGCTATGTGGCTGCTTTCCCGTAGCTCTTGATGTTACATTTGGTAATGTATATATGTCCATGCTACTCTCCCACTTCATCCCAGCTTACCATTCCCCCTCCTCGTGTCCTCAAGTCCTTTCTCTACGTCTGTGTTCTTAATCCTGTCCTGTTCCTAGGTTCTTCATAAACTTTCTTTTTCCTTTGGATTCCATATATCTGTGTTAGCATATGGTATTTTTTTCTCTTTCTGACTTACTTCACTGTGTAGGACTGACTCTAAGTTCATCCACCTCACTACAAATAACTCAGTTTTGTTTCTTTTTATGGCTGAGGAATATTCCATTGTATATATGTGCCAGATCTTCTTTATCAATTCATCTGTCGATGGACACTTAGGTTGCTTCCATGTCCTGGTTATTGTAAATAGAGCTGCAATGAACATTGTTGTACATAACTCTTTTTGAATTATGGTTTTCTCAGGGAAAATGCCCAGTAGTTGGATTGCTGGGTCGATGGTACTTCTATTTTTAGTTTTTTAAGGAACCTCCATACTGTTCTCCCTAGTGGCTATATCAATTTACATTCCCACCAATTGTGCAAGAGGGTTCCCTTTTCTCCAATAAATGCCTCTCCAGCATTTATTGTTTGTAGATTTTTTTTTTTTTTTTTTTTTTTTGCGTACATGGGCCTCTCCCGTTGTGGAGCACAGGCTCAGCGGCCATGGCTCATGGGCCCAGCCGCTCCACGGCATGTGGGATCTTCCCAGACCAAGGCCCGAACCCGTATCCCCTGCATCGGCAGGCGGACTCTCAACCACTGAGCCACCAGGGTAGCCCTGTTTATAGATTTTTGATGATGGCCATTCTGACTGCTGTGAGGTGATAATGCATTGTAGTTTTGTTTTGCATTTCTCTAATGATTAGTGATGTTCAGCATCCTTTCATGTGTTTGTTGGCAATCTGTATATCTTCTTTGGAGAAATGTCTATTTAGGTCTTCTGCCCATTTTTGGATTGGGTTGTTTGTTTTTGTGATATTGAGCTACATGAGCTGCTTTTAAATTTTGGAGATTAAACCTTTGTCAGTTGTTTCATTTGCAAACATTTTCTCCCATTCTGAGGGTTGTCTTTTCGTCTTGTTTGTTTTCCTTTGCTGTGCAAAAGCTTTTAAGTTTCATTAGGTCCCATTTGTTTATTTTTCTTTTTACTTCCATTTCTCAAGGAGGTGGGTCAAAAAGGATCTTGCTGTGATTTATGTCAGAGTGTTCTGCCTGTGTTTTCCTCTAAGAGTTTTATAGTGTCTGGTCTTACATTTAGATCTCTAATCCATTTTGAGTTTATTTTTGTGTATGGTGTTATGGAGTGTTCTAATTTCATTCTTTTATGTGTAGCTGTCCAGTTTTCCCAGCACCACTTACTGAAGAGACTGTCTTTTCTCCATTGTATATCCTTGCCTCCTTTGTCATAGATGAGTTAGCCATAGATACGTAGGTTTATCTCTGGCATTCTATCCTGTTCCATTGATCTGTATTTCTGTTTTTGTGCCAGTACCGTATAATCTTGATTACTATAGCTTTGTAGTATAGTCTGAAGTCAGGAATTCTGATTTCTCCAGCTCTTTTAATTTCCCTCAAGACTGCTTTGGCTACTGGGGGTCTTTTGTGTCTCCATACATATTTTAAGATTTTTTTCTTCTAGTTCTGTAGAAAATGCCACTGGTAATTTGATAGGGATTGCATTGAATCTGTAGATTGCTTTGTGTAGTATAGTCATTTCCACAATATTGATTCTTCTAATCCAGGAACATGATTTATACCTCCATCTGTTTATATCATCTTTGATTTCTTTCAGCAGCGTCTTATAGTTTTCTGAGTACAGGTCTTTTACCTCCTTAGGTAGGTTCATTCCTACATATTTTATTATTTTTGTTGCAATGGTGAATGGGATTGTTTCCTTAATTTCTCTTTCTGATCTTTCATTGTTAGTGTAGAGGAATGCAAGAGATTTCTGTGCATTAATTTTGTATCCTGCAGGTTTATCAAATTCATTGATTAGCTCTAGTAGTTTTCTGGTGGCATTTTTAGGATTCACTTTTTATAGTATCGTGTCATTTGCAAACAGTGACAATTTTACTTCTTCTTTTCCAATTTGTACTCCTTTTATTTCTTTTTCTTCTCTGACTGCTGTGTCTAGGACTTGAAAACTATGTTGAATAATAGTGGTGAGAGTGGACATCCTTGTCTTGTTCCTGATCTTGGAGGAAATGCTTTTAGTTTTTCACCATTGAGAATGATGTTTGCTGTGGGTTTGTCATATATGGCATTTATTATGTTGAGGTAGATTCCCTCTGTGCCCACTTTTTGGAGACTTTTTATCATAAGTGGGTGTTGAATTTTGTCAAAAGCTTTTCCTGCATCTATTGGGATGATCATATTTTTATTCTACAACTTGTTAATATGGTGTATCAGATTGATTAATTTGTGTATATTGAAGAATTCTTGCATCCCTGGGATAAACCCCACCTGATCATGGTGTATGATCCTTTTAATGTGTTGTTCAATTCTGTTTCCTAGTATTTTGTTGAGGAGTTTTACATCTATATTCATCAGTGATATTGGTCTCTAATTTTCTTTTTCTGTAGTATCTTTGTCTGGTTTTGGTATCAGGGTGATGGCGGCCTCATAGAATGAGTTTGGGAGTGTTCCTTTCCCTGCAGATTTCTGAAGAATTTGAGAAGGCTGGATGTTAGCTTTTGTCTAAATATTTAATAGAATTCACCTCTGATGCCATCTGGTTCTGGACTTTTGTTTGTTGGAAAATTTTCAATCACAGTTTCAATTTCATTACTTGTGATTGGTCTGTTCATATTTTCTGTTTCTTCCTGGTTCAGTCTTGGAAGGTTATACCTTTCTAAGAATTTATCCACTTCTTCCAGGTTGTCCATTTTATTGGCATAGAGTTGCTTGTAGTAGTGTCTTAGGATGCTTTGTATTTCTGTGGTGTCTGTTACAATTTCTCCTTTTTCATTTCTAATTTTATTGATTTGAGTTCTCTCCCCCTTTTTCTTTCTTTTGTTTTTTTTTTTTTTGTGGTATGCAGGCCTCTCACTGTTGTGGCCTCTCCCATTGCGGATCACAGGCTCCAGACATGCAGGCTCAGCAGCCATGGCTCACAGGCCCAGCTGCTCCGCTGCATGTGGGATCTTCCCAGACCAGGGCATGAACCCGTGTCCCCTGCATCGGCAGGCGGACTCTCAACCACTGCACCACCAGGGAAGCCCTCTCCCTCTTTTTCTTGAGTCTGGCTAAAGGTTTATCATTTTTTGTTTATCTTCTCAAGGAACCAGCTTTTAGTTTTATTGATCTTTGCTATTGTTCTCTATGTTCCTATTTCATTTATTTCTGCTCTGATCTTTATGATTTCTTTCCTTCTACTAACTTTGGGTTTTGTTCTTTTTTCTCTAATTCCTTTAGGTGTAAGGTTAGATTGTTTATTTGAGATTTTTCTTGTTTCTTGAGGTAGGCATGTATTGCTATAAACTTCCCTCTTAGAACTGCTTTTGCTGCATCCCATAGGTTTTGGATCATCATGTTTTTGTTGTCATTTGTCTCTAGGTAGTTTTTAATTTCCTCTTTTATTTCTTCAGTGATCTCTTGGTTATTTAGTAACATATTGTTTAGCCTCCATGTGTTTTTGTTTTTTACGTTTTTTTCCCCCTGTAATTGATTTCTAATCTTACAGCCTTGTTGTCGGAACAGATGCTTGATATGATTTCAGTTTTCTTAAATTTACTGAGGCTTTATTTGTGACCCAAGATGTGATCTATCCTGGAGAATGTTCTGTGTGCAGTTGAGAAGAATGTGTAATCTGCTGTTTTTGGATGGAATGTCCTATAAATATCAATTAAATCTATTTGGTCTATTGTGTCATTTAAAGCTTGTGTTTCCTTATTAATTTTCTGACTGAATGATCTCCATTGGTATAAGTAAAGTGTTAAAGTCCCCTGCTATTATTGTGTCACTGTCGACTTCCTCTTTTACAGCTCTTAGCAGTTGCCTTATGTATTGAGGTGTTCCTATGTTCGGTACATATATATTTATAATCGTTGTATCTTCTTCTTGGATTGATCCCTTGATCATTATGTAGTGTCCTTCCTTGTCTCTTGTAACATTCTTTCTTTATTTTTTTTAAATTTATTTATTGTATTTATTTATTTTTGGCTGTGTTGGGCCTTCGTTGTGGTGTGCGGGCTTCTTATTGTGGTGGCCTCTCTTGCTGCAGAGCATGGGCTCCAGGCGCATGGGCTTCAGCCACTGTGGCTCGTGGGCTCTAGAGCACAGGCTCAGTAGTCGTGGCCCATGGGATTAGTTGCTCCGCTGCACGTGGGATCTTCCCGGACCAGTGCCCAAACCCATGTCCCCTGCATCAGTAGGCGGACTCCCAACCACTGTGCCACCAGGGAAGCCCCATTCTTTATTTTAAAGTCTATTTTATCTGATATGAGTATTGCTACTCCAGCTTTCTTTTGATTTTCATTTGCATGGAATATCCTTTCCATCCCCTCACTTTCAGTGTGTATGTGTCCCTAGGTCTGAAATGGGTCTCTTATAGACAGCATATATATGGATCTTGTTTTTGTATCCATTCAGCAAGCCTGTGTCTTTTGGTTGGAGCATTTAATCCATTCACATTTTAGGTAAATATCAATATGTATGTTCCTATTACTATTTTCTTAATTGTTATGGGTTTGTTTTTGTATATCCTTTTCTTCTTTTGTGTTTCCCACTTAGAGAGGTTCCTTTAGCATTTGTTGTAGAGCTGGTTTTGTGGTGCTGAGTTCTCTTAGCTTTTGCTTGTCTGTAAGCTTTTAATTTCTCCATCGATTCTGAATGTGATCCTTGCTGGGTAGAGTTCTCTTGGTTGTAGGTTCTTCCCTTTCATCACTTTAAATATATCATGCCACTCCCTTCTGGTTTTTAGAGTTCCTGCTGAGAAATCAGCTGTTAACCTTATGGGAGTTCCCTTGTATGTTATTTGCCATTTTTCCCTTGTTGCTTTCAATAATTTTTCTTTGTCTTTAATTTTTGTCAATTTGATTGCTATGTGTCTTGCCATTTTTCTCCTTGGGTTTATCCTGCCTGGGACTCTCTGTGCTTCCTGGACTTGGGTGGCTATTTCCTTTCCCATGCTAGGGAAGTTTTCGACTATAATCTCTTCAAATATTTTCTCAGGTCCTTTCTCTCTCTCTTCTCCTTCTGGGACCCCTATAACACAATTGTTGTTGCCTTTAATGTTGTCCCAGAGGTCTCTTAGGCTGTCTTCATTTCTTTTCATTCTTTTTTCTTTATTCTGTTCCACAGCAGTGAATTCCACCTTTCTGCTTCCAGGTCAGTTATCCGTTCTTCTGCCTCAGTTATTCTGCTATTGATTCCTTCTAGTGTATTATTATTATTATTATTATTATTTTTTTTTTGCGGTACGCTGGACTCTCACTGTTGTGGCCTCTCCTGTTGCAGGGCACAGGCCCCGGACGTGCAGGCTTAGCATCCATGGCTCACGGGCCCAGCCGCTCCATGGCATGTGGGATCTTCCCAAACCGGGGCACGAACCTGTGTCCCTGCATTGGCAGGCAGACTCTCAACAACTGCACCACCAGGGAAGCCCTGTCTTTTATTCTTTACAGAAGCTTAATAAATGTTTTGTCTACTACCCTTACTCTATGTATACTTTTGCAATGAGATTTTTACTTTTGTTTGTTTTCTTGTTATTATCAATAATTAGTGAGACTTCTTTTAAGCTTAAGTAAATTCCTTCAACATTGCGTATAAATCTGGTTTATTAGTAATGAACTCTTTTAGCTTTTGCTAGTCTGGGAAACTCTTGATCTCTCCTTCAATTCTCTTTTTTTCCATAGATTTATTTATTTATTTATTTTTGGCTGTGTTAGGTCTTCATTGCAGTGCGTGGGCTTTTCTCTAGTTGTGGCAAGTGGAGGCTACTCTTCGTTGTTGTGCACGGGCTTCTCATTGTGGTGGCTCTTCTTGTTGCGGAACATGGGCTCTAGGTGCTCAGGCTTCAGTAGTTGTGGCTCGTGGGCTCAGTAGTTGTGGCTCATGGGGTCTAGAGCACAGGCTCAGTAGTTGTGGCACACAGGCTTAGTTACTCTGTGGCGTGTGGGATCTTCCTGGATCAGGGCTCGAACCCGTGTCCCCTGCATTGGCAGGCAGATTCTCAACCACTGTGCCATCAGGGAAGACCTCTCTTTCAATTCAGAATCATAATCTTGCTGGTAGGGTATTCCTGTTGTAGACTTTTTCTTTTTAGCCCATTGAATATATCCTATCATTCCTTCCTAGTCTGCAAATTCTGCTGAGAAGTCATCTGACAGTCTTATGGGAATTCCTTGAACATAACTAGACTCTTTTATTTCACTGCTTCTGTGATCCCTCTTAAATTTTTAAATTTTTGGTGCTTTATAATATGTCTTGGTGTGGACCTGTTTGTCTTCATCTTGTTTGGGACTCTGTGTTTCCTGGACCTGGTTGTGTGTTTCCTTCCCCAGGTTAGGAAAGTTATCAGTTACTATATCCTCTAATAAGTTCTCTGCCCGTTTCTCTCTTCTCCTCGTTCTGGGACCCCTGTAATGCTCATGTTAATATACTTGATATTGTCTCAGAGGTCCCTTTACCTATAGTCTTGTTTTTTCTTTGTACTATTCAGTTTGGGTGATTTTCACTACTCTGTTTTCCATTTCACTGATCTGTTCTTCCGTATCATATAATATAATGTGGCTTCTCTCGTCTGTGTGTGTGTGTGTGTGTGTGTGTGTGTGTGTGTGTGTGTGTGTGTGTTTTAAGCTCTTTTATTGTATTGTTCAATGTTTGGTTCTTTTTGACATGTTATTACTCTTTGTTGAAATTCTCACTATGTCCATCTATTCTTCTCCTGACTTGGGTGAGCATCTTTATAATCATTACTGTGAACACTTTTTTTATCGGGTAGAATGCTTATCCCTGTTTTATTTAGTTCTTTTTCTGATGTCGTGTCTTGTTACTTCATTTGTAACGTATTCCTCTATTTCCTTATGTTTCCTAATTCTCTGTGCATTTCTATTCATTAGGTTCAGGTTGTTACATTCCCGGGTCTCAGAAAAGTGGCCTTATATAGGAGATGACTGATAGGGCCCAGCAGCGCATTGTACTCTGGCCAGCAGAGCCACATGCTCCAACGTTGTCCCCTGTGTGGGCTGCACAAACCTCTCTCTTACGGCAAGGCCAACTGCTGTAGACAAGCTGGTAGGCGGTGTTGGACCCTGGCCTAAATGGCTGTGAGCCCCTGTATGTGATTGCCATGGGTGTGCTGATAACCCAGGCAGCCCTCCGTTATGGGTGGCTGTGTGGTGCTCCAGGTGTACAGGCAGACAGGGTAGGCCCCCAGTGTGTCTGGTTGTGAGGCCTCTGGTGCAGGAGTGCTATGGGCATGGTGGTAAATGGGGCAGGCCCCTGATTCTAATCAGTTCCAGGGAAGACTCTAAAATGTTGCTTGCCAATGTCTCAGTTCCTAGCGGGAGTCCCAGCTGCCTCTTGCCTTTCCAAGAAGCTCTCCGAGATTAGCAAGTGGGTCTGACACACGTGTCTTTCACACTATTGGCTCTGTACAGGGACTGAGAACATGTGAGATTTGTGTGTGCCCTATGAGAGCAAAGTCTCAGTTTTCTTTAGCCTCCAGCTTTCCTGAAAATAAGCCCTGCAGGTTTTCAAAGCCAGACCTGCTGTGTTCTTTTCTTCCAGTGCAGGAACCCTGGGCTGAGCAGCCTGATGCCAGACTCAGACCCTTCCCTCCATGTGGAGGACCTGTGCAATTGTGATATCTTCCAGCTGTGGGTCACTGTGCTCCATGTGTGGGTTCCAATTAGACTGTGTTTCCAGTCCTCCTACCTGCCTTGTGGTTTCTCCTTCCTTATATCTTGAGTTGTGGAAAACGTTCCCTGCTAGTCTTCAGAGATAATTTCCGTGTAAGTTGTTGTAATTTGGGTGTGTCCGTGGCATGAGGGGAGCTCAGTATCTTCCTACTCTATCTTCTTGATCCCCTCTCAAGAATTCTTTGAAAATATATGCATTTATTACTGTAAACATAACTCTTTGAATTGCAGTCTTGTTCCTGTATTCCATAAATTTAGGTACTTTGTGTTTCCAATTTTGTTTGCTTTAAGATTTCTTTTAAATTTCCCTTTTGATTTATTCCTGTATGCATTGGCTATTCAGGAGCTTATTGTTCACTTTCTAAGTGTTCTTGAATTTTCAATTATTCTGTTTAATATTGAATTTCAGTTTCATACCATTGTGTTTGGAAATGATTCTTGATATGATTTCAATATTCTTGGATTTTTGAAGACTTGTTTTGTGGCTTAACATAGGATCTACCCTAGGCAATGTTCTATGTGTACTTAAGAACAATGGAAAGTTTGCTGCTGTTGAGTGGAACATACTGTAGATGTATGTTAGGTTCATTTGATATCAAGTGTGTGTTCAAGTTCAGTGTTTCCTGATTGATATTCTGTCCAGGTGATCTATACAGTGTTGAAAGTTGGGTATCGATGTTTCTTACCATTATTTTATTTCTGCACATTTTCCCCTTCAGGTGGGTTAATATATTCTTTATATGTTGAGAGGCTCCAAAGCTGGATACATACATATTTATAATTGTCATGATTTCTTGATAAATTAATCCACTTATCATTATATGATAACCTTCTTTCCTTTGAGAGGTTTGACTTCAAGTCTTTTAACCTGATAATAGACTTGTCAGGCAAGTATCATTTCATGGAGTGTTTTTTTCCAATCATTCAATTTTATGCTATATATGGATTAGAAGTTAGCATGAATCTCTTGTACACAGTATAATTAAACGTCCTTTAATCCATTCAGCCACCCTATGGATTATTTAAATTGAAGTATATTTGATTTACAATATTACATTGGTCTCAGGGGTACAACATATGGATTGAATATTTTTATAGATCACTAAAATGATCACAAAATAATGGCTATATTTCCCTGTGTTGTACTATATATCCTTGTTTGTTTATTTCATACATAGGGGTATTGGATTTAGAGAAACAAACTACTGTATTTCCCTCCCCCCTTCACTTGCCTCACCAGTAACCACTAATTTGTTCTCTGTGAGTCTATTTCTGTTTTGTTATATACATTCCTTTCTTGCATTTTTAGATTCTACAGAGAAGTGAGAACATAGAGTATTTGTCTTTCTCTAACTTATTTAAGTAGGTATAAATATTCTAGGCCTATCCACGTTGTTGCAAGTGGCAGAATTTGATCCTTTTTAATGGCTGAGCAATAGTCTATTGTGTATACATACCACATCTTCTTTATCCACTCATCTGTTGATGGACATTTAGTTTGCTTCCATATGTTGGCAATTGTAAATAATGCTGCTATGAACATTGGGATGCCTGTATCTTGTCAAATTGGTGTCTTCATTTTCTTTGGACATATACCAAGCAGTGGAATTGTTGCCTAATATGATAGTTCTACTTTTAGTTTTTCTCAGGACCTCCGTATTCTTTTCATAGTGGGTGTACCAATTTACAGTCCCACCAACAGTGTACTAGGACTCCCTTCTCCGTGTCATGAACAACATTTCATATTTGTAGACTTTGGAATAATAGCCACGTAGAGAGGTGTGACGTGACTTCTCATTATGGGTTTTCTTGTGGGTCATTCATTAAATTTAATTTACAAAAGAAGGTGATAGGCTGGATGTGATCTCCAGGTTTAGTTTGCTAATGCCTGGTATAGGTTAATTTGGGGAGAATTAATACCTTTACAATGTTATTTATTGCTAACATTTTTCAGGTTGACATTTAATGATTGGTAACAGATTAAAAATTTTTTTCCCTGAAGGATGTCTGAAGTCTGTTGGTTCTGTATTATAAATTTGTTCATTTCTATCACTTTTTAGACTCCACTATAAGTGATATCATATGATATTTGTCTTTTTCTATCTGACTTACTTCACTTAGAATGAAATACTGCCATTTGCAGCAACAGGTATGGACCTAGAGATGATCATGCTTTTTCATTTTTGAGTAATATTTGATTGTGTACATGTACCACTTTTTCATTATCCATTCATCTGTTGATGGACATTTTGGTTGCCTCCATGTCTTGGCTATTGTAAATAGTGCTGCAGTGCATGTTTGGGTTTGGGTGCATTTGTCTTTTTGAATTCTGGCTTTCTGCTGATGTATGCCCAGAAGTAGGACTGCTGGATGATATGGTAGCTCTATTTTGACTTTTTAAAGGCATCTCCATACTGTGCTTTATAGTGGCTGTTACCAGCTTACATCTCACCAACAGCATAGGAGGGTTCCCTTTTCTCCATGTCCTCTCCAGCATTTATGGTTTGTAAACTTTTTGATGATGGCCATTCTGACTGTGCAAGGTGATACCTTGTTGTGGTTTTGATTTGCATGTGTCTAATAATTCGAGGTGTTGAGCATCTTTGCATGTGTTTTCTCTAAACACTGTGAGAAAAAGTTACAGTTGACATTGGCTTTTTGAAAGTCTGACTATTTTGAATTTTTGTTCGATAACTACCACAGGACATTTGTTAAAGGGCAGGTGTCGTTTACACCCTGGCAGTCCTTGTGAATATTAAGTGTCCATAAGCACATATTTTAAAGTTGCTGTTGTGGAAATGGGCACAGGCGGTAGGATTTCCTTCATGCCCCTCTCTGGTTACTTGGGTAACCAGACCCACTGTGGAAGACGGGCTCCTGGATTGTAAATTAGTGTGGGCTGTGGCAGAACAAACACCCAAAATCTTCTGTTTTGTTACTTCTTGTTTTTGTTTTAATTTAATTTTTCTTTTTTATTGAAGTAAAGTTGATATAAAATATTCTGTTTGTGGTAGGCATACAGAATCTTGTTCAGTTATGTTCAGTAAACATATTCATATGTCTATTCATCTTCAGATTCTTTTTCCATATAGGTTATTAGAGAGTGTTGAATAGACTTCCCTTTGTTATACAATAGGTCCTTGTTGATAATCTATTTTATATGTATTAGTGTGTAAATATTTTCCCCAGCCTCCTGATTTATTCCTTCTGCCCACTTTTCTCATTGGGTAACCATAAGTTTGTTTTCTAATTCTGTGAGTCTGTTTCTCTCTGTTTTATTTTATTTTTTTGGCTGTACTACGAGGCATGTGTGATATTAGTTCTCCCAACACCAGGGATCGAACCCATGCCCCCTGAAGTGGAAGCTCAGATTCTTAACCATTGGACCACCTGGAAAGTCCCTGTTTCTCTCTTGTAAATTAGTTCATTGGTATCAATTTTTAAATTTCAGCTATAAGTAGCATCATATGATATTTGACTTTCTCTTTCTGACTTACTTACTTCACTTAGTATGATTATCTCTAATTCTATCCATGATGCTGCAAATGGCATTCCTTCATTCTTTTTCATTTCTGAGTAATATTTCACTGTGAACATGTACCACTTCTTTATCCATCCATCTGCTGATGGATATTTTGGTTGCTTCCATGTCTTAGACATTGTAAATTGTGCTGTGGTACACATATGGGTGCATGTGTGTTTTCCAATTCTGGTTTTCTCCTGTTATATGCCTGGGAGTGGGACTGCTGGATCATATGGTACCTCTAATTTTACCTTGTAAAGGCACCTCCCTACTGTTATTTATAGTGGCTGTTACCACGTTAGATCCAAACAGCAGCATAGGAGGGTTCCCTTTTTTCTACAACCTCTCAAGCATTTATTGTTTGTAGACTTTTCGATGATGGCTATTCTTACTCATGTGAAGTGATCCCTCATTGTAGTTTTGATTTCCATGAGGCTAATAATACAGGAATTAGAGCATCTTTTCAAGTGCTTTTCTTTTAAACAGTGAAAAATTTACCTATTGAAATAGGATCTTGAAAGTCTGTTCCTTTGGAATTTATTTTGCTTGCCCACCCCTGGACATTTCCTGATTGTGGGTGTCATTTACAGCCCAACAGTCCTTGTGAATATTAAGTACCCATAAACATTGTTTTTAAAGTTGCAGTTGTAGTAAAGGGCAACAAGGCAGCGGAATTTATTCATACTCAACTTGATTTCTAGGGAAAACAGAGGCTTAGTGGAATTCCTCTTCCTAGGTTGTAAATTGGAGTGTAAAGTGCCAGGACAAATACCCAAAATCTTGTGTCACATTACTTCTTGTTGAATTTACTTTTTATTCCTTATCAGAGTAACTTTGATTACAATGTTGTATTTGTTCTAGGTGTACAGAATCTGGTTCATTCATACGTATACATATATCTAAACAGGTTTAGATTATTTCCCAGGTTGGTTATTAGAGAGAGTTGAGTAGACCTCCCTTGGCATCCAGTAGGTCCTTCTTGATTATATATTTTATATGAATTATTAAATGCATGTTAACCCCAACATCCTAATTTCTCCATTCCTTTCACCTTTTTCAAAGTCTGTATGGGTCATTCTCAATGGAAATATGCTCATGGGTATCAGTTTTTAGATTACACTAGTAAATGATATCATCGGATATTTGTCTTTCTGTGACTTACTTTACATAGTATGATTACCCCCAGGTTCATTAGTGGTGCTGCAAAAGGCATTGTTTCATCTTTTCCATGGCTAATATTCGATTGTGTACATGTACCACTTCTTTGTCCATTCATCTGTACTTGGACATTTTGCTTGCATCCATATCTGGCTATTGTAAGTATCGCTGAAGAGCACTTTTGGTTACCTGTGTCTTTCTCAATTCTGGTGTTCTCGGGTTACAGGCCCATTAGTGGTTTGGCAGGATCACATAGTAGCTCAATTGTTAACTTTTTTTTTTTTTTGGTGGTACGCGGGCCTCTCACTGTTGTGTCGTCTCCCGCTGTGGAGCACAGGCTCCGGACGTGCAGGCCCAGCGGCCATGGTTCACGGGCCCAGCCGCTCCGCGGCACGCGGGATCCTCCCGGACCGGGGCACGAACCTGTGTCCCCTGCATCGTCAGGCGGACTCCCAACCACTGCGTCACCGGGGAAGCCCCGATTGTTAACTTTTAAAGGCACCTTCATTCTGTTCTGATTAGTGGCTATTACCAGTTTACATCCCCGCAACAGCATAGGGGTGTATCCATTCTCGGAAACCCATTCAGCAGTTATTGTTTGCAGACATTTTTTTCTGATGGCCATTCAGAGTATTGTGAGGTGATGCCTTTTTGTAATTTAAATTTGCATTTCCCTAATAATTCTTGATGTTGAACATTTTTTCATTTCCTTTAAAAAAACACTGTGAGGAAATTTACCTCTTGAATTGTCTTCTCCAGATTTTCTACTGTTTTGAATATTAATGTCTATTCCTGACAGCAGGATATTTTTTGAGGGCAGGTCTCATTTAAAGCCCTGCAGTCCTTGTGAATATTGAGTGACCAATAGCACTGGAATTAAAGCTGCTGTTGCGGGAATTGGCCACAAGGCGGCAGATTTCTACATTCCCAGCTTTGGTTACAAGGGCAGGAGAGTCTTCCTGGAAGTTGTGTTCCTAGGTTGCAAATTGTAGTGGAATGTTCCAGGACAAACTCCCAAAAGCTTATGTCTCCTACTTATGTTTGTTTTTTAAATTTATTTTATGTTTTTCATCGGAGTAATGTTTTTTAAACTAGATCCTTACTCTATCTACAATTTCCCCTTTCTTCTTTGCCTTTAATATTTATTTATTTATTTATTTATTTATGGCTGTGTTGGGTCTTCGTTTCTGTGCGAGGGCTTTCTCTAGTTGCGGCAAGTGGGTGCCACTCTTCATTGCGGTGCACGGCGTCTCACTATCGCGGCCTCTTTTGCTGCAGAGCACAGGCTCCAGACACGCAGGCTCAGTAGTTGTGGCTCACGGGCCTAGTTGCTCCGCGGCATGTGGGATCTTCCCAGACCAGGGCTTGAACCCGTGTCCCCTGCATTGGCAGGCAGATTCTCAACCACTAGGCCACCAGGGAAGCCCATATCGGAGTAAATTTTATTAGGGTGTTGTGATTCTCTGGGTGTACCGATTCTGATCAATTTTTCATACATATAACTGTTCATCTTTGGATCCTGTTACCATGTAGGTTATTACAGAGTGTTGAGTAGACCTCCCTTGGTATTTGGTAGGTGTTTATGTAATTTATATGTATTAGTGATTATATAATTTATATATTTTATATGTTATAAGTTTATATACATAAAACATACATTAGTGTATGTATGTTAACCCCATAATCCTAATTTATCCACCCTCCCACCTTTCATTTTTGTTAACCATTAGTTTGTTTTATACGTCTCTGAGTGTCTTTTCCTTTGGAAATATGTTCATTTGTACGAATCTTAAGATAACATCTATAAATTATATTATAGGATATATATCATACACTTTTGACTTAATGTAATATGATTATTTCTAGACTCTCCTCTAGTCATGAAAACTGTGGTTGGATTTGCATGCGTCTCATAATCCCTTCAAATTGAGCTTTCAGGCATGTCCTTTGTTTTCAAACAGTGAGTACAGCTTACCTCTCCAAATTGTTTTTTGAAGTCTGTGCCACATTTGGAAGTATTTTGGCCATTACCTCCCTCAAGACATTTTGAGGGCAGGTTACATTTACAGCCCTCCAGTACTTGTGCATATGAAGTGACGATTAGCACAGGTTTTAAAGCTGCTGTTGCAGGTAATGGCCAGAGGGCGGCAGTATTTCTGCTTTCCCCACTCTGGTAACTAGGGAAAGAGACCTTCCTGCCAGGGGTGTTCCTCAGTTATAAATTAGAGTGGAATGTGCCCGGATAAACCCCCCAAAGCTAATGTCTCCTTCTGTTTTTTTTTAAAAATTGAATTTATACTTTTTATTGGAGTAATATTCCATTGTGTGCATGGACCACTTCTTCCTTCTGCATTCCTCTGTTGATGGACATTTTCATTGCTTTCAAGTGTTGGCTATAGTAAATATGGCTGGAGTGCAGGATTGCCAGCCTGTGCCTTTCTGATTCTTATTCTCTCAGGCGATAGGACAAGCAGTGGGTATGCTTGATTGAATGGTAGCTCAATGTTTACCTTTTCAAGGTACATCCATTGTGTTTTCATTACTGGCTCTTACCACGTCCCACTTAGAACCAATGGTCCGCATTTCTCCACAACCACTTCAGCCTTTATTGTTTGCAGAATTTTTGCTGATGGCCATTCTGATTGGTGTGAGCTGATAGGTTTCTGTAATTTGGATTTGCATGTCTTTAATAATTCCTAATGTTCAGCATTTTTCTATGCCAGTTTAATTTCTGTTAAACAAAAAAGAAAAAAACTGTGAGTACAATAAACCTCTTGAAATTGTCTCCTTGGAAGGTTGCCCTCTTTTGAATTTTTTGGTCTATTTTCTACCCCAGGATTTTTTTGGGGGGGAGCAGGTGTCATTTACAGGGCTGCAATAAGTGTGAATATTTAGTGACCATTAGCACTGGTTTTAGTTGTTGTGGGAAACGGCCACAAGGGGGCAGCATTTCTCCATTTCCCAAATCTGGTTACTAGGGCTGCAGAGCCTTTCTGCAAGTCGTGTTCCCAGGTTTTATATTAGAATGGAATGAGCCAGCAAAAGCCCCCATAAGTTTATGTCACATTACTTCTTGTTCGTTGTTTTAATTTTATTAATCGGGGTAATGATTACAATGTTGTTTGTCCTAGGTGTACACAATCTGGTTCATTTGTACATTATATATATATATATATATATATACACACAGATCCTCTTCCCATGTAAATTACTGCAGAGTGTTCCGTAGACCTCCCTTGCTATATGGTCGGTCTTTTTGATACATGTATTTAATATGTATTTGTACACCTATGGTAAACCTGATCTTAATTTATCCATTCCCCCCATTTTTCATTTTAGATAAGCACAGTTTTTTTTCCTAAGTCTGTGAGTGTCTTTCTCTGTGGAAATATGTTTATATGTGTCAGTTGTTAGATAACACCTATAAGTGATATCATAGGATATATGTCTTCGCTTTCCTATTTACCTCATGTTCTGTGATTATCTCTAGGTTCATTTATGGTGCCACAAAGAGCAGTGTTTCATTATTTCCATGGCTAATATTCCATTGTGTACATGGACCACTTCTTTATCCATTCATTTGTTGATGGACATTTTGGTTGCTTCTGTGTCTTGGCTATTGTGAAAATGGCTGCAGTGCTGCTCTTGCAGCCTGTGTCTTCTTGATTCTGGTCTTCTCAGGTGAGAGGCTCACCGGTGGGTCTGCTGGATGGAATGGTGGCTCAATTTTTACTTTCAAACGCAGCTCCTTTCTGTTCTCATTATTGGCGGTTACCACTTTACATCTCAGCAGCAGCTAGAGGGTACACATTTCTCTAAAAATTCCTTCAGCATTTATTGTTTGTTGACTTTTGGCTGATGGTAGTTGACTTGTGTGAGTTGAAACATTTTTGTAGATTAGATTTGCATGAGTCTAATAATTGCTGATGTTGAGCTTTTATCCATTTTCCTTTTTTTTGAAAAAGAGTGAGTAAAACTTACTACTTCATAATATCTTCTTGAAACATTTGCCTGTTTTGAATTTTTTTGGCCATTCCCTAGCTCAGGACATTTTTTGAGGGCAGGTGTCCTTTACAGCCCTGAGTCCTTGTGAATGTTAAGTGAGCGTTAGCGGTGGGTTTAAAGCCGCTCTTGCGGGAAACGACCACAAGGCGGCAGCATTTCTACATTTCCAACTCTGGGTTTTTGGGCAACAGAGCCTTCCTGGAAATCGTGTTAGTAGGCTGCAAATTAGAGTGGAATGTGGCAGGGAAAACCCCCAAGGGCTTGCATCTCCTTACTTCTTGTTTGTTTTTTTAATTTAATTTTTATTTATTATCACAGCAAATTTGATAAAAATACTGTGTTTTTTTCTAGGTGTACAGAATCTGTTTTATTATATCAATGTATTGATCTATTCATCTTTGGATCCTTTCCCGTGTAGGTTATTACAGAGTGTTGAATAGACCTCTCTTGGTATTCCATAGGTATTTTGTGATTATATATTTCATCTGTATTACTACATGTCTGTTAACCCCCCATATCCTAAATCATACATTCCTTACACCTTTCCATTTGGTTAAACATAATTTGGTTTTCTGAATCTATGAGTGTCCTTCTCTTGGAAATTATCTCATGGATATCAATTTTTAGGTAACACCTATAAGTAATGTCATAGGATAATATGTCTTTCGTTTTCTTCAAGTTGGGTGATTATCTCTAGATCCTTCTATGGTGGTGCCAACAGCATTGTTGCATGCTTTTCCATGGCATTGCATTGCATTGTGTACATGGATCACTTCTTCTTTGTGCATTTTTCTGTTGATGGACATTTTGGTTTCTTCCAAGTCTTGGCTATGGTACATGTTGATGCAGTGAAGGATTGCCAGCCTGTGTCTTTTTGATTCTGGTCTACTCAGGTGATAGGCCCATCAGTGGGCCTACCAGATCATATGGTAGCTCAATTTTTACCTTTAAACGCACACCCATTGTGTTCTCACTACTGGCTATTACCAGGCTACATCCCACCAGCAGCTAGAGGGTATGTAGTTCTCTAAAACCCCTTCAGCATTTATTCTCTGTAGACATTTTTGCTGACGATCCCTCTGACAGCTCTGAGGTGAACATTTTTGTAGACTGGATTTGTATGGCTTTATTAATTCCTGATGTTGAGCATTTTTCCTTGCCCTTTTTTTTAACAAAAAAAAGGAAAGAAAAAGAAAGAGAAGACAAAACGTGCGAAAAATATGCCTCTTGAAATTGTCGTTTTAAAATGTGTACGTCTTTTGAGTTTTTTGCTCGATTTACGACCCAAGGATTTCTTTTGAGGGCAGGTGTCATTTACCGGCCTGCAATTATTTTGAATATCAAGTGACCATTAGCGCTGTGTTAAAAGCTGCTGTTTTGAGAAACGGCCACTAGGCGACAGCAGTTCTCCTTTACAAAATCTGGTTACTAGGGCAACAGAGCCTCAACGGAAGTCGTGCTCCAGGTTGTAAATTCGAATGCAATGTGCCAGGAAAAAGCCTCTTAAGTTTATGTCTCACTACTTCTTGTTCGTTGTTTTAATTTTTATTTTTTATCACAGCAACTTTGATTACAATATTTTGTTTGTGCTAGGTGTGCGAGATGTGGTTCTTTTACACATATACATACATCTCTTCTTCTTCGGATTCTTTTCCCATGTAGGTCATGACACAATGTTGAGTAGTCTTCTCTTGGTATTCTGTAGGTCTTTGGTGATTATATATTTCACCTGTGTTTGTATATCTGTTAAACCCAATATCCTAATGTATACAATCTCACACCTTTCCATTGGTGAACTATAAGTTTGTTTAATGAATCTGTGATTGCCTATGTGGAAATATGTTCACTCGTATCAATTTTTAGGTAACACCTCTAAGTGATATCATAGGATATGTGTCTTTCGCTTTCTGACTTACTACAAGTTGCGTGATTACTTCTAGACTCATGTACGGTGCTGCAAATGGCATTGTGTCATTTTTTTCCTTGGCTAATATTCCATCTGTACATGTACCAGTTCTTCTTTGTCCACTCATCTGTTTATGGACTTTTTGGTTGCTTCCATGTCTTGGCTGTTGTAATACTGCTGCAATGCACATTTGCCTGCCTGTGTCTTTCCAATTCTGTCTTCTTCGGTTATAGGCCCAGGAGTGGGCCTGCTGGATCATATGGTAGCCAAATGTTTACCTTGTAAAGGCACCTACATTCTGTTCTCAATAGTGGCTTTTACCAGGTTAAGTCCCACTTAAAGTTGAGGGTATGCACTGCTCCCCAACCCCTTCAGCATTTATTGTTTGTAGTTTTTCTGTTAATTTTTATTCTGACTGGTGTGAGCTGCTACCTCTTTGTGGTTGGATTTGCAGGCATCTCATAATCCCTTGAAATTGACCTTCCAGGCATGTCCTTTTTTTCTTCAAACTGTGAGTACATCTTACCTCTTCAAATGGTTTTCTTGAAGTATGTGCCACATTTTGAAATATTTTGGCCATTACCTCCCTCAAGACATTTTGAGGGCAGGTTTCATTTAAGACCTTACAGTACTTGTGCATATGAAGTGACGATTAGCATAGGTTGTTGCTGCTGTTGCACGTAACGGCCATTGGGCGGCAGCATTTCTGCTTTCCCCACTCTGGTAACGAGGGAAACAGACCTTCCTGCCAGTGGTGTTCCTCGTTTATACACTAGAGGGGAATGTGCCCGGATAAAGCCCCAAAGGCTGATGTTGTCGTACACTAAACTGTACCCTAAACCGTACCCATTCCCTAAACCTAATACTACCTGTAACCCTAAACGTTACACTAACCCGTACCCTAATAATAACCCATACACAAACACTAACACGTACCCTAACCCTAACCCGATGTCGTAGCCTAACCCTAACCCTAAACCTAACCATAAACCTTACACTCACCCATGTCCTAATCGTAAGCCATACACTAACAGCAAGCCTAACCCTAACAGGTATCCTAACCCTAACCCGTTGTCATATCATAACCTGTTGACTAATCCGTACCCGTTCCCTAAACCTAAACATAACCCTAAACCTTACCCTAATCCACATCCTAATCCTAACCCATACACTAACCCATAGCCTAACACATATTATAACTTTAACCACTTGTCGTACACTAACCTGTACCCTAAACCGTACCCGTTCCCTAACGCTAATCCTAAACATAACCCTAACTCTAACCCTAACCCTAAACCATACCCTAAACCGTACCCTAATCCTAACCTGTACACTACCACTAAACCATACCTTAACACGTACCCTAACGCTAACCCGTTGTCATACCCTAAACTGTACCCTAAACAGAACCCATTCCCTAACCCTAACCCGAACCCAAACACTAAACCTAACCATAACCCATTGTTGTACCCTAAACTGGATCCTAAACGGTACCTCTTAGCAAAACCTAACCCGAACCAAAAACCTAAACCTTACACTAACCCGTACCCTAATCCTAACCCATACACTAACACTAAAGCGTACCCTACCACGTAACCTAAGATGATGTCGTACCCTAATCTGTACCCTAAACCATACCCGTTCCCTAAACTTAACCCTAACCTAACCGTAAACGTAAACCTTACACTAACTCGTACCCTAATACTTACCCTTATAGTAACACAAAACCGTACCCTAACATGTACACTAAGCCTAACCCATTGTCTTACCTTAAATTTTACCCTAAACCTAACTCTAACTCTAAACTGCACCGTAAACCGTACCCTAATTCTAAGACATACACTACCACTAACTAGTACCCTAACACTTAGCCGAATCCTAACACGTTGTCATACCACAACTACTACACTAAACCATACACATTCCCTAACACTAACCCTAACCCTTACCCTAACTCGTACCCTAATCCTAACCCGTACACTAACACTAACCTATACCCTAAAACGTACCCTAAACCTAACCCATTGTCGTACCCTAACCTATACCCTAAACCGTACCCTAACCCTAAACCTTACCCTATCCTGTACCTGAATGCTAACCAGTACACTAACACTAACCTGTACCCTAACACACATGGTAAGCCTAAACCATTATCGTACCCTAACCTGTACCCTAAACCATACCTGTTCCCTAACCCTAACCCTAAACCTAACCAAACCCTAACACGTAGGCTAACCCTAAACTGTTGTCGTACAATAACCTGAACCCTAAAGCGTACACATTCCCTAACCCTAACCCTAACCCCGAACCTAACACTTACACAAAGCCTTACACTAAACTGTACACTAACACTAAACTGTACCGTAACAAGTACTCTAACCCTAAACCGTTGTCGTACCCTAACATGTACCCTAAACCGTACACGTTCCCTAACCCTAACCCAAAACCTTACCTGAAGCCTTACGCTTACCGTACCCTAATCCTAACCCATAGACTGACAGTAACCCATACCCTAACACATACGCTAACCCTAAACTGTTGTCGTACCCTAACATGTACCCTAAACCGTACCCATACCTTAACCCTAACTCTAACCTTAACCATTACCTGAAGCCTCAACCTAACCCGTAACCTAAGGCTAATCCGTACACTAACACTAACCCGTACCCTAACACGTACTCTAACCCTAAAGTATTGTCGTACCCTAACCTGTACTCTAACCCACAACCATTCCCTAAACCGAACCCTAAACCTAACCCTAACACTTACCCGAAGCCTTACACTAACCCATACCCTAATTGTAACCCATACAATAACACTAACCCATACCTTAACACGTACGGTAACCATAAACCTTTGTCCTACCCTAACATGTTCCCTAAACCACACCTGTTCGCTAACCCTAACCCTAAACCGTTGTTGTAACCTGAACTGTACCCTAAACCCGACCCGTTCCCTAAGCCTAATCCGAACGCTAAGCCTTACCAGACGCCTTACACTAACCCGTACCCTAATCTTAACCCGTACACAAACACTAACCCGTACCATAACATGTATGCTAACCCTAAACAGTTGTCGTAACCTAAACTGTACCCTAAACCATACCCATTCCCTAACCCTAACCCTAACCGATACCCGAAGCCTTACTCTAACCCACACCCTAATCCTAAACTGTACACTAACACTAACCCATACCCTAACACGTACGCTAACCCTAAAAACCTGTCGTCACTTAACCTGGACTCTAACCCATAACCATTACCTAATGTTAACCCTAACCTTAACCCTTACCCTAACCCTTACTTTAACACATACCCTAATCCCAACCCGTACACTAACACTAACCTGTACCCTAACATGTATGCTAACACTAAACCGTTGGTGTACCCTAACCTATACCCTAAACCGTAGCCATTCCCTTACCCTAACCCTAACACTTACCCGAAGCCTTAACCTTACCTGTACCCTAATCCTAACACATACATGAACACTAAACTGTACCCCAACACGTAGGCTAACACTAAACTGTTGTCATACCATAACCTGTACCCTAAACCATACATGTTCCCTAACCCTAACACTAACAATTACCCAAAACCTTACCGTAACCCATACCCTAAACCTAACACATACACTAACACTAAACCGTACCCTAACCCGTTCGCTAACCATAAACCGTTGTCGTAGCCTAAACTGTACCCTCAACCATACACGTTCCCTAACCGAAAACTTAACTCTAATCCTTACCCGAAGCCTTAACCTAACCCGTACCTTAATCCTAACCCGTACACTAACACTAACCCTAACCCTAACACGTACGCTATCCCTAACTATTGTTGAACCCTAACCTGTACTTTAATCCGTAACCGTTCCTTAATCCTAAATCTAAACCTTACCCGAAACTTTACCCCATACCCTAATCCTAACCCGTACACTAACATGAAACAATACCCTAACACGTACGCTAATACTAAACCTTTGTCGTACCCTGAACAGTACGCTAAACCCTATCCATTCCATAACACTAAACCTAAACATAACACTAAAGCTAATCTCTACCCGAAGCCTTACCCTAACCTGTAACCGAATCCAAGCCCATACACTAACACTAACCCATAACCTAACACGTACGCTAACACTAAACCGTTGTCCTACCCTCACAGGTACCGTAAACACAACCTGTTCCCTAACGCTAAACCTAACCCATACCCGAAGCCTTACCCTAACCCATACCCTAAACCTAGCCTGTACACTAACACTAACACGTACACTACCAAGTACGCTCACCCTAAACCGTTGTCGTACTCTAACCTGTACCCTAAACCGTCCCCGTCCCCTAACACTAAACCTAATCCTAACCCTTCCCCGAAGCCTTACCCTCACCCGTCCCCTAATCCTAACCCGTACGCTCACACTAAACCGCGCCCTCACACATACGCTCCCCGTAAACCGTTATCGTACCCTCACCTGGACCCTAAACCTTCCCCGTCCCCTAACCCTAACCCTAGCCTGAAACCTAACCCTAACCCTTCCCCGAAGCCTTACCCTCACCCGTCCCCTAATCCTAACACGTAGGCTCACACTAACGCACGCCCTCACACGTACGCTCCCCCTAAACCGTTGTCGTACCCTCACCTGGACCCTAAACCGTCCCTGTCCCCTAACCCTAACCCTAGACCGAACCCTAACCCTAACCCTTCCCCGAAGCCTGACCCTCACCCGTCCCCTAATCCTAACCCGTACGCTGCCACTAACCCGTGCCCTCACACGTACGCTCCCCCTAAAGCGTTGTCGTTCCCTCACCTGGACCCTAAACCGTCCCCGTCCCCTAACCCTAACCCTAACCCTAGCCCGAACCCTAACCCTAACCCTTCCCCGAAGCCTGACCCTCACCCGTCCCCTAATCCTAACCCGAACGCTGACACTAACCCGCGCCCTCACACGTACGCTCCCCCTAAAGCGTTGTCGTACCCTCACCTGGACCCTAAACCGTCCCCGTCCCCTAACCCTAACCCTAGCCCGAACCCTAACCCTAACCCTTCCCCGAAGCCTGACCCTCACCCGTCCCCTAATCCTAACCCGTACGCTGACACTAACCCGCGCCCTCACACGTACGCTCCCCCTAAAGCGTTGTCGTACCCTCACCTGGACCCGAAACCGTCCCCGTCCCCTAACCCTAACCCTAGCCCGAACCCTAACCCTAACCCTTCCCCGAAGCCTGACCCTCACCCGTCCCCTAATCCTAACCCGTACGCTGACACTAACCCGCGCCCTCACACGTACGCTCCCCCTAAACCGTTGTCGTACACTCACCTGGACCCTAAACCGTCCCCGTCCCCTAAACCTAACCCTAGCCCGAACCCTAACCCTAACCCTTTCCCGAAGCCTGACCCTCACCCGTCCCCTAATCCTAACCCGTACGCTGACACTAACCCGCGTCCTCACTCGTACGCTCCCCCTAAAGCGTTGTCGTACCCTCACCTGGACCCTAAACCGTCCCCGTCCCCTAACCCTAATCCTAGCCCGAACACTAACCCTAAGCCTTCCCCGAAGCCTGACCCTCACCCGTCCCCTAATCCTAACCCATACACTAACACTAACCCGCGCCCTCACACGTAAGCTCCCCTAAAAAGTTGTCGTACCCTCACCTGGACCCTAAACCGTCCCCGTCCCCTAACCCTAACCCTAGCCTGAACCCTAACCCTAACCCTTCCCCGAAGCCTTACCCTCATCCGTCCCCTAATCCTAACCCGTACGCTCACACTAACCAGCACCCTCACACGTACGCTCCCCCTAAACCGTTGTCGTACCCTCACCTGGACCCTAAACCGTCCCCGTCCCCTAACCCTAACCCTTCCCCGAAGCCTTACCCTCACCCGTCCCCTAATCCTAACCCGTACGCTCACACTAACCCGCGCCCTCACACGTTCGCTCCCCCTAAACCGTTGTCGTACCCTCACCTGGACCCTAAACCATCCCCGTCCCCTAAACCTAACCCTAACCCTAACCCTAACCCTAACCCTAACCCTAACCCTCAACTGGACCCTAAACCGTCCCCGTCCCCTAACCTTAACCCTAGCCTGAACCCTAACCCTAACCCTTCCCCGAAGCCTGACCCTCAACTGTCCCCTAATCCTAACCCGTACGCTGACACTAACCCGCGCCCTCACACGTACGCTCCCCCTAAACCGTTGTCGTGCCCTCACCTGGACCCTAAACAGTCCCCGTCCCTTAACCCTAACCCTAGCCCGAACCCTAACCCTAACCCTTCCCCGAAGCCTGACCCTCACCCGTCCCCTAATCCTAAACCGTACGCTCACACTTACCCACGCCCTCACACGTTCGCTCCCCCTAAACCGTTGTCGTACCCTCACCTGGACCCTAAACCGTCCCCGTCCCCTAACCCTAACCCTTCCCCGAAGCCTTACCCTCACCCGTCCCCTAATCCTAACCCGTACGCTCACACTAACCCGCGCCCTCACACGTTCGCTCCCCCAAAACCGTTGTCGTACCCTCACCTGGACCCTAAACCATCCCCGTCCCCTAACCCTAACCCTAAACCTAAACCTAACCCTAACCCTAACCCTAACCCTAACCCTCACCTGGACCCTAAACCGTCCCCGTCCCCAAACCCTAACCCTAGCCCGAACCCTAACCCTAAACCTTCCCCGAAGCCTGACCCTCACCCGTCCCCTAATCCTAACCCGTACGCTGACACTAACCCGCGCCCTCACACGTACGCTCCCCCGAAAGCGTTGTCGTACCCTCACCTGGACCCTAAACCGTCCCCATCCCCTAACCCTAACCCTAGCCCGAAACCTAACCCTAACCCTTCCCCGAAGCCTGACCCTCACCCGTCCCCTAATCCTAACCCGTACGCTCACACTAACCCGCGCCCTCACACGTACACTCCCTCTAAACCGTTGTCATAGCCTCACCTGGACCGTAAACCGTCCCCGTCCCCTAACTCTAACCCTAGCCCGAACCCTAACCCTAACCCTTCCCCGAAGCCTTACCCTCACCCGTCCCCTAATCCTAAACCGTACGCTCACACTTACCCACGCCCTCACACGTACACTCCCCCTAAACCGTTGACGTACCCTCACCTGGACCCTAAACCATCCCCTCCCCTAACCCTAACCCTAGCCCGAACCCTAGCCCTAACACTTCCCCGAAGCCTTACCCTCACCCGTCCCCTAATCCTAACCAGTACGCTCACACTAACCCGCGCCCTCACACCTATGCTCCCCCTAAACCGTTGTCGTACCCTCACCTGGACCGTAAACCGTCCCCGTCCTCTAACCCTAACCCTAGCCCGAACCCTAACCCTAACCCTTCCCCGAAGCCTTACCCTCACCAGTCCCCTAATCCCAACCCGTACGCTCACCCTAACCCGCGCCCTCACACGTACGCTCCCCCTAAACCTTTGTCGTACCCTCACCTGGACCCTAAACCGTCCCCGTCCCCTAACCCTAACCCTAGCCCGAAACCTAACCCTAACCGTTCCCCGAAGCCTTATCCTCACCCGTCCCCTAATCCTAACCCGTACGCTGACACTAACCCGCGCCCTCACACGTACGCTCCCCCTAAACCGTTGTCGTTCCCTCACCTTGACCCTAAACCGTCCCCGTCCCCTAACGCTAACCCTAGGCCGAACCCTAACCCTAGCCCTTCCCCGAAGCCTGACCCTCACCCGTCCCCTAATCCTAAATCGTACGCTCACACTAACCCGCCCCCTCACACGTACGCTCACCCTAAACCGTTGTCGTAACCTCATCTGGATCCTAAACCGTCCCCGTCCCCTAACCCTAACCCTAGCCCTAACCCTAACCCTTCCCCGAAGCCTTACCCTCACCCGTCCCCTAATCCTAACCCGTACGCTCACACTAACCCGCGCCCTCACACGTTCGCTCCCCCTAAACCGTTGTCGTACCCTCACCTGGACCCTAAACCATCCCCGTCCCCTAACCCTAACCCTAACCCTAACCCTAATCCTAACCCTAACCCTCAACTGGACCCTAAACCGTCCCCGTCCCCTAACCTTAACCCTAGCCTGAACCCTAACCCTAACCCTTCCCCGAAGCCTGACCCTCAACTGTCCCCTAATCCTAACCCGTACGCTGACACTAACCCGCGCCCTCACACGTACGCTCCCCCTAAACCGTTGTCGTGCCCTCACCTGGACCCTAAACAGTCCCCGTCCCTTAACCCTAACCCTAGCCCGAACCCTAACCCTAACCCTTCCCCGAAGCTTGACCCTCACCCGTCCCCTAATCCTAAACCGTACGCTCACACTTACCCACGCCCTCACACGTACACTCCCCCTAAACAGTTGACGTACCCTCACCTGGACCCTAAACCGTCCCCTCCCCTAACCCTAACCCTAGCCCGAACCCTAGCCCTAACACTTCCCCGAAGCCTGACCCTCACCCGTCCCCTAATCCTAACTCGTACGCTCACACTAACCCGCGCTCTCACACGTACGCTCACCCTAAACCGTTGTCGTAACTTCATCTGGATCCTAAACCGTCCCCGTCCCCTAACCCTAACCCTAGCCCTAACCCTAACCCTTCCCCGAAGCCTTACCCTCACCCGTCCCCTAATCCTAACCCGTACGCTCACACTAACCCGCGCCCTCACACGTTCGCTCCCCCTAAACCGTTGTCGTACCCTCACCTGGACCCTAAACCATCCCCGTCCCCTAACCCTAACCCTAACCCTAAACCTAACCCTAACCCTAACCCTAACCCTCAACTGGACCCTAAACCGTCCCCGTCCCCTAACCTTAACCCTAGCCCGAACCCTAACCCTAACCCTTCCCCGAAGCCTGACCCTCACCTGTCCCCTAATCCTAACCCGTACGCTGACACTAACCCGCGCCCTCACACGTACGCTCCACCTAAAGCGTTGTCGTGCCCTCACCTGGACCCTAAACAGTCCCCGTCCCTTAACCCTAACCCTAGCCCGAACCCTAACCCTAACCCTTCCCCGAAGCCTGACCCTCACCCGTCCCCTAATCCTAACCCGTACGCTGACACTAACCCGCGCCCTCACACGTACGCTCCCCCTAAAGCGTTGTCGTACCCTCACCTGGACCCTAAACCGTCCCCGTCCCCTAACCCTAACCCTAGCCCGAACCCTAACCCTAACCCTTCCCCGAAGCCTGACCCTCACCCGTCCCCTAATCCTAACCCGTACGCTGACACTAACCGGCGCCCTCACACGTACGCTCCCCCTAAAGCGTTGTCGTGCCCTCACCTGAACCCCAAACCGTCCCCGTCCCCTAACCCTAACCCAAGCCCGAACCCTAACCCTAACCCTTCCCCGAAGCCTGACCCTCAACCGTCCCCTAATCCTAACCCGTTCGCTGACACTAACCCGCGCCCTCACACGTACGCTCCCCCTAAAGCGTTGTCGTACCCTCACCTGGACCCTAAACCGTCCCCGTCCCCTAACTCTAACCCTAGCCCGAACCCTAACCCTAACACTTCCCCGAAGCCTTACCCTCACCCGTCCCCTAATCCTAAACCGTACGCTCACACTTACCCACGCCCTCACACGTACGCTCTCCCTAAAGCGTTGACGTACCCTCACCTGGACCCTAAACCGTCCCCTCCCCTAACCCTAACCCTAGCCCGAACCCTAGCCCTAACACTTCCCCGAAGCCTTAGCCTCACCCGTCCCCTAATCCTAACCAGTACGCTCACACTAACCCGCGCCCTCACACCTATGCTCCCCGTAAACCGTTGTCGTACCCTCACCTGGACCGTAAACCGTCCCCGTCCTCTAACCCTAACCCTAGCCCGAACCCTAACCCTAACCCTTCCCCGAAGCCTTACCCTCACCCGTCCCCTAATCCTAACCCGTACGCTGACACTAACCCGCGCCCTCACACGTACGCTCCCCCTAAAGCGTTGTCGTACCCTCACCTGGACCCTAAACCGTCCCCGTCCCCTAACCCTGACCCTAGCCCGAACCCTAACCCTAACCCTTCCTCGAAGCCTGACCGTCACCCGTCCCCTAATCCTAACCCGTACGCTGACACTAACCCGCGCCCTCACACGTACGCTCCCCCTAAAGCGTTGTCGTACCCTCACCTGGACCCTAAACCGTCCCCGTCCCCTAACCCTAACCCTAGCCCGAACCCTAACCCTAACCCTTCCCCGAAGCCTGACCCTCACCCGTCCCCTAATACTAACACGTACGCTGACACTAACCCGAGCCCTCACACGTACGCTCCCCCTAAAGCGTTGTCGTTCCCTCACCTGGACCCTAAACCGTCCCCGTCCCCTAACCCTAACCCTAGCCCGAACCCTAACCCTAACCCTTCCCCGAAGCCTGACCCTCACCCGTCCCCTAATCCTAACCCGTACGCTGACACTAACCCGCGCCCTCACACGTACGCTCCCCCTAAAGCGTTGTCGTGCCCTCACCTGGACCCTAAACCGTCCCCGTCCCCTAACCCTAACCCTAGCCCGAACCCTAACCCTAACCCTTCCCCGAAGCCTGACCCTCACCCGTCCCCTAATCCTAACCTGTACGCTGACACTAACCCGCGCCCTCACACGTACGCTCCCGCTAAAGCGTCGTCGTGCCCTCACCTGGACCCTAAACCGTCCCCGTCCCCTAACCCTAACCCTAGCCCGAACCCTAACCCTAACCCTTCCCCGAAGCCTGACCCTCACCCTTCCCCTAATCCTAACCCGTAGGCTGACACTAACCCGCGACCTCACACGTACGCTCCCCCTAAAGCGTTGTCGTACCCTCACCTGGACCCTAAACCGTCCCCGTCCCCTAACCCTAACCCTAGCCCGAACCCTAACCCTAACTCTTCCCCGAAGCCTGACCCTCACCCGTCCCCTAATCCTAACCCGTACGCTGACACTAAACCGCGCCCTCACACGTACGCTCCCCCTAAAGCGTTGTCGTGCCCTCACCTGGACCCTAAACCGTCCCCGTCCCCTAACCCTAACCCTAGCCCGAACCCTAACCCTAACCCTTCCCCGAAGCCTGACCCTCACCCGTCCCCTAATCCTAACCCGTAGGCTGACACTAACCCGCACCCTCACACGTACGCTCTCCCTAAAGCGTTGTCGTACCCTCACCTGGACCGTAAACCGTCCCCGTCCCCTAACCCTAACCCTAGCCCGAACCCTAACCCTAACCCTTCCCCGAAGCCTGACCGTCACCCGTCCCTTAATCCTAACCCGTACGCTGACACTAACCCGCGCCCTCACACGTACGCTCCCCCTAAAGCGTTGTCGTGCCCTCACCTGGACCCTAAACCGTCCCCGTCCCCTAACCCTAACCCTAGCCTGAACCCTAACCCTAACCCTTCCCCGAAGCCTGACCCTCAACCGTCCCCTAATCCTAACCCGTACGCTGACACTAGCCCGCGCCCTGACACGTACGCTCCCCCTAAAGCGTTGTTGTGCCCTCACCAGGACCCTAAACCGTCCCCGTCCCCAACCCTAACCCTAGCCCGAACCCTAACCCTAACCCTTCCCCGAAGCCTGACCCTCACCCGTCCCCTAATCCTAACCCGTACGCTGACACTAACCCGCGCCCTCACACGTACGCTCCCCCTAAAGCGTTGTCGTACCCTCACCTGGACCCTAAACCGTCCCCGTCCCCTAACCCTAACCCTAGCCCGAACCCTAACCCTAACCCTTCCCCGAAGCCTGACCCTCACCCGTCCCCTAATCCTAACCCGTACGCTGACACTAACCCGCGCCCTCACACGTACGCTCCCCCTAAAGCGGTGTCGTACCCTCACCTGGACCCTAAACCGTCCCCGTCCCCTAACCCTAATCCTAGCCCGAACCCTAACCCTAACCCTTCCCCGAAGCCTGACCCTCACCCGTCCCCTAATCCTAACCCGTACGCTGACACTAACCCGCGCCCTCACACGTACGCTCCCCCTAAAGCGTTGTCGTGCCCTCACCTGGACCCTAAACCGTCCCCGTCCCCTAACCCTAACCCTAGCCCGAACCCTAACCCTAACCCTTCCCCAAAGCCTGACCCTCACCCGTCCCCTAATCCTAACCCGTAGGCTGACACTAACCCGCGCCCTCACACGTACGCTCCCCCTAAAGCGTTGTTGTACCCTCAGCTGGACCCTAAACCGTCCCCGTCCCCTAACCCTAACCCTAGCCCGAACCCTAACCCTAACCCTTCCCCGAAGCCTGACCCTCACCCGTCCCCTAATCCTAACCCGTACGATGACACTAACCCGCGCCCTCACACGTACGCTCCCCCTAAAGCGTTGTCGTACCCTCACCTGGACCCTAAACCGTCCCCGTCCCCTAACCCTAACCCTAGCCCGAACCCTAACCCTAACCCTTCCCCGAAGCCTGACCCTCACCCGTCCCCTAATCCTAACCCGTACGCTGACACTAACCCGCGCCCTCACACGTACGCTCCCCCTAAAGCGTTGTCGTACCCTCACCTGGACCCTAAACCGTCCCCGTCCCCTAACCCTAACCCTAGCCCGAACCCTAACCCTAACCCTTCCCCGAAGCCTGACCCTCACCCGTCCCCTAATCCTAACCCGTACGCTGACACTAACCCGCGCCCTCACACGTACGCTCCCCCTAAAGCGTTGTCGTGCCCTCACCTGGACCCTAAACCGTCCCCGTCCCCTAACCCTAACCCTAGCCCGATCCCTAACCCTAACCCTTCCCTGAAGCCTGACCCTCACCCGTCCCCTAATCCTAACCCGTACGCTGACACTAACTCGCGCCCTCACACGTACGCTCCCCCTAAAGCGTTGTCGTACCCTCACCTGGACCCTAAACCGTCCCCGTCCCCTAACCCTAACCCTAGCCCGAACCCTAACCCTAACCCTTCCCCGAAGCCTGACCCTCACCCGTCCCCTAATCCTAACCCGTACGCTGACACTAACCCGCGCCCTCACACGTACGCTCCCCCTAAAGCGTTGTCGTGCCCTCACCTGGACCCTAAACCGTCCCCGTCCCCTAACCCTAACCCTAGCCCGAACCCTAACCCTAACCCTTCCCCGAAGCCTGACCCTCACCCGTCCCCTAATCCTAACCCGTAGGCTGACACTAACCCGCACCCTCACACGTACGCTCTCCCTAAAGCGTTGTCGTACCCTCACCTGGACCCTAAACCGTCCCCGTCCCCTAACCCTAACCCTAGCCCGAACCCTAACCCTAACCCTTCCCCGAAGCCTGACCGTCACCCGTCCCTTAATCCTAACCCGTACGCTGACACTAACCCGCGCCCTCACACGTACGCTCCCCCTAAAGCGTTGTCGTGCCCTCACCTGGACCCTAAACCGTTCCCGTCCCCTAACCCTAACCCTAGCCTGAACCCTAACCCTAACCCTTCCCCGAAGCCTGACCCTCAACCGTCCCCTAATCCTAACCCGTACGCTGACACTAGCCCGCGCCCTGACACGTACGCTCCCCCTAAAGCGTTGTTGTGCCCTCACCAGGACCCTAAACCGTCCCCGTCCCCAACCCTAACCCTAGCCCGAACCCTAACCCTAACCCTTCCCCGAAGCCTGACCCTCACCCGTCCCCTAATCCTAACTCGTACGCTGACACTAACCCGCGCCCTCACACGTACGCTCCCCCTAAAGCGTTGTCGTACCCTCACCTGGACCCTAAACCGTCCCCGTCCCCTAACCCTAACCCTAGCCCGAACCCTAACCCTAACCCTTCCCCGAAGCCTGACCCTCACCCGTCCCCTAATCCTAACCCGTACGCTGACACTAACCCGCGCCCTCACACGTACGCTCCCCCTAAAGCGGTGTCGTACCCTCACCTGGACCCTAAACCGTCCCCGTCCCCTAACCCTAATCCTAGCCCGAACCCTAACCCTAACCCTTCCCCGAAGCCTGACCCTCACCCGTCCCCTAATCCTAACCCGTACGCTGACAATAACCCGCGCCCTCACACGTACGCTCCCCCTAAAGCGTTGTCGTGCCCTCACCTGGACCCTAAACCGTCCCCGTCCCCTAACCCTAACCCTAGCCCGAACCCTAACCCTAACCCTTCCCCAAAGCCTGACCCTCACCCGTCCCCTAATCCTAACCCGTAGGCTGACACTAACCCGCGCCCTCACACGTACGCTCCCCCTAAAGCGTTGTTGTACCCTCAGCTGGACCCTAAACCGTCCCCGTCCCCTAACCCTAACCCTAGCCCGAACCCTAACCCTAACCCTTCCCCGAAGCCTGACCCTCACCCGTCCCCTAATCCTAACCCGTACGATGACACTAACCCGCGCCCTCACACGTACGCTCCCCCTAAAGCGTTGTCGTACCCTCACCTGGACCCTAAACCGTCCCCGTCCCCTAAACCTAACCCTAGCCCGAACCCTAACCCTAACCCTTCCCCGAAGCCTGACCCTCACCCGTCCCCTA
Source organism: Grampus griseus (assembly GCF_964374135.1). Taxonomy (NCBI): domain Eukaryota; kingdom Metazoa; phylum Chordata; class Mammalia; order Artiodactyla; family Delphinidae; genus Grampus; species Grampus griseus. The sequence continues at coordinate 43,682,631 of NC_139009.1, forward strand.
ATCCTAACCCGTACGCTGACACTAACCCGCGCCCTCACACGTACGCTCCCCCTAAAGCGTTGTCGTACCCTCACCTGGACCCTAAACCGTCCCCGGCCCCTAACCCTAACCCTAGCCCGAACCCTAACCCTAACCCTTCCCCGAAGCCTGACCCTCACCCGTCCCCTAATCCTAACCCGTACGCTGACACTAACCCGCGCCCTCACACGTACGCTCCCCCTAAAGCGTTGTCGTGCCCTCACCTGGACCCTAAACCGTCCCCGTCCCCTAACCCTAACCCTAGCCCGATCCCTAACCCTAACCCTTCCCTGAAGCCTGAACCTCACCCGTCCCCTAATCCTAACCCGTACGCTGACACTAACCCGCGCCCTCACACGTACGCTCCCCCTAAAGCGTTGTCGTACCCTCACCTGGACCCTAAACCGTCCCCGTCCCCTAACCCTAACCCTAGCCCGAACCCTAACCCTAACCCTTCCCCAAAGCCTGACCCTCACCCGTCCCCTAATCCTAACCCGTACGCTGACACTAACCCGCGCCCTCACACGTACGCTCCCCGTAAAGCGTTGTCGTGCCCTCACCTGGACCCTAAACCGTCCCCGTCCCCTAACCCTAACCCTAGCCCGAACCCTAACCCTAACCCTTCCCCGAAGCCTGACCCTCACCCGTCCCCTAATCCTAACCCGTACGCTGACACTAACCCGCGCCCTCACACGTACGCTCCCCCTAAAGCGTTGTCGTACCCTCACCTGGACCCTAAACCGTCCCCGTCCCCTAACCCTAACCCTAGCCCGAACCCTAACCCTAACCCTTCCCCGAAGCCTGACCCTCACCCGTCCCCTAATGCTAACCCGTACGCTGACACTAACCCGCGCCCACACACGTACGCTCCCCCTAAAGCATTGTCGTACCCTCACCTGGACCCTGAAACGTCCCCGTCCCCTAACCCTAACCTTAGCCCGAACCCTAACCCTAACCCTTCCCTGAAGCCTGACCCTCACCCGTCCCCTAATCCTAACCCGTACGCTGACACTAACCCGCGCCCTCACACGTACGCTCCCCCTAAAGCGTTGTCGTGCCCTCACCTGGACCCTAAACCGTCCCCGTCCCCAACCCTAACTGTGGCCCGAACCCTAACCCTAACCCTTCCCCGAAGCCTGACCCTCAACCGTCCCCTAATCCTAACCCGTACGCTGACACTAACCCGCGCCCTCGCACGTACGCTCCCCCTAAAGCGTTGTCGTGCCCTCACCTGGACCCTAAACCGTCCCTGTCCCCTAACCCTAACCCTAGCCCGAACCCTAACCCTAACCCTTCCCCGAAGCCTTACCCTCACCCGTCCCCTAATCCTAACGCGTACGCTGACACTAACCCGCGCCCTCACACGTACGCTCCCCCTAAAGCGTTGTCGTGCCCTCACCTGGACCCTAAACCGTCCCCGTCCCCAACTCTAACCGTAGCCCGAACCCTAACCCTAACCCTTCCCCGAAGCCTGACACTCAACCGTCCCCTAATCCTAACCCGTACGCTGACACTAACCCGCGCCCTCGCACGTACGCTCCCCCTAAAGCGTTGTCGTGCCCTCACCTGGACCCTAAACCGTCCCCGTCCCCTAACCCTAACCCTAGCCCGAACCCTAACCCTAACCCTTCCCCGAAGCCTTACCCTCACCCGTCCCCTAATCCTAACGCGTACGCTGACACTAACCCGCGCCCTCACACGTACGCTCCCCCTAAAGCGTTGTCGTGCCCTCACCTGGACCCTAAACCGTCCCCGTCCCCTAACCCTAACCCTAGCCCGAACCCTAACCCTAACCCTTCCCCGAAGCCTGACCCTCACCCGTCCCCTAATCCTAACCCGTACGCTGACACTAACCCGCGCCCTCACACGTACGCTCCCCCTAAAGCGTTGTCGTGCCCTCACCTGGACCCTAAACCGTCCCCGTCCCCTAACCCTAACCCTAGCCCGAACCCTAACCCTAACCCTTCCCCGAAGCCTGACCCTCACCCGTCCCCTAATCCTAACCCGTACGCTGACACTAACCCGCGCCCTCACACGTACGCACCCCCTAAAGCGTTGTCGTACCCACACCTGGACCCTAAACCGTCCCCGTCCGCTAACACTAACCCTAGCCCGAACCCTAACCCTAACCCTTCTCCGAAGCCTGACCCTCACCCGTCCCCTAATCCTAACCCGTAGGCTGACACTAACCCGCGCCCTCACACGTACGCTCCCCCTAAAGCGTTGTCGTACCCTCACCTGGACCCTAAACCGTCCCCGTCCCCTAACCCTAACCCTAGCCCGAACCCTAACCCTAAACCTTCCCCGAAGCCTGACCCTCACCCGTCCCCTAATCCTAACCCGTACGCTGACACTAACCCGCGCCCTCACACGTACGCTCCCCCTAAAGCGTTGTCGTACCCTCACCTGGACCCTAAACCGTCCCCGGCCCCTAACCCTAACCCTAGCCCGAACCCTAACCCTAACGCTTCCCCGAAGCCTGACCCTCACCCGTCCCGTAATCCTAACCCGTACGCTGACACTAACCCGCGCCCTCACACGTACGCTCCCCCTAAAGCGTTGTCGTGCCCTCACCTGGACCCTAAACCGTCCCCGTCCCCTAACCCTAACCCTAGCCCGAACCCTAACCCTAACCCTTGCCCGAAGCCTGACCCTCACCCGTCCCCTAATCCTAACCCGTACGCTGACACTAACCCACGCCCACACACGTACGCTCCCCCTAAAGCATTGTCGTACCCTCACCTGGACCCTGAAACGTCCCCGTCCCCTACCCCTAACCTTAGCCCGAACCCTAACCCTAACCCTTCCCCAAAGCCTGACCCTCACCCGTCCCCTAATCCTAACCCGTACGCTGACACTAACCCGCGCCCTCACACGTACGCTCCCCCTAAAGCGTTGTCGTGCCCTCACCTGGACCCTAAACCGTCCCCGTCCCCAACCCTAACCGTAGCCCGAACCCTAACCCTAACCCTTCCCCGAAGCCTGACCCTCAACCGTCCCCTAATCCTAACCCGTACGCTGACACTAACCCGCGCCCTCGCACGTACGCTCCCCCTAAAGCGTTGTCGTGCCCTCACCTGGACCCTAAACCGTCCCCGTCCCCTAACCCTAACCCTAGCCCGAACCCTAACCCTAACCCTTCCCCGAAGCCTGACCCTCACCCGTCCCCTAATCCTAACCCGTACGCTGACACTAACCCGCGCCCTCACACGTACGCTCCCCGTAAAGCGTTGTCGTGCCGTCACCTGGACCCTAAACCTTCCCCGTCCCCTAACCCTAACCCTAGCCCGAACCCTAACCCTAACCCTTCCCCGAAGCCTGACCCTCACCCGTCCCCTAATCCTAACCCGTACGCTGACACTAACCCGCGCCCTCACACGTACGCTCCCCCTAAAGCGTTGTCGTACCCTCACCTGCACCCTAAACCGTCCCCGTCCCCTAACCCTAACCCTAGCCCGAACCCTAACCCTAACCCTTCCCCGAAGCCTGACCCTCACCCGTCCCCTAATCCTAACCCGTACGCTGACACTAACCCGCGCCCACACACGTACGCTCCCCCTAAAGCATTGTCGTACCCTCACCTGGACCCTGAAACGTCCCCGTCCCCTAACCCTAACCTTAGCCCGAACCCTAACCCTAACCCTTCCCCGAAGCCTGACCCTCACCCGTCCCCTAATCCTAACCCGTACGCTGACACTAACCCGCGCCCTCACACGTACGCTCCCCCTAAAGCGTTGTCGTGCCCTCACCTGGACCCTAAACCGTCCCCGTCCCCAACCCTAACCGTAGCCCGAACCCTAACCCTAACCCTTCCCCGAAGCCTGACCCTCAACCGTCCCCTAATCCTAACCCGTACGCTGACACTAACCCGCGCCCTCGCACGTACGCTCCCCCTAAAGCGTTGTCGTGCCCTCACCTGGACCCTAAACCGTCCCCGTCCCCTAACCCTAACCCTAGCCCGAACCCTAACCCTAACCCTTCCCCGAAGCCTTACCCTCACCCGTCCCCTAATCCTAACGCGTACGCTGACACTAACCCGCGCGTCACACGTACGCTCCCCCTAAAGCGTTGTCGTGCCCTCACCTGGACCCTAAACCGTCCCCGTCCCCAACCCTAACCGTAGCCCGAACCCTAACCCTAACCCTTCCCCGAAGCCTGACCCTCACCCGTCCCCTAATCCTAACCCGTACGCTGACACTAACCCGCGCCCTCACACGTACGCACCCCCTAAAGCGTTGTCGTACCCACACCTGGACCCTAAACCGTCCCCGTCCCCTAATACTAACCCTAGCCCGAACCCTAACCCTAACCCTTCTCCGAAGCCTGACCCTCACCCGTCCCCTAATCCTAACCCGTAGGCTGACACTAACCCGCGCCCTCACACGTACGCTCCCCCTAAAGCGTTGTCGTGCCCTCACCTGGACCCTAAACCGTCCCCGTCCCCTAACCCTAACCCTAGCCCGAACCCTAACCCTAAATCTTCCCCGAAGCCTGACCCTCAACCGTCCCCTAATCCTAACCCGTACGCTGACACTAACCCGCGCCCTCACACGTACGCTCCCCCTAAAGCGTTGTCGTACCCTCACCTGGACCCTAAACCGTCCCCGTCCCCTAACCCTAACCCTAGCCCGAACCCTAACCCTAACCCTTCCCCGAAGCCTGACCCTCACCCGTCCCCTAATCCTAACCCGTACGCTGACACTAACCCACGCCCTCACACGTACGCTCCCCCTAAAGCGTTGTCGTACCCTCACCTGGACCCTAAACCGTCCCCGTCCCCTAACCCTAACCCTAGCCCGAACCCTAACCCTAACCCTTCCCCGAAGCCTGACCCTCACCCGTCCCCTAATCCTAACCCGTACGCTGACACTAACCCGCGCCCTCACACGTACGCTCCCCCTAAAGCGTTGTCGTACCCTCACCTGGACCCTAAACCGTCCCCGGCCCCTAACCCTAACCCTAGCCCGAACCCTAACCCTAACCCTTTCCCGAAGCCTGACCCTCACCCGTCCCCTAATCCTAACCCGTACGCTGACACTAACCCGCGCCCTCACACGTACGCTCCCCCTAAAGCGTTGTCGTGCCCTCACCTGGACCCTAAACCGTCCCCGTCCCCTAACCCTAACCCTAGCCCGAACCCTAACCCTAACCCTTGCCCGAAGCCTGACCCTCACCCGTCCCCTAATCCTAACCCGTACGCTGACACTAACCCGCGCCCACACACGTACGCTCCCCCTAAAGCATTGTCGTACCCTCACCTGGACCCTGAAACGTCCCCGTCCCCTACCCCTAACCTTAGCCCGAACCCTAACCCTAACCCTTCCCCGAAGCCTGACCCTCACCCGTCCCCTAATCCTAACCCGTACGCTGACACTAACCCGCGCCCTCACACGTACGCTCCCCCTAAAGCGTTGTCGTGCCCTCACCTGGACCCTAAACCGTCCCCGTCCCCAACCCTAACCGTAGCCCGAACCCTAACCCTAACCCTTCCCCGAAGCCTGACCCTCAACCGTCCCCTAATCCTAACCCGTACGCTGACACTAACCCGCGCCCTCGCACGTACGCTCCCCCTAAAGCGTTGTCGTGCCCTCACCTGGACCCTAAACCGTCCCCGTCCCCTAACCCTAACCCTAGCCCGAACCCTAACCCTAACCCTTCCCCGAAGCCTGACCCTCACCCGTCCCCTAATCCTAACCCGTACGCTGACACTAACCCGCGCCCTCACACGTACGCTCCCCCTAAAGCGTTGTCGTGCCCTCACCTGGACCCTAAACCGTCCCCGTCCCCTAACCCTAACCCTAGCCCGAACCCTAACCCTAACCCTTCCCCGAAGCCTGACCCTCACCCGTCCCCTAATCCTAACCCGTACGCTGACACTAACCCGCGCCCTCACACGTACGCACCCCCTAAAGCGTTGTCGTACCCACACCTGGACCCTAAACCGTCCCCGTCCCCTAACACTAACCCTAGCCCGAACCCTAACCCTAACCCTTCTCCGAAGCCTGACCCTCACCCGTCCCCTAATCCTAACCCGTACGCTGACACTAACCCGCGCCCTCACACGTACGCTCCCCCTAAAGCGTTGTCGTGCCCTCACCTGGACCCTAAACCGTCCCCGTCCCCTAACCCTAACCCTAGCCCGAACCCTAACCCTAACCCTTGCCCGAAGCCTGACCCTCACCCGTCCCCTAATCCTAACCCGTACGCTGACACTAACCCGCGCCCTCACACGTACGCTCCCCCTAAAGCGTTGTCGTACCCTCACCTGGACCCTAAACCGTCCCCGTCCCCTAACACTAACCCTAGCCCGAACCCTAACCCTAACCCTTCTCCGAAGCCTGACCCTCACCCGTCCCCTAATCCTAACCCGTAGGCTGACACTAACCCGCACCCTCACACGTACGCTCTCCCTAAAGCGTTGTCGTACCCTCACCTGGACCCTAAACCGTCCCCGTCCCCTAACCCTAACCCTAGCCCGAACCCTAACCCTAACCCTTCCCCGAAGCCTGACCCTCAACCGTCCCCTAATCCTAACCCGTACGCTGACACTAACCCGCGCCCTCACACGTACGCTCCCCCTAAAGGGTTGTCGTGCCCTCACCTGGACCCTAAACCGTCCCCGTCCCCTAACCCTAACCCTAGCCCGAACCCTAACCCTAACCCTTCCCCGAAGCCTCACCCTCACCCGTCCCCTAATCCTAACCCGTACGCTGACACTAACCCGCGCCCTCACATGTACGCTCCCCCTAAAGCGTTGTCGTGCCCTCACCTGGACCCTAAACCGTCCCCGTCCCCTAACCCTAACCCTAGCCCGAACCCTAACCCTAACCCTTCCCCGAAGCCTGACCCTCACCCGTCCCCTAATCCTAACCCGTACGCTGACACTAGCCCTCGCCCTGACACGTACGCTCCCCCTAAAGCGTTGTTGTGCCCTCACCAGGACCCTAAACCGTCCCCGTCCCCTAACCCTAACCCTAGCCCGAACCCTAACCCTAACCCTTCCCCGAAGCCTGATCCTCACCCGTCCCCTAATCCTAACCCGTACGCTGACACTAACCCGCGCCCTCACACGTACGCTCCCCCTAAAGCGTTGTCGTACCCTCACCTGGACCCTAAACCGTCCCCGTCCCCTAATCCTAACCCTAGCCCGAACCCTAACCCTAACCCTTCCCCGAAGCCTGACCCTCACCCGTCCCCTAATCCTAACCCGTACACTGACACTAACCCGCGCCCTCACACGTACGCTCCCCCTAAAGCGGTGTAGTACCCTCACCTGGACCCTAAACCGTCCCCGTCCCCTAACCCTAACCCTAGCCCGAACCCTAACCCTAACCCTTCCCCGAAGCCTGACCCTCACCCGTCCCCTAATCCTAACCCGTACGCTGACACTAAACCGCGCCCTCACACGTACGCTCCCCGTAAAGCGTTGTCGTGCCCTCACCTGGACCCTAAACCGTCGCCGTCCCCTAACCCTAACCCTAGCCCGAACCCTAACCCTAACCCTTCCCCGAAGCCTGACCCTCACCCGTCCCCTAATCCTAACCCGTAGGCTGACACTAACCCGCGCCCTCACACGTACGCTCCCCCTAAAGCGTTGTTGTACCCTCAGCTGGACCCTAAACCGTCCCCGTCCCCTAACCCTAACCCTAGCCCAAACCCTAACCCTAACCCTTCCCCGAAGGTTGACCCTCACCCGTCCCCTAATCCTAACCCGTACGCTGACACTAACCCGCGCCCTCACACGTACGCTCCCCCTAAAGCGTTGTCGTACCCTCACCTGGACCCTAAACCGTCCCCGTCCCCTAACCCTAACCCTAGCCCGAACCCTAACCCTAACACTTCCCCGAAGCCTGACCCTCACCCGTCCCCTAATCCTAACCCGTACGCTGACACTAACCCGCGCCCTCACACGTACGCTCCCCCTAAAGCGTTGTCGTACCCTCACCTGGACCCTAAACCGTCCCCGGCCCCTAACCCTAACCCTAGCCCGAACCCTAACCCTAACCCTTCCCCGAAGCCTGACCCTCACCCGTCCCCTAATCCTAACCCGTACGCTGACACTAACCCGCGCCCTCACACGTACGCTCCCCCTAAAGCGTTGTCGTGCCCTCACCTGGACCCTAAACCGTCCCCGTCCCCTAACCCTAACCCTAGCCCGAACCCTAACCCTAACCCTTCCCTGAAGCCTGACCCTCACCCGTCCCCTAATCCTAACCCGTACGCTGACACTAACCCGCGCCCTCACACGTACGCTCCCCCTAAAGCGTTGTCGTACCCTCACCTGGACCCTAAACCATCCCCGTCCCCTAACCCTAACCCTAGCCCGAACCCTAACCCTAACCCTTCCCCGAAGCCTGACCCTCACCCGTCCCCTAATCCTAACCCGTACGCTGACACTAACCCGCGCCCTCACACGTACGCTCCCCCTAAAGCGTTGTCGTACCCTCACCTGGACCCTAAACTGTCCCCGTCCCCTAACCCTAACCCTAGCCCGAACCCTAACCCTAACCCTTCCCCGAAGCCTGACCCTCACCCGTCCCCTAATCCTAACCCGTACGCTGACACTAACCCGCGCCCTCACACGTACGCTCCCCCTAAAGCGTTGTCGTACCCTCACCTGGACCCTAAACCGTCCCCGTCCCCTAACCCTAACCCTAGCCCGAACCCTAACCCTAACCCTTCCCCGAAGCCTGACCCTCACCCGTCCCCTAATCCTAACCCGTACGCTGACACTAACCCGCGCCCTCACACGTACGCTCCCCCTAAAGCGTTGTCGTGCCCTCACCTGGACCCTAAACCGTCCCCGTCCCCTAACCCTAACCCTAGCCCGAACCCTAACCCTAACCCTTCCCCGAAGCCTGACCCTCACCCGTCCCCTAATCCTAACCCGTACGCTGACACTAACCCGCGCCCTCACACGTACGCTCCCCCTAAAGCGTTGTCATGCCCTCACCTGGACCCTAAACCGTCCCCGTCCCCTAACCCTAACCCTAGCCCGAACCCTAACCCTAACCCTTCCCCGAAGCCTGACCCTCACCCGTCCCCTAATCCTAACCCGTACGCTGACACTAACCCGCGCCCTCACACGTACGCTCCCCCTAAAGCGTTGTCGTACCCTCACCTGGACCCTAAACCGTCCCCGTCCCCTAACACTAACCCTAGCCCGAACCCTAACCCTAACCCTTCTCCGAAGCCTGACCCTCACCCGTCCCCTAATCCTAACCCGTAGGCTGACACTAACCCGCGCCCTCACACGTACGCTCCCCCTAAAGCGTTGTCGTGCCCTCACCTGGACCCTAAACCGTCCCCGTCCCCTAACCCTAACCCTAGCCCGAACCCTAACCCTAACCCTTCCCCGAAGCCTGACCCTCACCCGTCCCCTAATCCTAACCCGTACGCTGACACTAACCCGCGCCCTCACACGTACACTCCCCCTAAAGCGTTGTCGTACCCTCACCTGGACCCTAAACCGTACCCGTCCCCTAACCCTAACTCTAGCCCGAACCCTAACCCTAACCCTTCCCAGAAGACTGACCCTCACCCGTCCCCTAATCCTAACCCGTACGCTGACACTAACCCGCGCCCTCACACGTACGCTCCCCCTAAAGCGTTGTCCTACCCTCACCTGGACCCTGAACCGTCCCCGTCCCCTAACCCTAACCTTAGCCCGAACCCTAACCCTAACCCTTCCCCGAAGCCTGACCCTCACCCGTCCCCTAATCCTAACCCGTACGCTGACACTAACCCGCGCCCTCACACGTACGCTCCCCCTAAAGCGTTGTCGTGCCCTCACCTGGACCCTAAACCGTCCCCGTCCCCTAACCCTAACCCTAGCCCGAACCCTAACCCTAACCCTTCCCCGAAGCCTCACCCTCACCCGTCCCCTAATCCTAACCCGTACGCTGACACTAACCCGCGCCCTCACACGTACGCTCCCCCTAAAGCGTTGTCGTGCCCTCACCTGGACCCTAAACCGTCCCCGTCCCCTAACCCTAACCCTAGCCCGAACCCTAACCCTAACCCTTCCCCGAAGCCTGACCCTCAACCGTCCCCTAATCCTAACCCGTACGCTGACACTAACCCGCGCCCTCACACGTACGCTCCCCCTAAAGCGTTGTCGTACCCTCACCTGGACCCTAAACCGTCCCCGTCCCCTAACCCTAACCCTAGCCCGAACCCTAACCTTAACCCTTCCCCGAAGCCTGACCCTCACCCGTCCCCTAATCCTAACCCTTACGCTGACACTAACCCACGCCCTCACACGTACGCTCCCCCTAAAGCGTTGTCGTACCCTCACCTGGACCCTAAACCGTCCCCGTCCCCTAACCCTAACCCTAGCCCGAACCCTAACCCTAACCCTTCCCCGAAGCCTGACCCTCACCCGTCCCCTAATCCTAACCCGTACGCTGACACTAACCCGCGCCCTCACACGTACGCTCCCCCTAAAGCGTTGTCGTACCCTCACCTGGACCCTAAACCGTCCCCGGCCCCTAACCCTAACCCTAGCCCGAACCCTAACCCTAACCCTTCCCCGAAGCCTGACCCTCACCCGTCCCCTAATCCTAACCCGTACGCTGACACTAACCCGCGCCCTCACACGTACGCTCCCCCTAAAGCGTTGTCGTGCCCTCACCTGGACCCTAAACCGTCCCCGTCCCCTAACCCTAACCCTAGCCCGAACCCTAACCCTAACCCTTGCCCGAAGCCTGACCCTCACCCGTCCCCTAATCCTAACCCGTACGCTGACACTAACCCGCGCCCTCACACGTACGCTCCCCCTAAAGCATTGTCGTACCCTCACCTGGACCCTAAACCGTCCCCGTCCCCTAACACTAACCCTAGCCCGAACCCTAACCCTAACCCTTCTCCGAAGCCTGACCCTCACCCGTCCCCTAATCCTAACCCGTAGGCTGACACTAACCCGCACCCTCACACGTACGCTCTCCCTAAAGCGTTGTCGTACCCTCACCTGGACCCTAAACCGTCCCCGTCCCCTAACCCTAACCCTAGCCCGAACCCTAACCCTAACCCTTCCCCAAAGCCTGACCCTCACCCGTCCCCTAATCCTAACCCGTACGCTGACACTAACCCGCGCCCTCACACGTACGCTCCCCCTAAAGGGTTGTCGTGCCCTCACCTGGACCCTAAACCGTCCCCATCCCCTAACCCTAACCCTAGCCCGAACCCTAACCCTAACCCTTCCCCGAAGCCTGACCCTCACCCGTCCCCTAATCCTAACCCGTACGCTGACACTAACCCGCGCCCTCACATGTACGCTCCCCCTAAAGCGTTGTCGTGCCCTCACCTGGACCCTAAACCGTCCCCGTCCCCTAACCCTAACCCTAGCCCGAACCCTAACCCTAACCCTTCCCCGAAGCCTGACCCTCACCCGTCCCCTAATCCTAACCCGTACGCTGACACTAGCCCTCGCCCTGACACGTACGCTCCCCCTAAAGCGTTGTTGTGCCCTCACCAGGACCCTAAACCGTCCCCGTCCCCAACCCTAACCCTAGCCCGAACCCTAACCCTAACCCTTCCCCGAAGCCTGACCCTCACCCGTCCCCTAATCCTAACCCGTACGCTGACACTAACCCGCGCCCTCACACGTACGCTCCCCCTAAAGCGTTGTCGTACCCTCACCTGGACCCTAAACCGTCCCCGTCCCCTAAGCCTAACCCTAGCCCGAACCCTAACCCTAACCCTTCCCCGAAGCCTGACCCTCACCCGTCCCCTAATCCTAACGCGTACGCTGACACTAACCCGCGCCCTCACACGTACGCTCCCCCTAAAGCGTTGTCGTGCCCTCACCTGGACCCTAAACCGTCCGCGTCCCCAACCCTAACCGTAGCCCGAACCCTAACCCTAACCCTTCCCCGAAGCCTGACCCTCAACCGTCCCCTAATCCTAACCCGTACGCTGACACTAACCCGCGCCCTCACACGTACGCTCCCCCTAAAGCGTTGTCGTGCCCTCACCTGGACCCTAAACCGTCCCCGTCCCCTAACCCTAACCCTAGCCCGAACCCTAACCCTAACCCTTCCCCGAAGCCTGACCCTCACCCGTCCCCTAATCCTAACCCGTACGCTGACACTAACCCGCGCCCTCACACGTACGCTCCCCCTAAAGCGTTGTCGTGCCCTCACCTGGACCCTAAACCGTCCCCGTCCCCTAACCCTAACCCTAGCCCGAACCCTAACCCTAACCCTTCTCCGAAGCCTGACCCTCACCCGTCCCCTAATCCTAACCCGTAGGCTGACACTAACCCGCGCCCTCACACGTACGCTCCCCCTAAAGCGTTGTCGTGCCCTCACCTGGACCCTAAACCGTCCCCGTCCCCTAACCCTAACCCTAGCCCGAACCCTAACCCTAACCCTTCCCCGAAGCCTGACCCTCAACCGTCCCCTAATCCTAACCCGTACGCTGACACTAACCCGCGCCCTCACACGTACGCTCCCCCTAAAGCGTTGTCGTACCCTCACCTGGACCCTAAACCGTCCCCGTCCCCTAACCCTAACCCTAGCCCGAACCCTAACCCTAACCCTTCCCCGAAGCCTGACCCTCACCCGTCCCCTAATCCTAACCCGTACGCTGACACTAACCCACGCCCTCACACGTACGCTCCCCCTAAAGCGTTGTCGTACCCTCACCTGGACCCTAAACCGTCCCCGTCCCCTAACCCTAACCCTAGCCCGAACCCTAACCCTAACCCTTCCCCGAAGCCTGACCCTCACCCGTCCCCTAATCCTAACCCGTACGCTGACACTAACCCGCGCCCTCACACGTACGCTCCCCCTAAAGCGTTGTCGTACCCTCACCTGGACCCTAAACCGTCCCCGGCCCCTAACCCTAACCCTAGCCCGAACCCTAACCCTAACCCTTCCCCGAAGCCTGACCCTCACCCGTCCCGTAATCCTAACCCGTACGCTGACACTAACCCGCGCCCTCACACGTACGCTCCCCCTAAAGCGTTGTCGTGCCCTCACCTGGACCCTAAACCGTCCCCGTCCCCTAACCCTAACCCTAGCCCGAACCCTAACCCTAACCCTTGCCTGAAGCCTGACCCTCACCCGTCCCCTAATCCTAACCCGTACGCTGACACTAACCCGCGCCCACACACGTACGCTCCCCCTAAAGCATTGTCGTACCCTCACCTGGACCCTGAAACGTCCCCGTCCCCTACCCCTAACCTTAGCCCGAACCCTAACCCTAACCCTTCCCCGAAGCCTGACCCTCACCCGTCCCCTAATCCTAACCCGTACGCTGACACTAACCCGCGCCCTCACACGTACGCTCCCCCTAAAGCGTTGTCGTGCCCTCACCTGGACCCTAAACCGTCCCCGTCCCCAACCCTAACCGTAGCCCGAACCCTAACCCTAACCCTTCCCCGAAGCCTGACCCTCAACCGTCCCCTAATCCTAACCCGTACGCTGACACTAACCCGCGCCCTCGCACGTATGCTCCCCCTAAAGCGTTGTCGTGCCCTCACCTGGACCCTAAACCGTCCCCGTCCCCTAACCCTAACCCTAGCCCGAACCCTAACCCTAACCCTTCCCCGAAGCCTGACCCTCACCCGTCCCCTAATCCTAACCCGTACGCTGACACTAACCCGCGCCCTCACACGTACGCTCCCCGTAAAGCGTTGTCGTGCCCTCACCTGGACCCTAAACCGTCCCCGTCCCCTAACCCTAACCCTAGCCCGAACCCTAACCCTAACCCTTCCCCGAAGCCTGACCCTCACCCGTCCCCTAATCCTAACCCGTACGCTGACACTAACCCGCGCCCTCACACGTACGCTCCCCCTAAAGCGTTGTCGTGCCCTCACCTGGACCCTAAACCGTCCCCGTCCCCAACCCTAACCGTAGCCCGAACCCTAACCCTAACCCTTCCCCGAAGCCTGACCCTCAACCGTCCCCTAATCCTAACCCGTACGCTGACACTAACCCGCGCCCTCGCACGTACGCTCCCCCTAAAGCGTTGTCGTGCCCTCACCTGGACCCTAAACCGTCCCCGTCCCCTAACCCTAACCCTAGCCCGAACCCTAACCCTAACCCTTCCCCGAAGCCTTACCCTCACCCGTCCCCTAATCCTAACGCGTACGCTGACACTAACCCGCGCCCTCACACGTACGCTCCCCCTAAAGCGTTGTCGTGCCCTCACCTGGACCCTAAACCGTCCCCGTCCCCAACCCTAACCGTAGCCCGAACCCTAACCCTAACCCTTCCCCGAAGCCTGACCCTCAACCGTCCCCTAATCCTAACCCGTACGCTGACACTAACCCGCGCCCTCGCACGTACGCTCCCCCTAAAGCGTTGTCGTGCCCTCACCTGGACCCTAAACCGTCCCCGTCCCCTAACCCTAACCCTAGCCCGAACCCTAACCCTAACCCTTCCCCGAAGCCTTACACTCACCCGTCCCCTAATCCTAACGCGTACGCTGACACTAACCCGCGCCCTCACACGTACGCTCCCCCTAAAGCGTTGTCGTGCCCTCACCTGGACCCTAAACCGTCCCCGTCCCCTAACCCTAACCCTAGCCCGAACCCTAACCCTAACCCTTCCCCGAAGCCTGACCCTCACCCGTCCCCTAATCCTAACCCGTACGCTGACACTAACCCGCGCCCTCACACGTACGCTCCCCCTAAAGCGTTGTCGTGCCCTCACCTGGACCCTAAACCGTCCCCGTCCCCTAACCCTAACCCTAGCGCGAACCCTAACCCTAACCCTTCCCCGAAGCCTGACCCTCACCCGTCCCCTAATCCTAACCCGTACGCTGACACTAACCCGCGCCCTCACACGTACGCACCCCCTAAAGCGTTGTCGTACCCACACCTGGACCCTAAACCGTCCCCGTCCCCTAACACTAACCCTAGCCCGAACCCTAACCCTAACCCTTCTCCGAAGCCTGACCCTCACCCGTCCCCTAATCCTAACCCGTAGGCTGACACTAACCCGCGCCCTCACACGTACGCTCCCCCTAAAGCGTTGTCGTGCCCTCACCTGGACCCTAAACCGTCCCCGTCCCCTAACCCTAACCCTAGCCCGAACCCTAACCCTAACCCTTCCCCGAAGCCTGACCCTCAACCGTCCCCTAATCCTAACCCGTACGCTGACACTAACCCGCGCCCTCACACGTACGCTCCCCCTAAAGCGTTGTCGTACCCTCACCTGGACCCTAAACCGTCCCCGTCCCCTAACCCTAACCCTAGCCCGAACCCTAACCCTAACCCTTCCCCGAAGCCTGACCCTCACCCGTCCCCTAATCCTAACCCGTACGCTGACACTAACCCGCGCCCTCACACGTACGCTCCCCCTAAAGCGTTGTCGTACCCTCACCTGGACCCTAAACCGTCCCCGGCCCCTAACCCTAACCCTAGCCCGAACCCTAACCCTAACCCTTCCCCGAAGCCTGACCCTCACCCGTCCCCTAATCCTAACCCGTACGCTGACACTAACCCGCGCCCTCACACGTACGCTCCCCCTAAAGCGTTGTCGTGCCCTCACCTGGACCCTAAACCGTCCCCGTCCCCTAACCCTAACCCTAGCCCGAACCCTAACCCTAACCCTTGCCCGAAGCCTGACCCTCACCCGTCCCCTAATCCTAACCCGTACGCTGACACTAACCCGCGCCCTCACACGTACGCTCCCCCTAAAGCGTTGTCGTACCCTCACCTGGACCCTAAACCGTCCCCGTCCCCTAACACTAACCCTAGCCCGAACCCTAACCCTAACCCTTCTCCGAAGCCTGACCCTCACCCGTCCCCTAATCCTAACCCGTAGGCTGACACTAACCCGCACCCTCACACGTACGCTCCCCCTAAAGCGTTGTCGTACCCTCACCTGGACCCTAAACCGTCCCCGTCACCTAACCCTAACCCTAGCCCGAACCCTAACCCTAACCCTTCCCCGAAGCCTGACCCTCAACCGTCCCCTAATCCTAACCCGTACGCTGACACTAACCCGCGCCCTCACACGTACGCTCCCCCTAAAGGGTTGTCGTGCCCTCACCTGGACCCTAAACCGTCCCCGTCCCCTAACCCTAACCCTAGCCCGAACCCTAACCCTAACCCTTCCCCGAAGCCTCACCCTCACCCGTCCCCTAATCCTAACCCGTACGCTGACACTAACCCGCGCCCTCACATGTACGCTCCCCCTAAAGCGTTGTCGTGCCCTCACCTGGACCCTAAACCGTCCCCGTCCCCTAACCCTAACCCTAGCCCGAACCCTAACCCTAACCCTTCCCCGAAGCCTGACCCTCACCCGTCCCCTAATCCTAACCCGTACGCTGACACTAGCCCTCGCCCTGACACGTACGCTCCCCCTAAAGCGTTGTTGTGCCCTCACCAGGACCCTAAACCGTCCCCGTCCCCTAACCCTAACCCTAGCCCGAACCCTAACCCTAACCCTTCCCCGAAGCCTGATCCTCACCCGTCCCCTAATCCTAACCCGTACGCTGACACTAACCCGCGCCCTCACACGTACGCTCCCCCTAAAGCGTTGTCGTACCCTCACCTGGACCCTAAACCGTCCCCGTCCCCTAATCCTAACCCTAGCCCGAACCCTAACCCTAACCCTTCCCCGAAGCCTGACCCTCACCCGTCCCCTAATCCTAACCCGTACACTGACACTAACCCGCGCCCTCACACGTACGCTCCCCCTAAAGCGGTGTCGTACCCTCACCTGGACCCTAAACCATCCCCGTCCCCTAACCCTAACCCTAGCCCGAACCCTAACCCTAACCCTTCCCCGAAGCCTGACCCTCACCCGTCCCCTAATCCTAACCCGTACGCTGACACTAAACCGCGCCCTCACACGTACGCTCCCCGTAAAGCGTTGTCGTGCCCTCACCTGGACCCTAAACCGTCGCCGTCCCCTAACCCTAACCCTAGCCCGAACCCTAACCCTAACCCTTCCCCGAAGCCTGACCCTCACCCGTCCCCTAATACTAACCCGTAGGCTGACACTAACCCGCGCCCTCACACGTACGCTCCCCCTAAAGCGTTGTTGTACCCTCAGCTGGACCCTAAACCGTCCCCGTCCCCTAACCCTAACCCTAGCCCAAACCCTAACCCTAACCCTTCCCCGAAGCCTGACCCTCACCCGTCCCCTAATCCTAACCCGTACGCTGACACTAACCCGCGCCCTCACACGTACGCTCCCCCTAAAGCGTTGTCGTACCCTCACCTGGACCCTAAACCGTCCCCGTCCCCTAACCCTAACCCTAGCCCGAACCCTAACCCTAACACTTCCCCGAAGCCTGACCCTCACCCGTCCCCTAATCCTAACCCGTACGCTGACACTAACCCGCGCCCTCACACGTACGCTCCCCCTAAAGCGTTGTCGTACCCTCACCTGGACCCTAAACCGTCCCCGGCCCCTAACCCTAACCCTAGCCCGAACCCTAACCCTAACCCTTCCCCGAAGCCTGACCCTCACCCGTCCCCTAATCCTAACCCGTACGCTGACACTAACCCGCGCCCTCACACGTACGCTCCCCCTAAAGCGTTGTCGTGCCCTCACCTGGACCCTAAACCGTCCCCGTCCCCTAACCCTAACCCTAGCCCGAACCCTAACCTTAACCCTTCCCCGAAGCCTGACCCTCACCCGTCCCCTAATCCTAACCCGTACGCTGACACTAACCCGCGCCCTCACACGTACACTCCCCCTAAAGCGTTGTCGTACCCTCACCTGGACCCTAAACCGTACCCGTCCCCTAAACCTAACTCTAGCCCGAACCCTAACCCTAACCCTTCCCAGAAGACTGACCCTCACCCGTCCCCTAATCCTAACCCGTACGCTGACACTAACCCGCGCCCTCACACGTACGCTCCCCCTAAAGCGTTGTCCTACCCTCACCTGGACCCTGAACCGTCCCCGTCCCCTAACCCTAACCTTAGCCCGAACCCTAACCCTAACCCTTCCCCGAAGCCTGACCCTCACCCGTCCCCTAATCCTAACCCGTACGCTGACACTAACCCGCGCCCTCACACGTACGCTCCCCCTAAAGCGTTGTCGTGCCCTCACCTGGACCCTAAACCGTCCCCGTCCCCTAACCTTAACCCTAGCCCGAACCCTAACCCTAACCCTTCCCCGAAGCCTGACCCTCAACCGTCCCCTAATCCTAACCCGTACGCTGAGACTAACCCGCGCCCTCACACGTACGCTCCCCCTAAAGGGTTGTCGTGCCCTCACCTGGACCCTAAACCGTCCCCGTCCCCTAACCCTAACCCTAGCCCGAACCCTAACCCTAACCCTTTCCCGAAGCCTTACCCTCACCCGTCCCCTAATCCTAACGCGTACGCTGACACTAACCCGTGCCCTCACACGTACGCTCCCCCTAAAGCGTTGTCGTGCCCTCACCTGGACCCTAAACCGTCCCCGTCCCCTAACCCTAACCCTAGCCCGAACCCTAACCCTAACACTTCCCCGAAGCCTGACCCTCACCCGTCCCCTAATCCTAACCCGTACGCTGACACTAACCCGCGCCCTCACACGTACGCTCCCCCTAAAGCGTTGTCGTGCCCTCACCTGGACCCTAAACCGTCCCCGTCCCCTAACCCTAACCCTAGCCCGAACCCTAAACCTAACCCTTCCCCGAAGCCTCACCCTCACCCGTCCCCTAATCCTAACCCGTACGCTGACACTAACCCGCGCCCTCACACGTACGCTCCCCCTAAAGCGTTGTCGTGCCCTCACCGTGACCCTAAACCGTCCCCGTCCCCTAACCCTAACCCTAGCCCGAACCCTAACCCTAACCCTTCCCCGAAGCCTGACCTTCAACCGTCCCCTAATCCTAACCCGTACGCTGACACTAACCCGCGCCCTCACACGTACGCTCCCCCTAAAGCGTTGTCGTACCCTCACCTGGACCCTAAACCGTCCCCGTCCCCTAACCCTAACCCTAGCCCGAACCCTAACCCTAACCCTTCCCCGAAGCATGACCCTCACCCGTCCCCTAATCCTAACCCGTACGCTGACACTAACCCGCGCCCTCACACGTACGCTCCCCCTAAAGCGTTGTCGTACCCTCACCTGGACCCTAAACCGTCCCCGGCCCCTAACCCTAACCCTAGCCCGAACCCTAACCCTAACCCTTCCCCGAAGCCTGACCCTCACCCGTCCCCTAATCCTAACCCGTACGCTGACACTAACCCGCGCCCTCACACGTACGCTCCCCCTAAAGCGTTGTCGTGCCCTCACCTGGACCCTAAACCGTCCCCGTCCCCTAACACTAACCCTAGCCCGAACCCTAACCCTAACCCTTCCCCGAAGCCTGACCCTCACCCCTCCCCTAATCCTAACCCGTACGCTGACACTAACCCGCGCCCTCACACGTACGCTCCCCCTAAAGCGTTGTCATGCCCTCATCTGGACCCTAAATCGTTCCCATCCCCTAACCCTAACCCTAGCCCGAACCCTAACCCTAACCCTTCCCAGAAGCCTGACCCTCACCCGTCCCCTAATCCTAACCCGTACGCTGACACTAACCCGCGCCCTCACACGTACGCTGCCCCTAAAGCGTTGTCGTGCCCTCACCTGGACCCTAAACCGTCCCCGTCCCCTAACCCTAACCCTAGCCCGAACCCTAACCCTAACCCTTCCCCGAAGCCTGACCCTCACCCGTCCCCTAATCCTAACCCGTACGCTGACACTAACCCGCACCCTCACACGTACGCTCCCCCTAAAGCGTTGTCGTACCCTCACCTGGACCCTAAACCGTCCCCGGCCCCTAACCCTAACCCTAGCCCGAACCCTAACCCTAACCCTTCCCCGAAGCCTGACCCTCACTCGTCCCCTAATCCTAACCCGTACGCTGACACTAACCCGCGCCCTCACACGTACGCTCCCCCTAAAGCGTTTTCGAGCCCTCACCTGGACCCTAAACCGTCCCCGTCCCCTAACCCTAACCCTAGCCCGAACCCTAACCCTAACCCTTCCCCGAAGCCTGACCCTCACCCGTCCCCTAATCCTAACCCGTACGCTGACACTAACCCGCGCCCTCACACGTACCCTGCCCCTAAAGCGTTGTCGTACCCTCACCTGGACCCTAAACCGTCCCCGTCCCCTAACCCTAACCCTAGCCCGAACCCTAACCCTAACCCTTCCCCAAAGCCTGACCCTCACCCGTCCCCTAATCCTAACCCCTACGCTGACACTAACCCACGCCCTCACACGTACGCTCCCCGTAAAGCGTTGTCGTGCCCTCACCCAGACCGTAAACCTTCCCCGTCCCCTAACCCTAACCCTAGCCCGAACCCTAACCCTAACCCTTCCCTGAAGCCTGACCCTCACCCCTCCCCTAATCCTAATCCGTACGCTGACACTAACCCACGCCCTCACACGTACGCTCCCCCTAAAGCGTTGTCGTGCCCTCACCTGGACCCTAAACCGTCCCCGTCCCCTAACCCTAACCCTAGCCCGAACCCTAACCCTAACCCTTCCCCGAAGCCTGACCCTCACCCGTCCCCTAATCCTAACCCGTACGCTGACACTAACCCGCGCCCTCACACGTACGCTGCCCCTAAAGCGTTGTCGTACCCTCACCTGGACCCTAAACCGTCCCCGTCCCCTAACCCTAACCCTAGCCCGAACCCTAACCCTAACCCTTCCCCGAAGCCTGACCCTCACCCGTCCCCTAATCCTAACCCGTAGGCTGACACTAACCCGCGCCCTCACACGTACGCTCCCCCTAAAGCGTTGTCGTACCCTCACCTGGACCCTAAACCGTCCCCGTCCCCTAACCCTAACCTTAGCCCGAACCCTAACCCTAACCCTTCCCCGAAGCCTGACCCTCACCCCTCCCCTAATCCTAACCCGTACGCTGACACTAACCCGCGCCCTCACACGTATGCTACCCCTAAAGCGTTGTCGTACCCTCACCTGGACCCTAAACCGTCCCCGTCCCTAACCCTAACCCTAGCCCGAACCCTAACCCTAACCCTTCCCCAAAGCGTGACCCTCACCCGTCCCCTAATCCTAACACGTACGCTGACACTAACCCGCGCCCTCACACGTACGCTCCCGCTAAAGCGGTGTCGTGCCCTCACCTGGATCCTAAACCGTTCCCGTCCTCTAACCCTAACCCTAGCCCGAACCCTAACCCTAACCCTTCCCCGAAGCCTGACCCTCACCCGTCCCCTAATCCTAACCCGTACGCTGACACTAACCCGCGCCCTCAGACGTACGCTCCCCCTAAAGCGTTGTCGTGCCCTCACCTGGACCCTAAAACGTCCCCGTCCCCTAACCCTAACCCTAGCCCGAACCCTAACCCTAACCCTTCCCCGAAGCCTGATCCTCACCCGTCCCCTAATCCTAACCCGTACGCTGACACTAACCCGCGCCCTCACACGTACGCTCCCCCTAAAGCGTTGTCGTACCCTCACCTGGACCCTAAACCGTCCCCGTCCCCGAATCCTAACCCTAGGCCGAACCCTAACCCTAACCCTTCCCCGAAGCCTGACCCTCACCCGTCCCCTAATCCTAACCCGTACACTGACACTAACCCGCGCCCTCACACGTACGCTCCCCCTAAAGCGGTGTCGTACCCTCACCTGGACCCTAAACCGTCCCCGTCCCCTAACCCTAACCCTAGCCCGAACCCTAACCCTAACCCTTCCCCGAAGCCTGACCCTCACCCTTCCCCTAATCCTAACCCGTACGCTGACACTAAACCGCGCCCTCACACGTACGCTCCCCGTAAAGCGTTGTCGTGCCCTCACCTGGACCCTAAACCGTCGCCGTCCCCTAACCCTAACCCTAGCCCGAACCCTAACCCTAACCCTTCCCCGAAGCCTGACCCTCACCCGTCCCCTAATACTAACCCGTAGGCTGACAC
Organism: Grampus griseus; assembly: GCF_964374135.1. NCBI lineage: Eukaryota > Metazoa > Chordata > Mammalia > Artiodactyla > Delphinidae > Grampus > Grampus griseus. The sequence continues at coordinate 43,704,480 of NC_139009.1, forward strand.
TAACCCGCGCCCTCACACGTACGCTCCCCCTAAAGCGTTGTTGTACCCTCAGCTGGACCCTAAACCGTCCCCGTCCCCTAACCCTAACCCTAGCCCAAACCCTAACCCTAACCCTTCCCCGAAGCCTGACCCTCACCCGTCCCCTAATCCTAACCCGTACGCTGACACTAACCCGCGCCCTCACACGTACGCTCCCCCTAAAGCGTTGTCGTACCCTCACCTGGACCCTAAACCGTCCCCGTCCCCTAACCCTAACCCTAGCCCGAACCCTAACCCTAACACTTCCCCGAAGCCTGACCCTCACCCGTCCCCTAATCCTAACCCGTACGCTGACACTAACCCGCGCCCTCACACGTACGCTCCCCCTAAAGCGTTGTCGTACCCTCACCTGGACCCTAAACCGTCCCCGGCCCCTAACCCTAACCCTAGCCCGAACCCTAACCCTAACCCTTCCCCGAAGCCTGACCCTCACCCGTCCCCTAATCCTAACCCGTACGCTGACACTAACCCGCGCCCTCACACGTACGCTCCCCCTAAAGCGTTGTCGTGCCCTCACCTGGACCCTAAACCGTCCCCGTCCCCTAACCCTAACCCTAGCCCGAACCCTAACCCTAACCCTTCCCCGAAGCCTGACCCTCACACGTCCCCTAATCCTAACCCGTACGCTGACACTAACCCGCGCCCTCACACGTACACTCCCCCTAAAGCGTTGTCGTACCCTCACCTGGACCCTAAACCGTACCCGTCCCCTAAACCTAACTCTAGCCCGAACCCTAACCCTAACCCTTCCCAGAAGACTGACCCTCACCCGTCCCCTAATCCTAACCCGTACGCTGACACTAACCCGCGCCCTCACACGTACGCTCCCCCTAAAGCGTTGTCCTACCCTCACCTGGACCCTGAACCGTCCCCGTCCCCTAACCCTAACCTTAGCCCGAACCCTAACCCTAACCCTTCCCCGAAGCCTGACCCTCACCCGTCCCCTAATCCTAACCCGTACGCTGACACTAACCCGCGCCCTCACACGTACGCTCCCCCTAAAGCGTTGTCGTGCCCTCACCTGGACCCTAAACCGTCCCCGTCCCCTAACCTTAACCCTAGCCCGAACCCTAACCCTAACCCTTCCCCGAAGCCTGACCCTCAACCGTCCCCTAATCCTAACCCGTACGCTGAGACTAACCCGCGCCCTCACACGTACGCTCCCCCTAAAGGGTTGTCGTGCCCTCACCTGGACCCTAAACCGTCCCCGTCCCCTAACCCTAACCCTAGCCCGAACCCTAACCCTAACCCTTTCCCGAAGCCTTACCCTCACCCGTCCCCTAATCCTAACGCGTACGCTGACACTAACCCGTGCCCTCACACGTACGCTCCCCCTAAAGCGTTGTCGTGCCCTCACCTGGACCCTAAACCGTCCCCGTCCCCTAACCCTAACCCTAGCCCGAACCCTAACCCTAACACTTCCCCGAAGCCTGACCCTCACCCGTCCCCTAATCCTAACCCGTACGCTGACACTAACCCGCGCCCTCACACGTACGCTCCCCCTAAAGCGTTGTCGTGCCCTCACCTGGACCCTAAACCGTCCCCGTCCCCTAACCCTAACCCTAGCCCGAACCCTAACCCTAACCCTTCCCCGAAGCCTCACCCTCACCCGTCCCCTAATCCTAACCCGTACGCTGACACTAACCCGCGCCCTCACACGTACGCTCCCCCTAAAGCGTTGTCGTGCCCTCACCTGGACCCTAAACCGTCCCCGTCCCCTAACCCTAACCCTAGCCCGAACCCTAACCCTAACCCTTCCCCAAAGCCTGACCCTCACCCGTCCCCTAATCCTAACCCCTACGCTGACACTAACCCACGCCCTCACACGTACGCTCCCCGTAAAGCGTTGTCGTGCCCTCACCCAGACCGTAAACCTTCCCCGTCCCCTAACCCTAACCCTAGCCCGAACCCTAACCCTAACCCTTCCCCGAAGCCTGACCCTCACCCCTCCCCTAATCCTAATCCGTACGCTGACACTAACCCACGCCCTCACACGTACGCTCCCCCTAAAGCGTTGTCGTGCCCTCACCTGGACCCTAAACCGTCCCCGTCCCCTAACCCTAACCCTAGCCCGAACCCTAACCCTAACCCTTCCCCGAAGCCTGACCCTCACCCGTCCCCTAATCCTAACCCGTACGCTGACACTAACCCGCGCCCTCACACGTACGCTGCCCCTAAAGCGTTGTCGTACCCTCACCTGGACCCTAAACCGTCCCCGTCCCCTAACCCTAACCCTAGCCCGAACCCTAACCCTAACCCTTCCCCGAAGCCTGACCCTCACCCGTCCCCTAATCCTAACCCGTAGGCTGACACTAACCCGCGCCCTCACACGTACGCTCCCCCTAAAGCGTTGTCGTACCCTCACCTGGACCCTAAACCGTCCCCGTCCCCTAACCCTAACCTTAGCCCGAACCCTAACCCTAACCCTTCCCCGAAGCCTGACCCTCACCCCTCCCCTAATCCTAACCCGTACGCTGACACTAACCCGCGCCCTCACACGTATGCTACCCCTAAAGCGTTGTCGTACCCTCACCTGGACCCTAAACCGTCCCCGTCCCTAACCCTAACCCTAGCCCGAACCCTAACCCTAACCCTTCCCCAAAGCCTGACCCTCACCCGTCCCCTAATCCTAACACGTACGCTGACACTAACCCGCGCCCTCACACGTACGCTCCCGCTAAAGCGGTGTCGTGCCCTCACCTGGACCCTAAACCGTTCCCGTCCTCTAACCCTAACCCTAGCCCGAACCCTAACCCTAACCCTTCCCCGAAGCCTGACCCTCACCCGTCCCCTAATCCTAACCCGTACGCTGACACTAACCCGCGCCCTCAGACGTACGCTCCCCCTAAAGCGTTGTCGTGCCCTCACCTGGACCCTAAAACGTCCCCGTCCCCTAACCCTAACCCTAGCCTGAACCCTAACCCTAACCCTTCCCCGAAGCCTGACCCTCACCCGTCCCCTAATCCTAACCCGTAGGCTGACACTAACCCGCGCCCTCACACGTACGCTCCCCCTAAAGCGTTGTCGTACCCTCACCTGGACCCTAAACCGTCCCCGTCCCCTAACCCTAACCCTAGCCCGAACCCTAACCCTAACCCTTCCCCGAAGCCTGACCCTCACCCGTCCCCTAATCCTAACGCGTACGCTGACACTAACCCGCGCCCTCACACGTACGCTCCCCCTAAAGCGTTGTCGTACCCTCACCTGGACCCTAAACCGTCCCCGTCCCCTAACCCTAACCCGAACCCTAACCCTAACCCTTCCCCGAAGCCTCACCCTCACCCGTCCCCTAATCCTAACCCGTACGCTGACACTAACCCGCGCCCTCACACGTAGGCTCCCCCTAAAGCGTTGTCGTACCCTCACCTGGACCCTAAACCGTCCCCGTCCCCTAACCCTAACCCTAGACCGAACCCTAACCCTAAACCTTCCCCGAAGCCTCCCGCTCACCCGTCCCCTAATCCCTACCCGTACGCTGACACTAGCCCGCGCCCTTACACGTACGCTCCCCCTAAAGCGTTGTTGTGTCCTCACCAGGACCCTAAACCGTCCCCGTCCCCAACCCTAACCCTAGCCCGAACCCTAACCCTAACCCTTCCCCGAAGCCTGACCCTCACCCGTCCCCTAATGCTAACCCGTACGCTGACACTAACCCGCGCCCTCTCACGTACGCTCCCCCTAAAGCGTTGTCGTACCCTCACCTGGACCCTAAACCGTCCCCGTCCCCTAACCCTAACCCTGGCCCAAATCCTAACCCTAACCCTTCCCCGAAGCCTGACCCTCACCCGTCCCCTAATCCTGACCCGTACGCTGACACTAACCCGCGCCCTCACACGTACGCTCCCGCTAAAGCGTTGTCGTGCCCTCACCTGGACCCTAAACCATTCCCGTCCCCTAACCCTAACCCTAGCCCGAACCCTAACCCTAACCCTTCCCCGAAGCCTAACCCTCACCCTTCCCCTAATCCTAACCCGTACGCTGACACTAACCCGCGCCCTCACACGTACGCTCCCCCTAAAGCGGTGTCGTACCCTCACCTGGACCCTAAACCGTCCCCGTCCCCTAACCCTAACCCTAGCCCGAACCCTAACCCTAACCCTTCCCCGAAGCCTGACCCTCACCCGTCCCCTAATCCTAACCCGTACGCTGACACTAACCCGCGCCCTCACACGTACGCTCCCCCTAAAGCGTTGTCGTACCCTCACCTGGACCCTAAACCGTCCCCGGCCCCTAACCCTAACCCTAGCCCGAACCCTAACCCTAACCCTTCCCCGAAGCCTGACCCTCACCCGTCCCCTAATCCTAACCCGTACGCTGACACTAACCCGCGGCCTCACATGTACGCTCCCCCTAAAGCGTTGTCGTGCCCTCACCTGGACCCTAAACCGTCCCCGTCCCCTAACCCTAACCCTAGCCCGAACCCTAACCCTAACCCTTCCCCGAAGCCTGACCCTCACCCGTCCCCTAATCCTAACCCGTACGCTGACACTAACCCGCGCCCTCACACGTACGCTCCCCCTAAAGCGTTGTCGTACCCTCACCTGGACCCTAAACCGTCCCCGTCCCCTAACCCTAACCCTAGCACTAACCCTAACCCTAAACCTTCCCCGAAGCCTGACCCTCACCCGTCCCCTAATCCTAACCCGTAGGCTGACACTAACCCGCACCCTCACACGTACGCTCCCCCTAAAGCGTTGTCGTACCCTCACCTGGACCCTAAACCGTCCCCGTCCCCTAACCCTAACCCTAGCCCGAACCCTAACCCTAACCCTTCCCCGAAGCCTGACCCTCACCCGTCCCCTAATCCTAACCCGTACGCTGACACTAACCCGCGCCCTCACACGTACGCTCCCCCTGAAGCGTTGTCGTGCCCTCACCTGGACCCTAAACCTTCCCCGTCCCCTAACCCTAACCCTAGCCCGAACCATAACCCTAACCCTTCCCCGAAGCCTGACCCTCAACCGTCCCCTAATCCTAACCCGTACGCTGACACTAACCCGCGCGCTCACACGTACGCTCCCCCTAAAGCGTTGTCGTGCCCTCACCTGGACCCTAAACCGTCCCCTAACCCTAACCCTAACCCTAGCCCGAACCCTAACCCTAACCCTTCCCCGAAGCCTTACCCTCACCCGTCCCCTAATCCTAACGCGTACGGTGACACTAACCCGCGCCCTCACACGTACGCTCCCCCTAAAGCGAAGTCGTGCCCTCACCTGGACCCTAAACCGTCCCCGTCCCCTAAGCCTAACCCTAGCCCGAACCCTAACCCTAACACTTCCCCGAAGCCTGACCCTCACCCGTCCCCTAATCCTAACCCGAACGCTGACACTAGCCCGCGCCCTCACACGTACGCTCCCCCTAAAGCGCTGTTGTGCCCTCACCAGGACCCTAAACCGTCCCCGTCCCCAACCCTAACCCTAGCCCGAACCCTAACCCTAACCCTTCCCCGAAGCCTGACCCTCACCCGTCCCCTAATCCTAACCCGTACGATGACACTAACCCGCGCCCTCACACGTACGCTCCCCCTAAAGCGTTGTCGTAACCTCACCTGTACCCTAAACCGTCCCCGTCCCCTAATCCTAACCCTAGCCCGAACCCTAACCCTAACCCTTCCCCGAAGCCTAACCCTCACCCGTCCCCTAATCCTAACCCGTACGCTGACACTAACCCGCGCCCTCACACGTACGCTCCCCCTAAAGCGTTGTCGTGCCCTCACCTGGACCCTAAACCGTCCCCGTCCCCTAACCCTAACCCTAGCCCAAACCCTAACCCTAACCCTTCCCCGAAGCCTGACCCTCACCCGTCCCCTAATCCTAACCCGTACGCTGACACTAACCCGCGCCCTCACACGTACGCTCCCCCTAAAGCGTTGTCATACCCTCACCTGGACCCTAAACCGTCCCCGTCCCCTAACCCTAACCCTAGCCCGAACCCTAACCCTAACCCTTCCCCGAAGCCTGACCCTCACCCGTCCCCTAATCCTAACCCGTACGCTGACACTAACCCGCGCCCTCACACGTAGGCTCCCCCTAAAGCGTTGTCGTACCCTCACCTGGACCCTAAACCGTCCCCGTCCCCTAACCCTAACCCTAGCACTAACCCTAACCCTAAACCTTCCCCGAAGCCTGACCCTCACCCGTCCCCTAATCCTAACCCGTAGGCTGACACTAACCCGCACCCTCACACGTACGCTCCCCCTAAAGCGTTGTCGTACCCTCACCTGGACCCTAAACCGTCCCCGTCCCCTAACCCTAACCCTAGCCCGAACCCTAACCCTAACCCTTCCCCGAAGCCTGACCCTCACCCGTCCCCTAATCCTAACCCGTACGCTGACACTAACCCGCGCCCTCACACGTACGCTCCCCCTGAAGCGTTGTCGTGCCCTCACCTGGACCCTAAACCTTCCCCGTCCCCTAACCCTAACCCTAGCCCGAACCATAACCCTAACCCTTCCCCGAAGCCTGACCCTCAACCGTCCCCTAATCCTAACCCGTATGCTGACACTAACCCGCGCCCTCACACGTACGCTCCCCCTAAAGCGTTGTCGTGCCCTCACCTGGACCCTAAACCGTCCCCTAACCCTAACCCTAACCCTAGCCCGAACCCTAACCCTAACCCTTCCCCGAAGCCTTACCCTCACCCGTCCCCTAATCCTAACGCGTACGGTGACACTAACCCGCGCCCTCACACGTACGCTCCCCCTAAAGCGAAGTCGTGCCCTCACCTGGACCCTAAACCGTCCCCGTCCCCTAAGCCTAACCCTAGCCCGAACCCTAACCCTAACACTTCCCCGAAGCCTGACCCTCACCCGTCCCCTAATCCTAACCCGAACGCTGACACTAGCCCGCGCCCTCACACGTACGCTCCCCCTAAAGCGCTGTTGTGCCCTCACCAGGACCCTAAACCGTCCCCGTCCCCAACCCTAACCCTAGCCCGAACCCTAACCCTAACCCTTCCCCGAAGCCTGACCCTCACCCGTCCCCTAATCCTAACCCGTACGCTGACACTAACCCGCGCCCTCACACGTACGCTCCCCGTAAAGCGTTGTCGTACCCTCACCTGGACCCTAAACCGTCCCCGTCCCCTAACCCTAACCCTAGCCCGAACCCTAACCCTAACCATTCCCCGAAGCCTGACCCTCACCCGTCCCCTAATCGTAACGCGTACGCTGACACTAACCCGCGCCCTCACACGTACGCTCCCCCTAAAGCGTTGTCGTACCCTCACCTGGACCCTAAACCGTCCCCGTCCCCTATCCCTAACCCTAGCCCGAACCCTAACCCTAACCCTTCCCCGAAGCCTGACCCTCACCCGTCCCCTAATCCTAAACCGTACGCTGACACTAACCCGCGCCCTCACACGTACGCTCCCCCTAAAGCGTTGTCGTACCCTCACCTGGACCCTAAACCGTCCCCGTCCCCTATCCCTAACCCTAGCCCGAACCCTAACCCTAACCCTTCCCCGAAGCCTGACCCTCACCCGTCCCCTAATCCTAAACCGTACGCTGACACTAACCCGCGCCCTCACACGTACGCTCCCCCTAAAGCGTTGTCGTGCCCTCACCTGGACCCTAAACCGTCCCCGTCCCCTAACCCTAACCCTAGCCCGAACCCTAACCCTAACCCTTCCCCGAAGCCTGACCCTCAACCGTCCCCTAATCCTAACCCGTACGCTGACACTAACCCGCGCCCTCACACGTACGCTCCCCCTAAAGCGTTGTCGTGCCCTCACCTGGACCCTAAACCGTCCCCGTCCCCTAACCCTAACCCTAGCCCGAACCCTAACCCTAACCCTTCCCCGAAGCCTGACCCTCACCCGTCCCCTAATCCTAACGCGTACGCTGACACTAACCCGCGCCCTCACACGTACGCTCCCCCTAAAGCGTCGTCGTGCCCTCACCTGGACCCTAAACCGTCCCCGTCCCCTAACCCTAACCCTAGCCCGAACCCTAACCCTAACACTTCCCCGAAGCCTGAACCTCACCCGTCCCCTAATCCTAACCCGTAGGCAGACACTAACCCGCGCCCTCACACGTACGCTCCCCCTAAAGCGTTGTCGTGCCCTCACCTGGACCCTAAACCGTCCCCGTCCCCTAACCCTAACCCTAGCCCGAACCCTAACCCTAACACTTCCCCGAAGCCTCACCCTCACCCGTCCCCTAATCCTAACCCGTACGCTGACACTAAACCACGCCCTCACAAGTACGCTCCCCCTAAAGCGTTGTCGTACCCTCACCTGGACCCTAAACCGTCCCTGTCCCCTAACCCTAACCCTAGCCCGAACCCTAACCCTAAACCTTCCCCGAAGCCTGACCCTCACCCGTCCCCTAATCCTAACCCGTACGCTGACACTAGCCCGCGCCCTCACACGTACGCTCCCCCTAAAGCGCTGTTGTGCCCTCACCAGGACCCTAAACCGTCCCCGTCCCCAACCCTAACCCTAGCCCGAACCCTAACCCTAACCCTTCCCCGAAGCCTGACCCTCACCCGTCCCCTAATCCTAACCCGTACGCTGACACTAACCCGCGCCCTCACACGTACGCTCCCCCTAAAGCGTTGTCATACCCTCACCTGGACCCTAAACCGTCCCCGTCCCCTAACCCTAACCCTAGCCCGAACCCTAACCCTAACCCTTCCCCGAAGCCTGACCCTCACCCGTCCCCTAATCCTAACCCGTACGCTGACACTAACCCGCGCCCTCACACGTAGGCTCCCCCTAAAGCGTTGTCGTACCCTCACCTGGACCCTAAACCGTCCCCGTCCCCTAACCCTAACCCTAGCACTAACCCTAACCCTAAACCTTCCCCGAAGCCTGACCCTCACCCGTCCCCTAATCCTAACCCGTAGGCTGACACTAACCCGCACCCTCACACGTACGCTCCCCCTAAAGCGTTGTCGTACCCTCACCTGGACCCTAAACCATTCCCGTCCCCTAACCCTAACCCTAGCCCGAACCCTAACCCTAACCCTTCCCCGAAGCCTGACCCTCACCCGTCCCCTAATCCTAACCCGTACGCTGACACTAACCCGCGCCCTCACACGTACGCTCCCCCTAAAGCGTTGTCGTACCCTCACCTGGACCCTAAACCGTCCCCGTCCCCTAACCCTAACCCTAGCCCGAACCCTAACCCTAACCCTTCCCCGAAGCCAGACCCTCACCCGTCCCCTAATCCTAACCCGTACGCTGACACTAACCCGCGCCCTCACACGTACGCTCCCCCTAAAGCGTTGTCGTACCCTCACCTGGACCCTAAACCGTCCCCATCCCCTAACCCTAACCCTAGCCCGAACCCTAACCCTAACCCTTCCCCGAAGCCTGACCCTCACCCGTCCCCTAATCCTAACCCGTACGCTGACACTAACCCGCGCCCTCACACGTACGCTTCCCCTAAAGCGTTGTCGTGCCCTCACCTGGACCCTAAACCGTCCCCGTCCCCTAACCCTAACCCTAGCCCGAACCCTAACCCTAACCCTTCCCCGAAGCCTGACCCTCACCCGTCCCCTAATCCTAACTCGTACGCTGACACTAACCCACGCCCTCACACGTACGCTCCCCATAAAGCGTTGTCGTATCCTCACATGGACCCTAAACCGTCCCCGTCCCCTAACCCTAACCCTAGCCCGAACCCTAACCCTAACCCTTCCCCGAAGCCTGACCCTCACCCGTCCCCTAATCCTAACCCGTACGATGACACTAACCCGCGCCCTCACACGTACGCTCCCCCTAAAGCGTTGTCGTAACCTCACCTGTACCCTAAACCGTCCCCGTCCCCTAATCCTAACCCTAGCCCGAACCCTAACCCTAACCCTTCCCCGAAGCCTAACCCTCACCCGTCCCCTAATCCTAACCCGTACGCTGACACTAACCCGCGCCCTCACACGTACGCTCCCCCTAAAGCGTTGTCGTGCCCTCACCTGGACCCTAAACCGTCCCCGTCCCCTAACCCTAACCCTAGCCCAAACCCTAACCCTAACCCTTCCCCGAAGCCTGACCCTCACCCGTCCCCTAATCCTAACCCGTACGCTGACACTAACCCGCGCCCTCACACGTACGCTCCCCCTAAAGCGTTGTCATACCCTCACCTGGACCCTAAACCGTCCCCGTCCCCTAACCCTAACCCTAGCCCGAACCCTAACCCTAACCCTTCCCCGAAGCCTGACCCTCACCCGTCCCCTAATCCTAACCCGTACGCTGACACTAACCCGCGCCCTCACACGTAGGCTCCCCCTAAAGCGTTGTCGTACCCTCACCTGGACCCTAAACCGTCCCCGTCCCCTAACCCTAACCCTAGCACTAACCCTAACCCTAAACCTTCCCCGAAGCCTGACGCTCACCCGTCCCCTAATCCTAACCCGTAGGCTGACACTAACCCGCGCCCTCACACGTACGCTCCCCCTAAAGCGTTGTCGTACCCTCACCTGGACCCTAAACCATTCCCGTCCCCTAACCCTAACCCTAGCCCGAACCCTAACCCTAACCCTTCCCCGAAGCCTGACCCTCACCCGTCCCCTAATCCTAACCCGTACGCTGACACTAACCCGCGCCCTCACACGTACGCTCCCCCTAAAGCGTTGTCGTACCCTCACCTGGACCCTAAACCGTCCCCGTCCCCTAACCCTAACCCTAGCCCGAACCCTAACCCTAACACTTCCCCGAAGCCAGACCCTCACCCGTCCCCTAATCCTAACCCGTACGCTGACACTAACCCGCGCCCTCACACGTACGCTCCCCCTAAAGCGTTGTCGTACCCTCACCTGGACCCTAAACCGTCCCCATCCCCTAACCCTAACCCTAGCCCGAACCCTAACCCTAACCCTTCCCCGAAGCCTGACCCTCACCCGTCCCCTAATCCTAACCCGTACGCTGACACTAACCCGCGCCCTCACACGTACGCTTCCCCTAAAGCGTTGTCGTGCCCTCACCTGGACCCTAAACCGTCCCCGTCCCCTAACCCTAACCCTAGCCCGAACCCTAACCCTAACCCTTCCCCGAAGCCTGACCCTCACCCGTCCCCTAATCCTAACTCGTACGCTGACACTAACCCACGCCCTCACACGTACGCTCCCCATAAAGCGTTGTCGTATCCTCACATGGACCCTAAACCGTCCCCGTCCCCTAACCCTAACCCTAGCCCGAACCCTAACCCTAACCCTTCCCCGAAGCCTGACCCTCACCCGTCCCCTAATCCTAACCCGTACGATGACACTAACCCGCGCCCTCACACGTACGCTCCCCCTAAAGCGTTGTCGTGCCCTCACCTGGACCCTAAACCGTCCCCGTCCCCTAATCCTAACCCTAGCCCGAACCCTAACCCTAACCCTTCCCCGAAGCCTAACCCTCACCCGTCCCCTAATCCTAACCCGTACGCTGACACTAACCCGCGCCCTCACACGTACGCTCCCCCTAAAGCGTTGTCGTGCCCTCACCTGGACCCTAAACCGTCCCCGTCCCCTAACCCTAACCCTAGCCCAAACCCTAACCCTAACCCTTCCCCGAAGCCTGACCCTCACCCGTCCCCTAATCCTAACCCGTACGCTGACACTAACCCGCGCCCTCACACGTACGCTCCCCCTAAAGCGTTGTCGTGCCCTCACCTGGACCCTAAACCGTCCCCGTCCCCTAACCCTAACCCTAGCCCGAACCCTAACTCTAACCCTTCCCCGAAGCCTGACCCTCACCCGTCCCCTAATCCTAACCCGTACGCTGAAACTAACCCGCGCCCTCACACGTACGCTCCCCCTAAAGCGTTGTCGTGCCCTCACCTGGAACATAAACCGTCCCTGTCCCCTAACCCTAACCCTAGCCCGAACCCTAATCCTAACCCTTCCCCTTAGCCTGACCCTCACCCGTCCCCTAATCCTAACCCGTACGCTGACACTAACCCGCGCCCTCACACGTACGCTCCCCCTAAAGAGTTGTCGTGCCCTCACCTGGACCCTAAACCGTCCCCGTCCCCTAACCCTAACCCTAGCCCGAACCCTAACCCTAACCCTTCCCCGAAGCCTGACCCTCACCCGTCCCCTAATCCTAACCCGTACGCTGACACTAACCCGCGCCCTCACACGTACGCTCCCCCTAAAGCGTTGTCGTACCCTCACCTGGACCCTAAACCGTCCCCGGCCCCTAACCCTAACCCTAGCCCGAACCCTAACCCTAACCCTTCCCCGAAGCCTGACCCACACCCGTCCCCTAATCCTAACCCGTACGCTGACACTAACCCGCGGCCTCACATGTACGCTCCCCCTAAAGCGTTGTCGTGCCCTCACCTGGACCCTGAACCGTCCCCGTCCCCTAACCCTAACCCTAGCCCGAACCCTAACCCTAAACCTTCCCCGAAGCCTGACCCTCACCCGTCCCCTAATCCTAACCCGTACGCTGACACTAGCCCGCGCCCTCACACGTACGCTCCCCCTAAAGCGCTGTTGTGCCCTCACCAGGACCCTAAACCGTCCCCGTCCCCAACCCTAACCCTAGCCCGAACCCTAACCCTAACCCTTCCCCGAAGCCTGACCCTCACCCGTCCCCTAATCCTAACCCGTACGCTGACACTAACCCGCGCCCTCACACGTACGCTCCCCCTAAAGCGTTGTCATACCCTCACCTGGACCCTAAACCGTCCCCGTCCCCTAACCCTAACCCTAGCCCGAACCCTAACCCTAACCCTTCCCCGAAGCCTGACCCTCACCCGTCCCCTAATCCTAACCCGTACGCTGACACTAACCCGCGCCCTCACACGTACGCTCCCCCTAAAGCGTTGTCGTACCCTCACCTGGACCCTAAACCGTCCACGGCCCCTAACCCTAACCCTAGCCCGAACCCTAACCCTAACCCATCCCCGAAGCCTCACCCTCACTCGTCCCCTAATCCTAACCCGTACGCTGACACTAACCCGCGCCCTCACACGGACGCTCCTGCTAAAGCGTTGTCGTGCCCTCACCTGGACCCTAAACCGTCCCCGTCCCCTAACCCTAACCCTAGCCCGAACCCTAACCCTAACCCTTCCCCGAAGCCTGACCCTCACCCGTCCCCTAATTCTAACCCGTACGCTGACACTAACCCGCGCCCTCACACGTACGCTCCCCCTAAAGCGTTGTCGTACCCTCACCTGGACCCTAAACCGTCACCGTCCCCTAACCCTAACCCTAGCTCGAACCCTAACCCTAACTCTTCCCCGAAGCCTGACCCTCACCCGTCCCCTAATCCTAACCCGTACGCTGACACTAACCCGCGCCCTCACACGTACGCTCCCCCTAAAGCGTTGTCGTGCCCTCACCTGGACCCTAAACCGTCCCCGTCCCCTAACCCTAACCCTAGCCCGAACCCTAACCCTAACCCTTCCCCGAAGCCTGACCCTCACCCGTCCCCTAATCCTAAACCGTACGCTGACACTAACCCGCGCCCTCACACGTACGCTCCCCCTAAAGCGTTGTCGTGCCCTCACCTGGACCCTAAACCGTCCCTGTACCCTAACCCTAACCCTAGCCCGAACCCTAACCCTAACCCTTCCCCGAAGCCTGACACTCAACCGTCCCCTAATCCTAACCCGTACGCTGACACTAACCCGTGCCCTCACACGTACGCTCCCCCTAAAGCGTTGTCGTGCCCTCACCTGGACCCTAAACCGTCCCCGTCCCCTAACCCTAATCCTAGCCCGAACCCTAACCCTAACCCTTCCCCGAAGCCTTACCCTCACCCGTCCCCTAATCCTAACGCGTACGCTGACACTAACCCGCGCCCTCACACGTACGCTCCCCCTAAAGCGTCGTCGTGCCCTCACCTGGACCCTAAACCGTCCCCGTCCCCTAACCCTAACCCTAGCCCGAACCCTAACCCTAACCCTTCCCCGAAGCCTGACCCTCACCCGTCCCCTAATCCTAACCCATACGCTGACACTAGCCCGCGCCCTCACACGTACGCTCCCCCTAAAGCGCTGTTGTGCCCTCACCAGGACCCTAAACCGTCCCCGTCCCCAACCCTAACCCTAGCCCGAACCCTAACCCTAACCCTTCCCCGAAGCCTGACCCTCACCCGTCCCCTAATCCTAACCCGTACGCTGACACTAACCCGCGCCCTCACACGTACGCTCCCCCTAAAGCGTTGTCGTACCCTCACCTGGACCCTAAACCGTCCCCGTCCCCTAACCCTAACCCTAGCCCGAACCCTAACCCTAACCCTTCCCCGAAGCCTGACCCTCACCCGTCCCCTAATCCTAACCCGTACGCTGACACTAACCCGCGCCCTCACACGTACGCTCCCCCTAAAGCGTTGTCGTACCCTCACCTGGACCCTAAGCCGTCCACGGCCCCTAACCCTAACCCTAGCCCGAACCCTAACCCTAACCCTTCCCCGAAGCCTCACCCTCACTCGTCCCCTAATCCTAACCCGTACGCTGACACTAACCCGCGCCCTCACACGTACGCTCCCGCTAAAGCGTTGTCGTGCCCTCACCTGGACCCTAAACCGTCCCCGTCCCCTAACCCTAACCCTAGCCCGAACCCTAACCCTAACCCTTCCCCGAAGCCTGACCCTCACCCGTCCCCTAATCCTAACCCGTACGCTGACACTAACCCGCGCCCTCACACGTACGCTCCCCCTAAAGCGTTGTCGTACCCTCACCTGGACCCTAAACCGTCCCCGTCCCCTAACACTAACCCTAGCCCGAACCCTAACCCTAACCCTTCTCCGAAGCCTGACCCTCACCCGTCCCCTAATCCTAACCCGTAGGCTGACACTAACCCGCGCCCTCACACGTACGCTCCCCCTAAAGCGTTGTCGTGCCCTCACCTGGACCCTAAACCGTCCCCGTCCCCTAACCCTAACCCTAGCCCGAACCCTAAACCTAACCCTTCTCCGAAGCCTGACCCTCACCCGTCCCCTAATCCTAACCCGTACGCTGACACTAACCCGCGCCCTCACACGTACGCTCCCCCTAAAGCGTTGTCGTACCCTCACCTGGACCCTAAACCGTCCCCTTCCCCTAACCCTAACCCTAGCTCGAACCCTAACCCTAACCCTTCCCCGAAGCCTGACCCTCACCCGTCCCCTAATCCTAACCCGTACGCTGACACTAACCCGCGCCCTCACACGTACGCTCCCCCTAAAGCGTTGTCGTGCCCTCACCTGGACCCTGAACCGTCCCCGTCCCCTAACCCTAACCCTAGCCCGAACCCTAACCCTAAACCTTCCCCGAAGCCTGACCCTCACTCGTCCCCTAATCCTAACCCGTACGCTGACACTAGCCCGCGCCCTCACACGTACGCTCCCCCTAAAGCGCTGTTGTGCCCTCACCAGGACCCTAAACCGTCCCCGTCCCCAACCCTAACCCTAGCCCGAACCCTAACCCTAACCCTTCCCCGAAGCCTGACCCTCACCCGTCCCCTAATCCTAACCCGTACGCTGACACTAACCCGCGCCCTCACACGTACGCTCCCCCTAAAGCGTTGTCATACCCTCACCTGGACCCTAAACCGTCCCCGTCCCCTAACCCTAACCCTAGCCCGAACCCTAACCCTAACCCTTCCCCGAAGCCTGACCCTCACCCGTCCCCTAATCCTAACCCGTACGCTGACACTAACCCGCGCCCTCACACGTACGCTCCCCCTAAAGCGTTGTCGTACCCTCACCTGGA
The DNA here is from genome assembly GCF_964374135.1 of Grampus griseus. Classification (NCBI taxonomy): domain Eukaryota; kingdom Metazoa; phylum Chordata; class Mammalia; order Artiodactyla; family Delphinidae; genus Grampus; species Grampus griseus. The sequence continues at coordinate 43,720,147 of NC_139009.1, forward strand.
CCCTAAACCGTCCACGGCCCCTAACCCTAACCCTAGCCCGAACCCTAACCCTAACCCATCCCCGAAGCCTCACCCTCACTCGTCCCCTAATCCTAACCCGTACGCTGACACTAACCTGCGCCCTCACACGGACGCTCCCGCTAAAGCGTTGTCGTGCCCTCACCTGGACCCTAAACCGTCCCCGTCCCCTAACCCTAACCCTAGCCCGAACCCTAACCCTAACCCTTCCCCGAAGCCTGAACCTCACCCGTCCCCTAATTCTAACCCGTACGCTGACACTAACCCGCGCCCTCACACGTACGCTCCCCCTAAAGCGTTGTCGTACCCTCACCTGGACCCTAAACCGTCACCGTCCCCTAACAGTAACCCTAGCCCGAACCCTAACCCTAACCCTTCTCCGAAGCCTGACCCTCACCCGTCCCCTAATCCTAACCCGTAGGCTGACACTAACCCGCGCCCTCACACGTACGCTCCCCCTAAAGCGTTGTTGTGCCCTCACCTGGACCCTAAACCGTCCCCGTCCCCTAACCCTAACCCTAGCCCGAACCCTAAACCTAACCCTTCCCCGAAGCCTGACCCTCACCCGTCCCCTAATCCTAACCCGTACGCTGACACTAACCCGCGCCCTCACACGTACGCTCCCCCTAAAGCGTTGTCGTACCCTCACCTGGACCCTAAACCGTCCCCGTCCCCTAACCCTAACCCTAGCTCGAACCCTAACCCTAACTCTTCCCCGAAGCCTGACCCTCACCCGTCCCCTAATCCTAACCCGTACGCTGACACTAACCCGCGCCCTCACACGTACGCTCCCCCTAAAGCGTTGTCGTGCCCTCACCTGGACCCTGAACCGTCCCCGTCCCCTAACCCTAACCTTAGCCCGAACCCTAACCCTAACCCTTCCCCGAAGCCTGACCCTCACCCGTCCCCTAATCCTAACCCGTTCGCTGACACTAACCCGCGCCCTCACACGTACGCTCCCCCTAAAGCATTGTCGTGCCCTCAGCTGGACCCTAAACCGTCCCCGTCCCCTAACCCTAACCCTACCCCGAACCCTAACCCTAACCCTTCCCCGAAGCCTGACCCTCACCCGTCCCCTAATCGTAACGCGTACGCTGACACTAACCCGCGCCCTCACACGTACGCTCCCCCTAAAGCGTTGTCGTACCCTCACCTGGACCCTAAACCGTCCCCGTCCCCTAACCCTAACCCTAGCCCGAACCCTAACCCTAACCCTTCCCCGAAGCCTGACCCTCACCCGTCCCCTAATCCTAAACCGTACGCTGACACTAACCCGCGCCCTCACACGTACGCTCCCCCTAAAGCGTTGTCGTGCCCTCACCTGGACCCTAAACCGTCCCCGTACCCTAACCCTAACCCTAGCCCGAACCCTAACCCTAACCCTTCCCCGAAGCCTGACCCTCAACCGTCCCCTAATCCTAACCCGTACGCTGACACTAACCCGTGCCCTCACACGTACGCTCCCCCTAAAGCGTTGTCGTGCCCTCACCTGGACCCTAAACCGTCCCCGTCCCCTAACCCTAATCCTAGCCCGAACCCTAACCCTAACACTTCCCCGAAGCCTTACCCTCACCCGTCCCCTAATCCTAACGCGTACGCTGACACTAACCCTCGCCCTCACACGTACGCTCCCCCTAAAGCGTCGTCGTGCCCTCACCTGGACCCTAAACCGTCCCCGTCCCCTAACCCTAACCCTAGCCCGAACCCTAACCCTAACCCTTCCCCGAAGCCTGACCCTCACCCGTCCCCTAATCCTAACCCGTACGCTGACACTAGCCCGCGCCCTCACACGTACGCTCCCCCTAAAGCGCTGTTGTGCCCTCACCAGGACCCTAAACCGTCCCCGTCCCCAACCCTAACCCTAGCCCGAACCCTAACCCTAACCCTTCCCCGAAGCCTGACCCTCACCCGTCCCCTAATCCTAACCCGTACGCTGACACTACCCCGCGCCCTCACACGTACGCTCCCCCTAAAGCGTTGTCGTACCCTCAACTGGACCCTAAACCGTCCCCGTCCCCTAACCCTAACCCTAGCCCGAACCCTAACCCTAACCCTTCCCCGAAGCCTGACCCTCACCCGTCCCCTAATCCTAACCCGTACGCTGACACTAAACCGCGCCCTCACACGTACGCTCCCCCTAAAGCGTTGTCGTACCCTCACCTGGACCCTAAACCGTCCACGGCCCCTAACCCTAACCCTAGCCCGAACCCTAACCCTAACCCTTCCCCGAAGCCTCACCCTCACTCGTCCCCTAATCCTAACCCGTACGCTGACACTAACCCGCGCCCTCACACGTACGCTCCCGCTAAAGCGTTGTCCTGCCCTCACCTGGACCCTAAACCGTCCCCGTCCCCTAACCCTAACCCTAGCCCGAACCCTAACCCTAACCCTTCCCCGAAGCCTGACCCTCACCCGTCCCCTAATCCTAACCCGTACGCTGACACTAACCCGCGCCCTCACACGTACGCTCCCCCTAAAGCGTTGTCGTACCCTCACCTGGACCCTAAACCGTCCCCGTCCCCTAACACTAACCCTAGCCCGAACCCTAACCCTAACCCTTCTCCGAAGCCTGACCCTCACCCGTCCCCTAATCCTAACCCGTAGGCTGACACTAACCCGCGCCCTCACACGTACGCTCCCCCTAAAGCGTTGTCGTGCCCTCACCTGGACCCTAAACCGTCCCCGTCCCCTAACCCTAACCCTAGCCCGAACCCTAAACCTAACCCTTCCCCGAAGCCTGACCCTCACCCGTCCCCTAATCCTAACCCGTACGCTGACACTAACCCGCGCCCTCACACGTACGCTCCCCCTAAAGCGTTGTCGTACCCTCACCTGGACCCTAAACCGTCCCCTTCCCCTAACCCTAACCTTAGCCCGAACCCTAACCCTAACCCTTCCCCGAAGCCTGACCCTCACCCGTCCCCTAATCCTAACTCGTACGCTGACACTAACCCGTGCCATCACACGTACGCTCCCCCTAAAGCGTTGTCGTACCCTCACATGGACCCTAAACCGTCCCCGTCCCCTAACCCTAACCCTAGCCCGAACCCTAACCCTAACCCTTCCCCGAAGCCTGATCCTCACCCGTCCCCTAATCCTAACCCGTACGCTGACACTAACCCGCGCCCTCACACGTACGCTCCCCCTAAAGCGTTGTCGTGCCCTCACCTGGACCCTAAACCGTCCCCGTCCCCTAACCCTAACCCTAGCCCGAACCCTAACCCTAACCCTTCCCCGAAGCCTGACCCTCACCCGTCCCCTAATCCTAACCCGTACGCTGACACTAACCCGCGCCCTCACACGTACGCTGCCCCTAAAGCGTTGTCGTACCCTCACCTGGACCCTAAACCGTCCCCGTCCCCTAACCCTAACCCTAGCCCGAACCCTAACCCTAAACCTTCCCCGAAGCCTGACCCTCACCCCTCCCCTAATCCTAACCCGTACTCTGACACTAACCCGCGCCCTCACACGTACGCTCCCGCTAAAGCGTTGTCGTGCCCTCACCTGGACCCTAAACCGTTCCCATCCCCTAACCCTAACCCTAGCCCGAACCCTAACCCTAACCCTTCCCCGAAGCCTGACCCTCACCCGTCCCCTAATCCTAACCCGTACGCTGACACTAACCCGCGCCCTCACACGTACGCTGCCCCTAAAGCGTTGTCGTGCCCTCACCTGGACCCTAAACCGTCCCCGTCCCCTAACCCTAACCCTAGCCCGAACCCTAACCCTAACCCTTCCCCGAAGCCTGACCCTCACCCGTCCCCTAATCCTAACCCGTACGCTGACACTAACCCGCGCCCTCACACGTACGCTCCCCCTAAAGCGTTGTCGTACCCTCACCTGGACCCTAAACCGTCCCCGGCCCCTAACCCTAACCCTAGCCCAAACCCTAACCCTAACCCTTCCCCAAAGCCTGACCCTCACCCGTCCCCTAATCCTAACCCGTACGCTGACACTAACCCGCGCCCTCACACGTACGCTCCCCCTAAAGCGTTGTCGTGCCCTCACCTGGACCCTAAACCGTCCCCGTCCCCTAACCCTAACCCTAGCCCGAACCCTAACCCTAACCCTTCCCCGAAGCCTGACCCTCACCCGTCCCCTAATCCTAACCCGTAGGCTGACACTAACCCGCGCCCTCACACGTACGCTCCCCCTAAAGCGTTGTCGTACCCTCACCTGGACCCTAAACCGTCCCCGTCCCCTAACCCTAACCCTAGCCCGAACCCTAACCCTAACCCTTCCCCAAAGCCTGACCCTCACCCGTCCCCTAATCCTAACCCGTAGGCTAACACTAACCCGCGCCCTCACACGTACGCTCCCCCTAAAGCGTTGTCGTGCCCTCACCTGGACCCTAAACCGTCCCCGTCCCCTAACCCTAACCCTAGCCCGAACCCTAACCCTAACCCTTCCCCGAAGCCTGACCCTCACCCGTCCCCTAATCCTAACCCGTACGCTGACACTAACCCGCGCCCTCACACGTACGCTCCCCCTAAAGCGTTGTCGTACCCTCACCTGGACCCTAAACCGTCCCCGTCCCCTAACCCTAACCCTAGCCCGAACCCTAACCCTAACCCTTCCCCGAAGCCTCACCCTCACCCGTCCCCTAATCCTAACCCGTACGCTGACACTAACCCACGCCCTCACACGTACGCTCCCCCTAAAGCGTTGTCGTACCCTCACCTGGAACCTAAACCGTCCCCGTCCCCTAACCCTAACCCTAGCCCGAACACTAACCCTAACCCTTCCCCGAATCCTGACCCTCACCCGTCCCCTAATCCTAACCCGTACGCTGACACTAACCCGCGCCCTCACACGTACGCTCCCCCTAAAGAGTTGTCGTGCCCTCACCTGGACCCTAAACCGTCCCCGTCCCCTAACCCTAACCCTAGCCCGAACCCTAACCTTAACCCTTCCCCGAAGCCTGACCCTCACCCGTCCCCTAATCCTAACTCGTACGTTGACACTAACCCGCGCCCTCACACGTACGCTCCCCCTAAAGCGTTGTCGTACCCTCACATGGACCCTAAACCGTCCCCGTCCCCTAACCCTAACCCTAGCCCGAACCCTAACCCTAACCCTTCCCCGAAGCCTGATCCTCACCCGTCCCCTAATCCTAACCCGTACACTGACACTAACCCGCGCCCTCACACGTACGCTCCCCCTAAAGCGTTGTCGTACCCTCACCTGGACCCTAAACCGTCCCTGTCCCCTAACCCTAACCCTAGCCCGAACCCTAATCCTAACCCTTCCCCGAAGCCTCACCCTCACCCGTCCCCTAATCCTAACCCGTACGCTGACACTAACCCGCGCCCTCACACGTACGCTCCCCCTAAAGCGTTGTCGTACCCTCACCTGGAACCTAAACCGTCCCCGTCCCCTAACCCTAACCCTAGCCCGAACACTAACCCTAACCCTTCCCCGAATCCTGACCTTCACCCGTCCCCTAATCCTAACCCGTACGCTGACACTAACCCGCGCCCTCACACGTACGCTCCCCCTAAAGAGTTGTCGTGCCCTCACCTGGACCCTAAACCGTCCCCGTCCCCTAACCCTAACCCTAGCCCGAACCCTAAGCCTAACACTTCCCTGAAGCCTGACCCTCACCCGTCCCCTAATCCTAACCCGTAGGCTGACACTAACCCGCGCCCTCACACGTACGCTCCCCCTAAAGCGTTGTCGTGCCCTCACCTGGACCCTAAACCGTCCCCGTCCCCTAACCCTAACCCTAGCCCGAACCCTAACCCTAACCCTTCCCCGAAGCCTCACCCTCACCCGTCCCCTAATCCTAACCCGTACGCTGACACTAACCCACGCCCTCACACGTACGCTCCCCCTAAAGCGTTGTCGTACCCTCACCTGGACCCTAAACCGTCCCCGTCCCCTAACCCTAACCCTAGCCCGAACCCTAACCTTAACCCTTCCCCGAAGCCTGACCCTCACCCGTCCCCTAATCCTAACTCGTACGCTGACACTAACCCGCGCCCTCACACGTACGCTCCCCCTAAAGCGTTGTTGTACCCTCACATGGACCCTAAACCGTCCCCGTCCCCTAACCCTAACCCTAGCCCGAACCCTAACCCTAACCCTTCCCCGAAGCCTGACCCTCACCCGTCCCCTAATCCTAACCCGTACGCTGACACTAACCCGCGCCCTCACACGTACGCTCCCCCTAAAGCGTTGTCGTAACCTCACCTGGACCCTAAACCGTCCCCGTCCCCTAATCCTAACCCTAGCCCGAACCCTAACCCTAACCCTTCCCCGAAGCCTGACCCTCACCCGTCCCCTAATCCTAACCCGTACGCTGACACTAACCCGCGCCCTCACACGTACGCTCCCCCAAAAGCGTTGTCGTGCCCTCACCTGGACCCTAAACCGTCCCCGTCCCCTAACCCTAACCCTAGCCCGAACCCTAACCCTAACACTTCCCCGAAGCCTGACCCTCACCCGTCCCCTAATCCTAACCCGGACGCTGACACTAACCCGCGCCCTCACACGTACGCTCCCCCTAAAGCGTTGTCGTACCCCCACCTGGACCCTAAACCGTCCCCGTCCCCTAACCCTAACCCTAGCCCGAACCGTAACTCTAACTCTTCCCCGAAGCCTGACCCTCACCCGTCCCCTAATCCTAACCCGTACGCTGACACTAACCCGCGCCCTCACACGTACGCTCCCCCTAAAGCGTTGTCGTGCCCTCACCTGGACCCTAAACCGTCCCTGTCCCCTAACCCTAATCCTAGCCCGAACCCTAACCCTAACCCTTCCCCGAAGCCTGACCCTCACCCGTCCCCTAATCCTAACCCGTACGCTGACACTAACCCGCGCCCTCACACGTACGCTCCCCCTAAAGCGTTGTCGTAACCTCACCTGGACCCTAAACCGTCCCCGTCCCCTAATCCTAGCCCTAGCCCGAACCCTAACCCTAACCCTTCCCCGAAGCCTGACCCTCACCCGTCCCCTAATCCTAACCCGTACGCTGACACTAACCCGCGCCCTCACACGTACGCTCCCCCTAAAGCGTTGTCGTGCCCTCACCTGGACCCTAAACCGTCCCCGACCCCTAACCCTAACCCTAGCCCGAACCCTAACCCTAACCCTTCCCCGAAGCCTGACCCTCACCCTTCCCCTAATCCTAACCCGGACGCTGACACTAACCCGCGCCCTCACACGTACGCTCCCCCTAAAGCGTTGTCGTACCCTCACCTGGACCCTAAACCGTCCCCGTCCCCTAACCCTAACCCTAGCCCGTACCGTAACTCTAACCCTTCCCCGAAGCCTGACCCTCACCCGTCCCCTAATCCTAACCCGTACGCTGACACTAACCCGCGCCCTCACACGTACGCTCCCCCTAAAGCGTTGTCGTGCCCTCACCTGGACCCTAAACCGTCCCTGTCCCCTAACCCTAACCCTAGCCCGAACCCTAACCCTAACCCTTCCCCGAAGCCTGACCCTCACCCGTCCCCTAATCCTAACCCGTAGGCTGACACTAACCCGCGCCCTCACACGTACGCTCCCTGTAAAGCGTCGTCGTACCCTCACCTGGACCCTAAACCGTCCCCGTCCCCTAACCCTAACCCTAGCCTGAACCCTAACCCTAACCCTTCCCCGAAGCCTGACCCTCACCTGTCCCCTAATCCTAACCCGTACGCTGACACTAACCGGAGCCCTCACACGTACGCTCCCCCTAAAGCGTTGTGGTATCCTAACCTGGACCCTAAACCGTCCCCATCCCCTAACCCTAACCCTAGCCCGAACCCTAACCCTAACCCTTCCCCGAAGCCTGACCCTCACCCGTCCCCTAATCCTAACCCGTAGGCTGACACTAACCCGCGCCCTCACACGTACGCTCCCCCTAAAGCGTTGTCGTACCCTCACCTGGACCCTAAACCGTCCCCGTCCCCTAACCCTAACCCTAGCCGACACCCTAACCCTAAACCTTCCCCAAAGCCTGACCCTCACCCGTCCCCTAATCCTAACCCGTACGCTGACACTAACCCGCGCCCTCACACGTACGCTCCCCCTAAAGCGTTGTCGTACCCTCACCTGGACCCTAAACCGTCCCCATCCCCTAACCCTAACCCTAGCCCTAACCCTAACCCTAACCCTTCCCCAAAGCCTGACCCTCACCCGTCCCCTAATCCTAACCCGTACGCTGACACTAACCCGCGTCCTCACACGTACGCTCCCCCTAAAGCGTTGTCGTGCCCTCACCTGGACCCTAAACCGTCCCCGTCCCCTAACCCTAACCCTAGCCCGAACCCTAACCCTAACCCTTCCCCGAAGCCTGACCCTCACCCGTCCCCTAATCCTAACCCGTACGCTGACACTAACTCGCGCCCTCACACGTACGCTCCCCCTAAAGCGTTGTCGTACCCTCACCTGGACCCTAAACCGTCCCCGTCCCCTAACCCTAACCCTAGCCCGAACCCTAACCCTAACCCTTCCCCGAAGCCTGACCCTCACCCGTCCCCTAATCCTAACCCGTAGGCTGACACTAACCCGCGCCCTCACACGTACGCTCACCCTAAAGCGTTGTCGTGCCCTCACCTGGACCCTAAACCGTCCCCGTCCCCTAACCCTAACCCTAGCCCGAACCCTAACCCTAAACCTTCCCCGAAGCCTGACCCTCACCCGTCCCCTAATCCTAACCCGTAGGCTGACACTAACCTGCGCCGTCACACGTACGCTCCCCCTAAAGCGTTGTCGTGCCCTCACCTGGACCCTAAACCGTCCCCGTCCCCTAACCCTAACCCTAGCCCGAACCCTAACCCTAAACCTTCCCCGAAGCCTGACCCTCACCCGTCCCCTAATCCTAACCCGTAGGCTGACACTAACCTGCGCCGTCACACGTACGCTCCCCCTAAAGCGTTGTCGTGCCCTCACCTGGACCCTAAACCGTCCCCGTCCCCTAACCCTAACCCTAGCCCGAACCCTAACCCTAACCCTTCCCCGAAGCCTGACCCTCACCCGTCCCCTAATCCTAACCCGTACGCTGACACTAACCCGCGCCCTCACATGTACACTCCCCCTAAAGCGTTGTTGTGCCCTCACCTGGACCCTAAACCGTCCCCGTCCCCTAACCCTAACCCTAGCCCGAACCCTAACCCTAACCCTTCCCCGAAGCCTGACCCTCAACTGTCCCCTAATCCTTACCCGTACGCTGACACTAACCCGCGCCCTCACACGTACGCTCCCGCTAAAGCGTTGTCGTGCCCTCACCTGGACCCTAAACCGTCCCCGTCCCCTAACCCTAACCCTAGCCCGAACCCTAACCCTAACCCTTCCCCGAAGCCTGACCCTCAACTGTCCCCTAATCCTAAACCGTACGCTGACACTAACCCGCGCCCTCACACGTACGCTCCCCCTAAAGCGTTGTCGTGCCCTCATCTGGACCCTAAACCGTCCCCGTCCCCTAACCCTAACCCTAGCCCGAACCCTAACCCTAACCCTTCCCCGAAGCCTGACCCTCACCCGTCCCCTAATCCTAACCTGTAGGCTGACACTAACCCGCGACCTCACACGTACGCTCCCCCTAAAGCGTTGTCGTACCCTCACCTGGACCCTAAACCGTCCCCGTCCCCTAACCCTAACCCTAGCCCGAACCCTAACCCTAACTCTTCCCCGAAGCCTGACCCTCACCCGTCCCCTAATCCTAACCCGTACGCTGACACTAACCCGCGCCCTCACACGTACGCTCCCCCTAAAGCGTTGTCGTTCCCTCACCTGGACCCTAAACCGTCCCCGTCCCCTAACCCTAACCCTAACCCTAGCCCGAACCCTAACCCTAACCCTTCCCCGAAGCCTGACCCTCACCCGTCCCCTAATCCTAACCCGTACGCTGACACTAACCCGCGCCCTCACACGTACGCTCCCCCTAAAGCGTTGTCGTGCCCTCACCTGGACCCTAAACCGTCCCCGTCCCCTAACCCTAACCCTAGCCCGAACCCTAACCCTAACCCTTCCCCAACGCCTGACCCTCACCCGTCCCCTAATCCTAACCCGTACGCTGACACTAACCCGCGCCCTCACACGTACGCACCCCCTACAGCGTTGTCGTACCCACACCTGGACCCTAAACCGTCCCCGTCCCCTAACACTAACCCTAGCCCGAACCCTAACCCTAACCCTTCTCCGAAGCCTGACCCTCACCCGTCCCCTAATCCTAACCCGTAGGCTGACACTAACCCGCGCCCTCACACGTACGCTCCCCCTAAAGCGTTGTCGTGCCCTCACCTGGACCCTAAACCGTCCCCGTCCCCTAACCCTAACCCTAGCCCGAACCCTAACCCTAACCCTTCCCCGAAGCCTGACCCTCACCCGTCCCCTAATCCTAACCCGTACGCTGACACTAACCCACGCCCTCACACGTACGCTCCCCCTAAAGCGTTGTCGTACCCTCACCTGGACCCTAAACCGTCCCCGTCCCCTAACCCTAACCCTAGCCGGAATCCTAACCCTAACCCTTCCCCGAAGCCTGACCCTCACCCGTCCCCTAATCCTAACACGTACGCTGACACTAACCCGCGCCCTCCCACGTACGCTCTCCCTAAAGCGTTGTCGTACCCTCACCTGGACCCTAAACCGTCCCCGTCCCCTAACCCTAACCCTAGCCCGAACCCTAAACCTAACCCTTCCCCGAAGCCTGACCCTCACCCGTCCCCTAATCCTAACCCGTACGCTGACACTAACCCGCGCCCTCACATGTACACTCCCCCTAAAGGGTTGTCGTGCCCTCACCTGGACCCTAAACCGTCCCCGTCCCCTAACCCTAACCCTAGCCCGAACCCTAACCCTAACCCTTCCCCGAAGCCTGACCCTCAACTGTCCCCTAATCCTAACCCGTACGCTGACACTAACCCGCGCCCTCACACGTACGCTCCCCCTAAAGCGTTGTCGTGCCCTCACCTGGACCCTAAACCGTCCCCGTCCCCTAACCCTAACCCTAGCCCGAACCCTAACCCTAACCCTTCCCCGAAGCCTGACCCTCACCCGTCCCCTAATCCTAACCCGTAGGCTGACACTAACCCGCGCCCTCACACGTACGCTCCCCCTAAAGCGTTGTCGTACCCTCACCTGGACCCTAAACCGTCCCCGTCCCCTAACCCTAACCCTAGCCCGAACCCTAACCCTAACCCTTCCCCAAAGCCTGACCCCCACCCGTCCCCTAATCCTAACCCGTAGGCTAACACTAACCCACGCCCTCACACGTACGATCCCCCTAAAGCGTTGTCGTGCCCTCACCTGGACCCTAAACCGTGCCCGTCCCCTAACCCTAACCCTAGCCCGAACCCTAACCCTAACACTTCCCCGAAGCCTGACCCTCACCCGTCCCCTAATCCTAACCCGTACGCTGACACTAACCCGCGCCCTCACACGTACGCTCCCCCTAAAGCGTTGTCGTACCCTCACCTGGACCCTAAACCGTCCCCGTCCCCTAACCCTAACCCTAGCCCGAACCCTAACCCTAACCCTTCCCCGAAGCCTCACCCTCACCCGTCCCCTAATCCTAACCCGTACGCTGACACTAACCCGCGCCCTCACACGTACGCTCCCCCTAAAGCGTTGTCGTACCCTCACCTGGAACCTAAACCGTCCCCGTCCCCTAACCCTAACCCTAGCCCGAACACTAACCCTAACCCTTCCCCGAATCCTGACCCTCACCCGTCCCCTAATCCTAACCCGTACGCTGACAATAACCCGCGCCCTCACACGTACGCTCCCCCTAAAGAGTTGTCGTGCCCTCACCTGGACCCTAAACCGTCCCCGTCCCCTAACCCTAACCCTAGCCCGACCCCTAACCCTAACACTTCCCTGAAGCCTGACCCTCACCCGTCCCCTAATCCTAACCCGTAGGCTGACACTAACCCGCGCCCTCACACGTACGCTCCCCCTAAAGCGTTGTCGTGCCCTCACCTGGACCCTAAACCGTCCCCGTCCCCTAACCCTAACCCTAGCCCGAACCCTAACCCTAACCCTTCCCCGAAGCCTCACCCTCACCCGTCCCCTAATCCTAACCCGTACGCTGACACTAACCCACGCCCTCACACGTACGCTCCCCCTACAGCGTTGTCGTACCCTCACCTGGACCCTAAACCGTCCCCGTCCCCTAACCCTAACCCTAGCCCGAACCCTAACCTTAACCCTTCCCCGAAACCTGACCCTCACCCGTCCCCTAATCCTAACTCGTACGCTGACACTAACCCGTGCCCTCACACGTACGCTCCCCCTAAAGCGTTGTCGTACCCTCACATGGACCCTAAACCGTCCCCGTCCCCTAACCCTAACCCTAGCCCGAACCCTAACCCTAACCCTTCCCCGAAGCCTGACCCTCACCCGTCCCCTAATCGTAACGCGTACGCTGACACTAACCCGCGCCCTCACACATACGCTCCCCCTAAAGCGTTGTCGTAACCTCACCTGGACCCTAAACCGTCCCCGTCCCCTAATCCTAACCCTAGCCCGAACCCTAACCCTAACCCTTCCCCGAAGCCTGACCCTCACCCGTCCCCTAATCCTAACCCGTACGCTGACACTAACCCGCGCCCTCACACGTACGCTCCCCCTAAAGCGTTGTCGTGCCCTCACCTGGACCCTAAACCGTCCCCGTCCCCTAACCCTAACCCTAGCCCGAACCCTAACCCTAACCCTTCCCCGAAGCCTGACCCTCTCCCGTCCCCTAATCCTAACCCGGACGCTGACACTAACCCGCGCCCTCACACGTACGCTCCCCCTAAAGCGTTGTCGTACCCTCACCTGGACCCTAAACCGTCCCCGGCCCCTAACCCTAACCCTAGCCCGAACCGTAACTCTAACCCTTCCCCGAAGCCTGACCCTCACCCGTCCCCCAATCCTAACCCGTACGCTGACACTAACCCGCGCCCTCACACGTACGCTCCCCCTAAAGCGTTGTCGTGCCCTCACCTGGACCCTAAACCGTCCCTGTCCCCTAACCCTAACCCTAGCCCGAACCCTAACCCTAACCCTTCCCCGAAGCCTGACCCTCACCCGTCCCCTAATCCTAACCCGTAGGCTGACACTAACCCGCGCCCTCACACGTACGCTCCCCGTAAAGCGTCGTCGTACCCTCACCTGGACCCTAAACCGTCCCCGTCCCCTAACCCTAACCCTAGCCTGAACCCTAACCCTAACCCTTCCCCGAAGCCTGACCCTCACCTGTCCCCTAATCCTAACCCGTACGCTGACACTAACCCGAGCCCTCACACGTACTCTCCCCCTAAAGCGTTGTCGTGCCCTCACCTGGACCCTAAACCATCCCCGTCCCCTAACCCTAACCCTAGCCCGAACCCTAACCCTAACCCTTCCCCCAAGCCTGACCCTCACCCGTACCCTAATCCTAACCCGTACGCTGACACTAACCCGCGCCCTCACACATACGCTCCCCCTAAAGTGTTGTCGTGCCCTCACCTGGACCCTAAACCGTCCCCGTCCCCTAACCCTAACCCTAGCCCGAACCCTTACCCTAACCCTTCCCCGAAGCCTGACCCTCACCCGTCCCCTAATCCTAACCCGTACGCTGACACTAACCCGCGCCCTCACACGTACGCTCCCCCTAAAGCGTTGTCGTACCCTCACCTGGACCCTAAACCGTCCCCGTCCCCTAACCCTAACCCTAGCCCAAACCCTAAACCTAACCCTTCCCCGAAGCCTGACCCTTACTCGTCCCCTAATCCTAACGCGTACGCTGACACTAACCCGTGCCCTCACACGTACGCTCCCCCTAAAGCGTTGTGGAACCCTAACCTGGACCCTAAACCGTCCCCGTCCCCTAACCGTAACCCTAGCCCGAACCCTAACCCTAACCCTTCCCCGAAGCCTGACCCTCACCCGTCCCCTAATCCTAACCCGTACGCTGACACTAACCCGCGCCCTCACACGTACGCTCCCCCTAAAGAGTTGTCGTGTCCTCACCTGGACCCTAAACCGTCCCCGTCCCCTAACCCTAACCCTAGCCCGAACCCTAATCCTAACCCTTCCCCGAAGCCTGACCCTCACCCGTCCCCTGATCCTAACCCGTAGGCTGACACTAACCCGCGCCCTCACACGTACGCTCCCCCTAAAGCGTTGTCGTGCCCTCACCTGGACCCTAAACCGTCCCCGTCCCCTAACCCTAACCCTAGCCCGAACCCTAACCCTAACCCTTCCCCGAAGCCTGACCCTCACCCGTCCCCTAATCCTAACGCGTACGCTGACACTAACCCGTGCCCTCACACGTACGCTCCCCCTAAAGCGTTGTGGTATCCTAACCTGGACCCTAAACTGTCCCCATCCCCTAACCCTAACCCTAGCCCGAACCCTAACCCTAACCCTTCCCCGAAGCCTCACCCTCACCCGTCCCCTAATCCTAACCCGTAGGCTGACACTAACCCGCGCTCTCACACGTACGCTCCCCCTAAAGCGTTGTCGTGCCCTCACCTGAACCCTAAACCGTTCCCGTCCCCTAACCCTAACCCTAGCCCGAACCCTAACCCTAACCGTTCCCCGAAGCCTCACCCTCATCCGTCCCCTAATCCTAACCCGTTCGCTGACACTAACCCGCGCCCTCACACGTACGCTCCCCCTAAAGCGTTGTCGTACCCTCACCTGGACCCTAAACCGTCCCCGTCCCCTAACCCTAACCCTAGCCGACACCCTAACCCTAAACCTTCCCCAAAGCCTGACCCTCACCCGTCCCCTAATCCTAACCCGTACGCTGACACTAACCCGCGCCCTCACACGTACGCTCCCCCTAAAGCGTTGTCGTACCCTCACCTGGACCCTAAACCGTCCCCATCCCCTAACCCTAACCCTAGCCCTAACCCTAACCCTAACCCTTCCCCAAAGCCTGACCCTCACCCGTCCCCTAATCCTAACCCGTACGCTGACACTAACCCGCGTCCTCACACGTACGCTCCCCCTAAAGCGTTGTCGTGCCCTCACCTGGACCCTAAACCGTCCCCGTCCCCTAACCCTAACCCTAGCCCGAACCCTAACCCTAACCCTTCCCCGAAGCCTGACCCTCACCCGTCCCCTAATCCTAACCCGTAGGCTGACACTAACCCGCGCCCTCACACGTACGCTCCCCCTAAAGCGTTGTCGTGCCCTCACCTGGACCCTAAACCGTCCCCATCCCCTAACCCTAACCCTAGCCCGAACCCTAACCCTAAACCTTCCCCAAAGCCTGACCCTCACCCGTCCCCTAATCCTAACCCGTACGCTGACACTAACCCGCGTCCTCACACGTACGCTCCCCCTAAAGCGTTGTCGTGCCCTCACCTGGACCCTAAACCGTCCCCGTCCCCTAACCCTAACCCTAGCCCGAACCCTAACCCTAACCCTTCCCCGAAGCCTGACCCTCACCCGTCCCCTAATCCTAACCCGTAGGCTGACACTAACCCGCGCCCTCACACGTACGCTCCCCCTAAAGCGTTGTCGTGCCCTCACCTGGACCCTAAACCGTCCCCATCCCCTAACCCTAACCCTAGCCCGAACCCTAACCCTAAACCTTCCCCGAAGCCTGACCCTCACCCGTCCCCTAATCCTAACCCGTAGGCTGACACTAACCTGCGCCCTCACACGTACGCTCCCCCTAAAGCGTTGTCGTGCCCTCACCTGGACCCTAAACCGTCCCCGTCCCCTAACCCTAACCCTAGTCGTAATCCTAACCCTAACCCTTCCCCGAAGCCTGACCCTCACCCGTCCCCTAATCCTAACACGTACGCTGACACTAACCCGCGCCCTCCCACGTACGCTCTCCCTAAAGCGTTGTCGTACCCTCACCTGGACCCTAAACCGTCCCCGTCCCCTAACCCTAACCCTAGCCCGAACCCTAACCCTAACCCTTCCCCGAAGCCTGACCCTCACCCGTCCCCTAATCCTAACCCGTACGCTGACACTAACCCGCGCCCTCACATGTACACTCCGCCTAAAGCGTTGTTGTGCCCTCACCTGGACCCTAAACCGTCCCCGTCCCCTAACCCTAACCCTAGCCCGAACCCTAACCCTAACCCTTCCCCGAAGCCTGACCCTCAACTGTCCCCTAATCCTAACCCGTACGCTGACACTAACCCGCGCCCTCACACGTACACTCCCCCTAAAGCGTTGTTGTGCCCTCACCTGGACCCTAAACCGTCCCCGTCCCCTAACCCTAACCCTAGCCCGAACCCTAACCCTAACCCTTCCCCGAAGCCTGACCCTCACCCGTCCCCTAATCCTAACCCGTAGGCTGACACTAACCCGCGACCTCACACGTACGCTCCCCCTAAAGCGTTGTCGTACCCTCACCTGGACCCTAAACCGTCCCCGTCCCCTAACCCTAACCCTAGCCCGAACCCTAACCCTAACACTTCCCCGAAGCCTGACCCTCACCCGTCCCCTAATCCTAACCCGTAGGCTGACACTAACCCGCGCCCTCACACGTACGCTCTCCCTAAAGCGTTTTCGTACCCTCACCTGGACCCTAAACCGTCCCCGTCCCCTAACCCTAACCCTAGCCCGAACCCTAACCCTAACCCTTCCCCGAAGCGTGACCGTCACCCGTCCCTTAATCCTAACCCGTACGCTGACACTAACCCGCGCCCTCACACGTACGCTCCCCCTAAAGCGTTGTCGTGCCCTCACCTGGACCCTAAACCGTCCCCGTCCCGTAACCCTAACCCTAGCCCGAACCCTAACCCTAACCCTTCCCCGAAGCCTGACCCTCAACCATCCCCTAATCCTAACCCGTACGCTGACACTAGCCCGCGCCCTGACACGTACGCTCCCCCTAAAGCGTTGTTGTGCCCTCACCAGGACCCTAAACCGTCCCCGTCCCCAACCCTAACCCTAGCCCGAACCCTAACCCTAACCCTTCCCCGAAGCCTGACCCTTACCCGTCCCCTAATCCTAACCCGTACGCTGACACTAACCCGCGCCCTCACACGTACGCTCCCCCTAAAGCGTTGTCGTACCCTCACCAGGACCCTAAACCGTCCCCGTCCCCTAACCCTAACCCTAGCCCGAACCCTAACCCTAAACCTTCCCCGAAGCCTGACCCTCACCCGTCCCTTAATCCTAACCCGTACGCTGACACTAACCCGCGCCCTCACACGTACGCTCCCCCTAAAGCGGTGTCGTACCCTCACCTGGACCCTAAACCGTCCCCGTCCCCTAACCCTAATCCTAGCCCGAACCCTAACACTAACCCTTCCCCGAAGCCTGACCCTCACCCGTCCCCTAATCCTAACCCGTACGCTGACACTAACACACGCCCTCACACGTACGCTCCCCCTAAAGCGTTGTCGTGCCCTCACCTGGACCCTAAACCGTCCCCGTCCCCTAACCCTAACCCTAGCCCGAACCCTAACCCTAACCCTTCCCCGAAGCCTGACCCTCACCCGTCCCCTAATCCTAACCCGTAGGCTGACACTAACCCGCGCCCTCACACGTACGCTCCCCCTAAAGCGTTGTCGTACCCTCACCTGGACCCTAAACCGTCCCCGTCCCCTAACCCTAACCCTAGCCCGAACCCTAACCCTAAACCTTCCCCGAAGCCTGACCCTCACCCGTCCCCTAATCCTAACCCGTACGCTGACACTAACCCGCGCCCTCACACGTACGCTCCCCCTAAAGCGTTGTCGTACCCTCACCTGGACCCTAAACCGTCCCCGTCCCCTAACCGTAACCCTAGCCCGAACCCTAACCCTAACCCTTCCCCGAAGCCTGACCCTCACCCGTCCCCTAATCCTAACCCGTACGCTGACACTAACCCGCGCCCTCACACGTACGCTCCCCCTAAAGCGTTGTCGTACCCTCACCTGGACCCTAAACCGTCCCCATCCCCTAACCCTAACCCTAGCCCGAACCCTAACCCTAACCCTTCCCCGAAGCCTGACCCTCACCCGTCCCCTAATCCTAACCCGTACGCTGACACTAACCCGCGCCCTCACACGTACGCTCCCCGTAAAGCGTTGTCGTGCCCTCACCTGGACCCTAAACCGTCCCCGTCCCCTAACCCTAACCCTAGCCCGAACCCTAACCCTAACCCTTCCCCGAAGCCTGACCCTCACCCGTCCCCTAATCCTAACCCGTACGCTGACACTAACCCGCGCCCTCACACGTACGCTCCCCCTAAAGCGTTGTCGTACCCTCACCTGGACCCTAAACCGTCCCCGTCCCCTAACCCTAACCCTAGCCCGAACCCTAACCCTAACCCTTCCCCGAAGCCTGACCCTCACCCGTCCCCTAATCCTAACCCGTACGCTGACACTAACCCGCGCCCACACACGTACGCTCCCCCTAAAGCATTGTCGTACCCTCACCTGGACCCTGAACCGTCCCCGTCCCCTAACCCTAACCTTAGCCCGAACCCTAACCCTAACCCTTCCCCGAAGCCTGACCCTCACCCGTCCCCTAATCCTAACCCGTACGCTGACACTAACCCGCGCCCTCACACGTACGCTCCCCCTAAAGCGTTGTCGTACCCTCACCTGGACCCTAAACCGTCCCCGTCCCCTAACCCTAACCCTAGCCCGAACCCTAACCCTAACCCTTCCCCGAAGCCTGACCCTCACCCGTCCCCTAATCCTAACCTGTACGCTGACACTAACCCGTGCCCTCACACGTACGCTCCCCCTAAAGCGTTGTCGTACCCTCACCTGGACCCTAAACCGTCCCCGTCCCCTAACCCTAACCCTAGCCCGAACCCTAACCCTAACCCTTCCCCGAAGCCTGACCCTCACCCGTCCCCTAATCCTAACCCGTACGCTGACACTAACCCGCGCCCTCACACGTACGCTCCCCCTAAAGCGTTGTCGTACCCTCACCTGGACCCTAAACCGTCCCCGTCCCCTAACCCTAACCCTAGCCCGAACCCTAACCCTAACCCTTCCCCGAAGCCTGACCCTCACCCGTCCCCTAATCCTAACCCGTACGCTGACACTAACCCGCGCCCACACACGTACGCTCCCCCTAAAGCATTGTCGTACCCTCACCTAGACCCTGAACCGTCCCCGTCCCCTAACCCTAACCTTAGCCCGAACCCTAACCCTAACCCTTCCCCGAAGCCTGACCCTCACCCGTCCCCTAATCCTAACCCGTACGCTGACACTAACCCGAGCCCTCACACGTACGCTCCCCCTAAAGCGTTGTCGTGCCCTCACCTGGACCCTAAACCGTCCCCGTCCCCAACCCTAACCGTAGCCCGAACCCTAACCCTAACCCTTCCCCGAAGCCTGACCCTCAACCGTCCCCTAATCCTAACCCGTACGCTGACACTAACCCGCGCCCTCGCACGTACGCTCCCCCTAAAGCGTTGTCGTGCCGTCACCTGGACCCTAAACCTTCCCCGTCCCCTAACCCTAACCCTAGCCCGAACCCTAACCCTAACCCTTCCCCGAAGCCTTACCCTCACCTGTCCCCTAATCCTAACGCGTACGCTGACACTAACCCGCGCCCTCACACGTACGCTCCCCCTAAAGCGTTGTCGTGCCCTCACCTGGACCCTAAACCGTCCCCGTCCCCTAACCCTAATCCTAGCCCGAACCCTAACCCTAACCCTTCCCCGAAGCCTGACCCTCACCCGTCCCCTAATCCTAACCCGTACGCTGACACTAACCCGCGCCCTCACACGTACGCTCCCCCTAAAGCGTTGTCGTGCCCTCACCTGGACCCTAAACCGTCCCCGGCCCCTAACCCTAACCCTAGCCCGAACCCTAACCCTAAACCTTCCCCGAAGCCTGACCCTCACCCGTCCCCTAATCCTAACCCGTACGCTGACACTAACCCGCGCCCTCACACGTACGCTCCCCCTAAAGCGTTGTCGTACCCTCACCTGGACCCTAAACCGTCCCCGTCCCCTAACCCTAACCCTAGCCCGAACCCTAACCCTAACCCTTCCCCGAAGCCTGACCCTCACCCGTCCCCTAATCCTAACCCGTACGCTGACACTAACCCGCGCCCTCACACGTACGCTCCCCCAAAGCGGTGTCGTACCCTCACCTGGACCCTAAACCGTCCCCGTCCCCTAACCCTAATCCTAGCCCGAACCCTAACCCTAACCCTTCCCCGAAGCCTGACCCTCACCCGTCCCCTAATCCTAACCCGTACGCTGACACTAACCCGCGCCCTCACACGTACGCTCCCCCTAAAGCGTTGTCGTGCCCTCACCTGGACCCTAAACCGTCCCCGTCCCCTAACCCTAACCCTAGCCCGAACCCTAACCCTAACCCTTCCCCGAAGCCTGACCCTCACCCGTCCCCTAATCCTAACCCGTAGGCTGACACTAACCCGCGCCCTCACACGTACGCTCCCCCTAAAGCGTTGTCTTGCCCTCACCTGGACCCTAAACCGTCCCCGTCCCCTAACCCTAACCCTAGCCCGAACCCTAACCCTAAACCTTCCCCGAAGCCTGACCCTCACCCGTCCCCTAATCCTAACCCGTACGCTGACACTAACCCGCGCCCTCACACGTACGCTCCCCCTAAAGCGTTGTCGTACCCTCACCTGGACCCTAAACCGTCCCCGTCCCCTAACCGTAACCCTAGCCCGAACCCTAACCCTAACCCTTCCCCGAAGCCTGACCCTCACCCGTCCCCTAATCCTAACCCGTACGCTGACACGAACCTGCGCCCTCACACGTACGCTCCCCCTAAAGCGTTGTCGTGCCCTCACCTGGACCCTAAACCGTCCCCGTCCCCAACCCTAACCGTAGCCCGAACCCTAACCCTAACCCTTCCCCGAAGCCTGACCCTCAACCGTCCCCTAATCCTAACCCGTACGCTGACACTAACCCGCGCCCTCACACGTACGCTCCCCCTAAAGCGTTGTCGTGCCCTCACCTGGACCCTAAACCGTCCCCGGCCCCTAACCCTAACCCTAGCCCGAACCCTAACCCTAAACCTTCCCCGAAGCCTGACCCTCACCCGTCCCCTAATCCTAACCCGTACGCTGACACTAACCCGCGCCCTCACACGTACGCTCCCCCTAAAGCGTTGTCGTACCCTCACCTGGACCCTAAACCGTCCCCGTCCCCTAACCCTAACCCTAGCCCGAACCCTAACCCTAACCCTTCCCCGAAGCCTGACCCTCACCCGTCCCCTAATCCTAACCCGTACGCTGACACTAACCCGCGCCCTCACACGTACGCTCCCCCAAAGCGGTGTCGTACCCTCACCTGGACCCTAAACCGTCCCCGTCCCCTAACCCTAATCCTAGCCCGAACCCTAACCCTAACCCTTCCCCGAAGCCTGACCCTCACCCGTCCCCTAATCCTAACCCGTACGCTGACACTAACCCGCGCCCTCACACGTACGCTCCCCCTAAAGCGTTGTCGTGCCCTCACCTGGACCCTAAACCGTCCCCGTCCCCTAACCCTAACCCTAGCCCGAACCCTAACCCTAACCCTTCCCCGAAGCCTGACCCTCACCCGTCCCCTAATCCTAACCCGTAGGCTGACACTAACCCGCGCCCTCACACGTACGCTCCCCCTAAAGCGTTGTCGTACCCTCACCTGGACCCTAAACCGTCCCCGTCCCCTAACCCTAACCCTAGCCCGAACCCTAACCCTAAACCTTCCCCGAAGCCTGACCCTCACCCGTCCCCTAATCCTAACCCGTACGCTGACACTAACCCGCGCCCTCACACGTACGCTCCCCCTAAAGCGTTGTCGTACCCTCACCTGGACCCTAAACCGTCCCCGTCCCCTAACCGTAACCCTAGCCCGAACCCTAACCCTAACCCTTCCCCGAAGCCTGACCCTCACCCGTCCCCTAATCCTAACCCGTACGCTGACACGAACCTGCGCCCTCACACGTACGCTCCCCCTAAAGCGTTGTCGTGCCCTCACCTGGACCCTAAACCGTCCCCGTCCCCAACCCTAACCGTAGCCCGAACCCTAACCCTAACCCTTCCCCGAAGCCTGACCCTCAACCGTCCCCTAATCCTAACCCGTACGCTGACACTAACCCGCGCCCTCGCACGTACGCTCCCCCTAAAGCGTTGTCGTGCCCTCACCTGGACCCTAAACCGTCCCCGTCCCCTAACCCTAACCCTAGCCCGAACCCTAACCCTAACCCTTCCCCGAAGCCTTACCCTCACCTGTCCCCTAATCCTAACGCGTACGCTGACACTAACCCGCGCCCTCACACGTACGCTCCCCCTAAAGCGTTGTCGTGCCCTCACCTGGACCCTAAACCGTCCCCGTCCCCTAACCCTAACCCTAGCCCGAACCCTAACCCTAACCCTTCCCCGAAGCCTGACCCTCACCCGTCCCCTAATCCTAACCCGTACGCTGACACTAACCCGCGCCCTCACACGTACGCTCCCCCTAAAGCGTTGTCGTACCCTCACCTGGACCCTAAACCGTCCCCGGCCCCTAACCCTAACCCTAGCCCGAACCCTAACCCTAACCCTTCCCCGAAGCCTGACCCTCACCCGTCCCCTAATCCTAACCCGTTCGCTGACACTAACCCGCGCCCTCACACGTACGCTCCCCCTAAAGCGTTGTCGTGCCCTCACCTGGACCCTAAACCGTCCCCGTCCCCTAACCCTAACCCTAGCCCGAACCCTAAACCTAACCCTTCCCCGAAGCCTGACCCTCACCCGTCCCCTAATCCTAACCCGTACGCTGACACTAACCCGCGCCCTCACACGTACGCACCCCCTAAAGCGTTGTCGTACCCACACCTGGACCCTAAACCGTCCCCGTCCCCTAACACTAACCCTAGCCCGAACCCTAACCCTAACACTTCTCCGAAGCCTGACACTCACCCGTCCCCTAATCCTAACCCGTAGGCTGACACTAACCCGCGCCCTCACACGTACGCTCCCCCTAAAGCGTTGTCGTGCCCTCACCTGGACCCTAAACCGTCCCCGGCCCCTAACCCTAACCCTAGCCCGAACCCTAACCCTAACCCTTCCCCGAAGCCTGACCCTCAACCGTCCCCTAATCCTAACCCGTACGCTGACACTAACCCGCGCCCTCACACGTACGCTCCCCCTAAAGCGTTGTCGTACCCTCACCTGGACCCTAAACCGTCCCCGTCCCCTAACCCTAACCCTAGCCCGAACCCTAACCCTAACCCTTCCCCGAAGCCTGACCCTCACCCGTCCCCTAATCCTAACCCGTACGCTGACACTAACCCACGCCCTCACACGTACGCTCCCCCTAAAGCGTTGTCGTACCCTCACCTGGACCCTAAACCGTCCCCGTCCCCTAACCCTAACCCTAGCCTGAACTCTAACCCTAACCCTTCCCCGAAGCCTGACCCTCACCCGTCCCCTAATCCTAACCCGTACGCTGACACTAACCCGCGCCCTCACACGTACGCTCCCCCTAAAGCGTTGTCGTACCCTCACCTGGACCCTAAAACGTCCCCGGCCCCTAACCCTAACCCTAGCCCGAACCCTAACCCTAACCCTTCCCCGAAGCCTGACCCTCACCCGTCCCCTAATCCTAACCCGTACGCTGACACTAACCCGCGCCCTCACACGTACGCTCCCCCTAAAGCGTTGTCGTGCCCTCACCTGGACCCTAAACAGTCCCCGTCCCCTAACCCTAACCCTAGCCCGAACCCTAACCCTAACCCTTGCCCGAAGCCTGACCCTCACCCGTCCCCTAATCCTAACCCGTACGCTGACACTAACCCGCGCCCTCACACGTACGCTCCCCCTAAAGCGTTGTCGTACCCTCACCTGGACCCTGAACCGTCCCCGTCCCCTAACCCTAACCCTAGCCCGAACCCTAACCCTAACCCTTCCCCGAAGCCTGACCCTCACCCGTCCCCTAATCCTAACCCGTACGCTGACACTAACCCGCGCCCTCACACGTACGCTCCCCCTAAAGCGTTGTCGTGCCCTCACCTGGACCCTAAACCGTCCCCGTCCCCTAACCCTAACCCTAGCCCGAACCCTAACCCTAACCCTTGCCCGAAGCCTGACCCTCACCCGTCCCCTAATCCTAACCCGTACGCTGACACTAACCCGCGCCCTCACACGTACGCTCCCCCTAAAGCGTTGTCGTGCCCTCACCTGGACCCTAAACCGTCCCCGTCCCCTAACCCTAACCCTAGCCCGAACCCTAACCCTAACCCTTCCCCGAAGCCTGACCCTCAACCGTCCCCTAATCCTAACCCGTACGCTGACACTAACCCGCGCCCTCACACGTACGCTCCCCCTAAAGGGTTGTCGTGCCCTCACCTGGACCCTAAACCGTCCCCGTCCCCTAACCCTAACCCTAGCCCGAACCCTAACCCTAACCCTTCCCCGAAGCCTTACCCTCACCCGTCCCCTAATCCTAACGCGTACGCTGACACTAACCCGTGCCCTCACACGTACGCTCCCCCTAAAGCGTTGTCGTGCCCTCACCTGGACCCTAAACCTTCCCCGTCCCCTAACCCTAACCCTAGCCCGAACCCTAACCCTAACACTTCCCCGAAGCCTGACCCTCACCCGTCCCCTAATCCTAACCCGTACGCTGACACTAACCCGCCCCCTCACACGTACGCTCCCCCTAAAGCGTTGTCGTGCCCTCACCTGGACCCTAAACCGTCCCCGTCCCCTAACCCTAACCCTAGCCCGAACCCTAACCCTAACCCTTCCCCGAAGCCTCACCCTCACCCGTCCCCTAATCCTAACCCGTACACTGACACTAACCCGCGCCCTCACACGTACGCTCCCCCTAAAGCGTTGTCGTGCCCTCACCTGGACCCTAAACCGTCCCTGTCCCCTAACCCTAACCCTAGCCCGAACCCTAACCCTAAACCTTCCCCGAAGCCTGACCCTCACCCGTCCCTTAATCCTAACCCGTACGCTGACACTAGCCCGCGCCCTCACACGTACGCTCCCCCTAAAGCGTTGTTGTGCCCTCACCTGGACCCTAAACCGTCCCCGTCCCCAACCCTAACCCTAGCCCGAAACCTAACCCTAACCCTTCCCCGAAGCCTGACCCTCACCCGTCCCCTAATCCTAACCCGTACGCTGACACTAACCCGCGCCCTCACACGTACGCTCCCCCTAAAGCGTTGTCGTACCCTCACCTGGACCCTAAACCGTCCCCGTTCCCTAAACCTAACCCTAGCCCGAACCCTAACCCTAACCCTTCCCCGAAGCCTGACCCTCACCCGTCCCCTAATCCTAACCCGTACGCTGACACTAACCCGCGCCCTCACACGTACGCTCCCGATAAAGCGTTGTCGTGCCCTCACCTGGACCCTAAACCGTCCCCGTCCCCTAACCCTAACCCTAGCCCGAAACCTAACCCTAACCCTTCCCCGAAGCCTGACCCTCACCCGTCCCCTAATCCTAACCCGTACGCTGACACTAACCCGCGCCCTCACACGTACGCACCCCCTAAAGCGTTGTCGTGCCCTCACCTGGACCCTAAACCGTCCCCGTCCCCTAACCCTAACCCTAGCCCGAACCCTAACCCTAACCCTTCCCCAAAGCCTGACCCTCACCCGTCCCCTAATCCTAACCCGTACGCTGACACTAACCCGCGCCCTCACACGTCCGCTCCCCCTAAAGCATTGTCGTGCCCTCACCTGGACCCTAAACCGTCCCCGTCCCCTAACCCTAACCGTAGCCCGAACCCTAACCCTAACCCTTCTCCGAAGCCTGACCCTCACCCGTCCCCTAATCCTAACCCGTAGGCTGACACTAACCCGCGCCCTCACACGTACGCTCCCCCTAAAGCGTTGTCGTGCCCTCACCTGGACCGTAAACCGTCCCCGTCCCCTAACCCGAACCCTAGCCCGAACCCTAACCCTAACCCTTCCCCGAAGCCTCACCCTCACCCGACCCCTAATCCTAACGCGTACGCTGACACTAACCCGCGCCCTCACACGTACGCTCCCCCTAAAGCGTTGTCGTACCCTCACCTGCACCCTAAACCGTCCCCGTCCCCTAACCCTAACCCTAGCCCGAACCCTAACCCTAACCCTTCCCCGAAGCCTGACCCTCACCCGTCCCCTAATCCTAACCCGTAGGCTGACACTAACCCGCGACCTCACACGTACGCTCCCCCTAAAGCGTTGTCGTACCCTCACCTGGACCCTAAACCGTCCCCGTCCCCTAACCCTAACCCTAGCCCGAACCCTAACCCTAACTCTTCCCCGAAGCCTGACCCTCACCCGTCCCCTAATCCTAACCCGTACGCTGACACTAACCCGCGCCCTCACACGTACGCTCCCCCTAAAGCGTTGTCGTGCCCTCACCTGGACCCTAAACCGTCCCCGTCCCCTAACCCTAACCCTAGCCCGAACCCTAACCCTAACCCTTCCCCGAAGCCTGACCCTTACCCGTCCCCTAATCCTAACCCGTAGGCTGACAGTAACCCGCACCCTCACACGTACGCTCTCCCTAAAGCGTTTTCGTACCCTCACCTGGACCCTAAACCGTCCCCGTCCCCTAACCCTAACCCTAGCCCGAACCCTAACCCTAACCCTTCCCCGAAGCGTGACCGTCACCCGTCCCTTAATCCTAACCCGTACGCTGACACTAACCCGCGCCCTCACACGTACGCTCCCCCTAAAGCGTTGTCGTGCCCTCACCTGGACCCTAAACCGTCCCCGTCCCGTAACCCTAACCCTAGCCCGAACCCTAACCCTAACCCTTCCCCGAAGCCTGACCCTCAACCATCCCCTAATCCTAACCCGTACGCTGACACTAGCCCGCGCCCTGACATGTACGCTCCCCCTAAAGCGTTGTTGTGCCCTCACCAGGACCCTAAACCGTCCCCGTCCCCAACCCTAACCCTAGCCCGAACCCTAACCCTAACCCTTCCCCGAAGCCTGACCCTTACCCGTCCCCTAATCCTAACCCGTACGCTGACACTAACCCGCGCCCTCACACGTACGCTCCCCCTAAAGCGTTGTCGTACCCTCACCAGGACCCTAAACCGTCCCCGTCCCCTAACCCTAACCCTAGCCCGAACCCTAACCCTAAACCTTCCCCGAAGCCTGACCCTCACCCGTCCCTTAATCCTAACCCGTACGCTGACACTAACCCGCGCCCTCACACGTACGCTCCCCCTAAAGCGGTGTCGTACCCTCACCTGGACCCTAAACCGTCCCCGTCCCCTAACCCTAATCCTAGCCCGAACCCTAACACTAACCCTTCCCCGAAGCCTGACCCTCACCCGTCCCCTAATCCTAACCCGTACGCTGACACTAACACACGCCCTCACACGTACGCTCCCCCTAAAGCGTTGTCGTGCCCTCACCTGGACCCTAAACCGTCCCCGTCCCCTAACCCTAACCCTAGCCCGAACCCTAACCCTAACCCTTCCCCGAAGCCTGACCCTCACCCGTCCCCTAATCCTAACCCGTAGGCTGACACTAACCCGCGCCCTCACACGTACGCTCCCCCTAAAGCGTTGTCGTACCCTCACCTGGACCCTAAACCGTCCCCGTCCCCTAACCCTAACCCTAGCCCGAACCCTAACCCTAAACCTTCCCCGAAGCCTGACCCTCACCCGTCCCCTAATCCTAACCCGTACGCTGACACTAACCCGCGCCCTCACACGTACGCTCCCCCTAAAGCGTTGTCGTACCCTCACCTGGACCCTAAACCGTCCCCGTCCCCTAACCGTAACCCTAGCCCGAACCCTAACCCTAACCCTTCCCCGAAGCCTGACCCTCACCCGTCCCCTAATCCTAACCCGTACGCTGACACTAACCCGCGCCCTCACACGTACGCTCCCCCTAAAGCGTTGTCGTACCCTCACCTGGACCCTAAACCGTCCCCATCCCCTAACCCTAACCCTAGCCCGAACCCTAACCCTAACCCTTCCCCGAAGCCTGACCCTCACCCGTCCCCTAATCCTAACCCGTACGCTGACACTAACCCGCGCCCTCACACGTACGCTCCCCGTAAAGCGTTGTCGTGCCCTCACCTGGACCCTAAACCGTCCCCGTCCCCTAACCCTAACCCTAGCCCGAACCCTAACCCTAACCCTTCCCCGAAGCCTGACCCTCACCCGTCCCCTAATCCTAACCCGTACGCTGACACTAACCCGCGCCCTCACACGTACGCTCCCCCTAAAGCGTTGTCGTACCCTCACCTGGACCCTAAACCGTCCCCGTCCCCTAACCCTAACCCTAGCCCGAACCCTAACCCTAACCCTTCCCCGAAGCCTGACCCTCACCCGTCCCCTAATCCTAACCCGTACGCTGACACTAACCCGCGCCCACACACGTACGCTCCCCCTAAAGCATTGTCGTACCCTCACCTGGACCCTGAACCGTCCCCGTCCCCTAACCCTAACCTTAGCCCGAACCCTAACCCTAACCCTTCCCCGAAGCCTGACCCTCACCCGTCCCCTAATCCTAACCCGTACGCTGACACTAACCCGCGCCCTCACACGTACGCTCCCCCTAAAGCGTTGTCGTACCCTCACCTGGACCCTAAACCGTCCCCGTCCCCTAACCCTAACCCTAGCCCGAACCCTAACCCTAACCCTTCCCCGAAGCCTGACCCTCACCCGTCCCCTAATCCTAACCTGTACGCTGACACTAACCCGTGCCCTCACACGTACGCTCCCCCTAAAGCGTTGTCGTACCCTCACCTGGACCCTAAACCGTCCCCGTCCCCTAACCCTAACCCTAGCCCGAACCCTAACCCTAACCCTTCCCCGAAGCCTGACCCTCACCCGTCCCCTAATCCTAACCCGTACGCTGACACTAACCCGCGCCCTCACACGTACGCTCCCCCTAAAGCGTTGTCGTACCCTCACCTGGACCCTAAACCGTCCCCGTCCCCTAACCCTAACCCTAGCCCGAACCCTAACCCTAACCCTTCCCCGAAGCCTGACCCTCACCCGTCCCCTAATCCTAACCCGTACGCTGACACTAACCCGCGCCCACACACGTACGCTCCCCCTAAAGCATTGTCGTACCCTCACCTAGACCCTGAACCGTCCCCGTCCCCTAACCCTAACCTTAGCCCGAACCCTAACCCTAACCCTTCCCCGAAGCCTGACCCTCACCCGTCCCCTAATCCTAACCCGTACGCTGACACTAACCCGAGCCCTCACACGTACGCTCCCCCTAAAGCGTTGTCGTGCCCTCACCTGGACCCTAAACCGTCCCCGTCCCCAACCCTAACCGTAGCCCGAACCCTAACCCTAACCCTTCCCCGAAGCCTGACCCTCAACCGTCCCCTAATCCTAACCCGTACGCTGACACTAACCCGCGCCCTCGCACGTACGCTCCCCCTAAAGCGTTGTCGTGCCGTCACCTGGACCCTAAACCTTCCCCGTCCCCTAACCCTAACCCTAGCCCGAACCCTAACCCTAACCCTTCCCCGAAGCCTTACCCTCACCTGTCCCCTAATCCTAACGCGTACGCTGACACTAACCCGCGCCCTCACACGTACGCTCCCCCTAAAGCGTTGTCGTGCCCTCACCTGGACCCTAAACCGTCCCCGTCCCCTAACCCTAATCCTAGCCCGAACCCTAACCCTAACCCTTCCCCGAAGCCTGACCCTCACCCGTCCCCTAATCCTAACCCGTACGCTGACACTAACCCGCGCCCTCACACGTACGCTCCCCCTAAAGCGTTGTCGTGCCCTCACCTGGACCCTAAACCGTCCCCGGCCCCTAACCCTAACCCTAGCCCGAACCCTAACCCTAACCCTTCCCCGAAGCCTGACCCTCACCCGTCCCCTAATCCTAACCCGTACGCTGACTCTAACCCGCGCCCTCACACGTACGCTCCCCCTAAAGCGTTGTCGTACCCTCACCTGGACCCTAAACCGTCCCCGTCCCCTAACCCTAACCCTAGCCCGAACCCTAACCCTAACCCTTCCCCGAAGCCTGACCCTCACCCGTCCCCTAATCCTAACCCGTACGCTGACACTAACCCGCGCCCTCACACGTACGCTCCCCCAAAGCGGTGTCGTACCCTCACCTGGACCCTAAACCGTCCCCGTCCCCTAACCCTAATCCTAGCCCGAACCCTAACCCTAACCCTTCCCCGAAGCCTGACCCTCACCCGTCCCCTAATCCTAACCCGTACGCTGACACTAACCCGCGCCCTCACACGTACGCTCCCCCTAAAGCGTTGTCGTGCCCTCACCTGGACCCTAAACCGTCCCCGTCCCCTAACCCTAACCCTAGCCCGAACCCTAACCCTAACCCTTCCCCGAAGCCTGACCCTCACCCGTCCCCTAATCCTAACCCGTAGGCTGACACTAACCCGCGCCCTCACACGTACGCTCCCCCTAAAGCGTTGTCGTACCCTCACCTGGACCCTAAACCGTCCCCGTCCCCTAACCCTAACCCTAGCCCGAACCCTAACCCTAAACCTTCCCCGAAGCCTGACCCTCACCCGTCCCCTAATCCTAACCCGTACGCTGACACTAACCCGCGCCCTCACACGTACGCTCCCCCTAAAGCGTTGTCGTACCCTCACCTGGACCCTAAACCGTCCCCGTCCCCTAACCGTAACCCTAGCCCGAACCCTAACCCTAACCCTTCCCCGAAGCCTGACCCTCACCCGTCCCCTAATCCTAACCCGTACGCTGACACGAACCTGCGCCCTCACACGTACGCTCCCCCT
Source organism: Grampus griseus (assembly GCF_964374135.1). Lineage (NCBI taxonomy): Eukaryota > Metazoa > Chordata > Mammalia > Artiodactyla > Delphinidae > Grampus > Grampus griseus. The sequence continues at coordinate 43,750,692 of NC_139009.1, forward strand.
AAAGCGTTGTCGTGCCCTCACCTGGACCCTAAACCGTCCCCGTCCCCAACCCTAACCGTAGCCCGAACCCTAACCCTAACCCTTCCCCGAAGCCTGACCCTCAACCGTCCCCTAATCCTAACCCGTACGCTGACACTAACCCGCGCCCTCGCACGTACGCTCCCCCTAAAGCGTTGTCGTGCCCTCACCTGGACCCTAAACCGTCCCCGTCCCCTAACCCTAACCCTAGCCCGAACCCTAACCCTAACCCTTCCCCGAAGCCTTACCCTCACCTGTCCCCTAATCCTAACGCGTACGCTGACACTAACCCGCGCCCTCACACGTACGCTCCCCCTAAAGCGTTGTCGTGCCCTCACCTGGACCCTAAACCGTCCCCGTCCCCTAACCCTAACCCTAGCCCGAACCCTAACCCTAACCCTTCCCCGAAGCCTGACCCTCACCCGTCCCCTAATCCTAACCCGTACGCTGACACTAACCCGCGCCCTCACACGTACGCTCCCCCTAAAGCGTTGTCGTACCCTCACCTGGACCCTAAACCGTCCCCGGCCCCTAACCCTAACCCTAGCCCGAACCCTAACCCTAACCCTTCCCCGAAGCCTGACCCTCACCCGTCCCCTAATCCTAACCCGTTCGCTGACACTAACCCGCGCCCTCACACGTACGCTCCCCCTAAAGCGTTGTCGTGCCCTCACCTGGACCCTAAACCGTCCCCGTCCCCTAACCCTAACCCTAGCCCGAACCCTAAACCTAACCCTTCCCCGAAGCCTGACCCTCACCCGTCCCCTAATCCTAACCCGTACGCTGACACTAACCCGCGCCCTCACACGTACGCACCCCCTAAAGCGTTGTCGTACCCACACCTGGACCCTAAACCGTCCCCGTCCCCTAACACTAACCCTAGCCCGAACCCTAACCCTAACACTTCTCCGAAGCCTGACACTCACCCGTCCCCTAATCCTAACCCGTAGGCTGACACTAACCCGCGCCCTCACACGTACGCTCCCCCTAAAGCGTTGTCGTGCCCTCACCTGGACCCTAAACCGTCCCCGGCCCCTAACCCTAACCCTAGCCCGAACCCTAACCCTAACCCTTCCCCGAAGCCTGACCCTCAACCGTCCCCTAATCCTAACCCGTACGCTGACACTAACCCGCGCCCTCACACGTACGCTCCCCCTAAAGCGTTGTCGTACCCTCACCTGGACCCTAAACCGTCCCCGTCCCCTAACCCTAACCCTAGCCCGAACCCTAACCCTAACCCTTCCCCGAAGCCTGACCCTCACCCGTCCCCTAATCCTAACCCGTACGCTGACACTAACCCACGCCCTCACACGTACGCTCCCCCTAAAGCGTTGTCGTACCCTCACCTGGACCCTAAACCGTCCCCGTCCCCTAACCCTAACCCTAGCCTGAACTCTAACCCTAACCCTTCCCCGAAGCCTGACCCTCACCCGTCCCCTAATCCTAACCCGTACGCTGACACTAACCCGCGCCCTCACACGTACGCTCCCCCTAAAGCGTTATCGTACCCTCACCTGGACCCTAAACCGTCCCCGGCCCCTAACCCTAACCCTAGCCCGAACCCTAACCCTAACCCTTCCCCGAAGCCTGACCCTCACCCGTCCCCTAATCCTAACCCGTACGCTGACACTAACCCGCGCCCTCACACGTACGCTCCCCCTAAAGCGTTGTCGTGCCCTCACCTGGACCCTAAACAGTCCCCGTCCCCTAACCCTAACCCTAGCCCGAACCCTAACCCTAACCCTTGCCCGAAGCCTGACCCTCACCCGTCCCCTAATCCTAACCCGTACGCTGACACTAACCCGCGCCCTCACACGTACGCTCCCCCTAAAGCGTTGTCGTACCCTCACCTGGACCCTGAACCGTCCCCGTCCCCTAACCCTAACCCTAGCCCGAACCCTAACCCTAACCCTTCCCCGAAGCCTGACCCTCACCCGTCCCCTAATCCTAACCCGTACGCTGACACTAACCCGCGCCCTCACACGTACGCTCCCCCTAAAGCGTTGTCGTGCCCTCACCTGGACCCTAAACCGTCCCCGTCCCCTAACCCTAACCCTAGCCCGAACCCTAACCCTAACCCTTGCCCGAAGCATGACCCTCACCCGTCCCCTAATCCTAACCCGTACGCTGACACTAACCCGCGCCCTCACACGTACGCTCCCCCTAAAGCGTTGTCGTGCCCTCACCTGGACCCTAAACCGTCCCCGTCCCCTAACCCTAACCCTAGCCCGAACCCTAACCCTAACCCTTCCCCGAAGCCTGACCCTCAACCGTCCCCTAATCCTAACCCGTACGCTGACACTAACCCGCGCCCTCACACGTACGCTCCCCCTAAAGGGTTGTCGTGCCCTCACCTGGACCCTAAACCGTCCCCGTCCCCTAACCCTAACCCTAGCCCGAACCCTAACCCTAACCCTTCCCCGAAGCCTTACCCTCACCCGTCCCCTAATCCTAACGCGTACGCTGACACTAACCCGTGCCCTCACACGTACGCTCCCCCTAAAGCGTTGTCGTGCCCTCACCTGGACCCTAAACCTTCCCCGTCCCCTAACCCTAACCCTAGCCCGAACCCTAACCCTAACACTTCCCCGAAGCCTCACCCTCACCCGTCCCCTAATCCTAACCCGTACACTGACACTAACCCGCGCCCTCACACGTACGCTCCCCCTAAAGCGTTGTCGTGCCCTCACCTGGACCCTAAACCGTCCCCGGCCCCTAACCCTAACCCTAGCCCGAACCCTAACCCTAACCCTTCCCCGAAGCCTGACCCTCAACCGTCCCCTAATCCTAACCCGTACGCTGACACTAACCCGCGCCCTCACACGTACGCTCCCCCTAAAGCGTTGTCGTACCCTCACCTGGACCCTAAACCGTCCCCGGCCCCTAACCCTAACCCTAGCCCGAACCCTAACCCTAACCCTTCCCCGAAGCCTGACCCTCACCCGTCCCCTAATCCTAACCCGTTCGCTGACACTAACCCGCGCCCTCACACGTACGCTCCCCCTAAAGCGTTGTCGTGCCCTCACCTGGACCCTAAACCGTCCCCGTCCCCTAACCCTAACCCTAGCCCGAACCCTAAACCTAACCCTTCCCCGAAGCCTGACCCTCACCCGTCCCCTAATCCTAACCCGTACGCTGACACTAACCCGCGCCCTCACACGTACGCACCCCCTAAAGCGTTGTCGTACCCACACCTGGACCCTAAACCGTCCCCGTCCCCTAACACTAACCCTAGCCCGAACCCTAACCCTAACACTTCTCCGAAGCCTGACACTCACCCGTCCCCTAATCCTAACCCGTAGGCTGACACTAACCCGCGCCCTCACACGTACGCTCCCCCTAAAGCGTTGTCGTGCCCTCACCTGGACCCTAAACCGTCCCCGGCCCCTAACCCTAACCCTAGCCCGAACCCTAACCCTAACCCTTCCCCGAAGCCTGACCCTCAACCGTCCCCTAATCCTAACCCGTACGCTGACACTAACCCGCGCCCTCACACGTACGCTCCCCCTAAAGCGTTGTCGTACCCTCACCTGGACCCTAAACCGTCCCCGTCCCCTAACCCTAACCCTAGCCCGAACCCTAACCCTAACCCTTCCCCGAAGCCTGACCCTCACCCGTCCCCTAATCCTAACCCGTACGCTGACACTAACCCACGCCCTCACACGTACGCTCCCCCTAAAGCGTTGTCGTACCCTCACCTGGACCCTAAACCGTCCCCGTCCCCTAACCCTAACCCTAGCCTGAACTCTAACCCTAACCCTTCCCCGAAGCCTGACCCTCACCCGTCCCCTAATCCTAACCCGTACGCTGACACTAACCCGCGCCCTCACACGTACGCTCCCCCTAAAGCGTTATCGTACCCTCACCTGGACCCTAAACCGTCCCCGGCCCCTAACCCTAACCCTAGCCCGAACCCTAACCCTAACCCTTCCCCGAAGCCTGACCCTCACCCGTCCCCTAATCCTAACCCGTACGCTGACACTAACCCGCGCCCTCACACGTACGCTCCCCCTAAAGCGTTGTCGTGCCCTCACCTGGACCCTAAACAGTCCCCGTCCCCTAACCCTAACCCTAGCCCGAACCCTAACCCTAACCCTTGCCCGAAGCCTGACCCTCACCCGTCCCCTAATCCTAACCCGTACGCTGACACTAACCCGCGCCCTCACACGTACGCTCCCCCTAAAGCGTTGTCGTACCCTCACCTGGACCCTGAACCGTCCCCGTCCCCTAACCCTAACCCTAGCCCGAACCCTAACCCTAACCCTTCCCCGAAGCCTGACCCTCACCCGTCCCCTAATCCTAACCCGTACGCTGACACTAACCCGCGCCCTCACACGTACGCTCCCCCTAAAGCGTTGTCGTGCCCTCACCTGGACCCTAAACCGTCCCCGTCCCCTAACCCTAACCCTAGCCCGAACCCTAACCCTAACCCTTGCCCGAAGCCTCACCCTCACCCGTCCCCTAATCCTAACCCGTACGCTGACACTAACCCGCGCCCTCACACGTACGCTCCCCCTAAAGCGTTGTCGTGCCCTCACCTGGACCCTAAACCGTCCCCGTCCCCTAACCCTAACCCTAGCCCGAACCCTAACCCTAACCCTTCCCCGAAGCCTGACCCTCAACCGTCCCCTAATCCTAACCCGTACGCTGACACTAACCCGCGCCCTCACACGTACGCTCCCCCTAAAGGGTTGTCGTGCCCTCACCTGGACCCTAAACCGTCCCCGTCCCCTAACCCTAACCCTAGCCCGAACCCTAACCCTAACCCTTCCCCGAAGCCTTACCCTCACCCGTCCCCTAATCCTAACGCGTACGCTGACACTAACCCGTGCCCTCACACGTAAGCTCCCCCTAAAGCGTTGTCGTGCCCTCACCTGGACCCTAAACCTTCCCCGTCCCCTAACCCTAACCCTAGCCCGAACCCTAACCCTAACACTTCCCCGAAGCCTGACCCTCACCCGTCTCCTAATCCTAACCCGTACGCTGACACTAACCCGCCCCCTCACACGTACGCTCCCCCTAAAGCGTTGTCGTGCCCTCACCTGGACCCTAAACCGTCCCCGTCCCCTAACCCTAACCCTAGCCCGAACCCTAACCCTAACCCTTCCCCGAAGCCTCACCCTCACCCGTCCCCTAATCCTAACCCGTACACTGACACTAACCCGCGCCCTCACACGTACGCTCCCCCTAAAGCGTTGTCGTGCCCTCACCTGGACCCTAAACCGTCCCTGTCCCCTAACCCTAACCCTAGCCCGAACCCTAACCCTAAACCTTCCCCGAAGCCTGACCCTCACCCGTCCCTTAATCCTAACCCGTACGCTGACACTAGCCCGCGCCCTCACACGTACGCTCCCCCTAAAGCGTTGTTGTGCCCTCACCTGGACCCTAAACCGTCCCCGTCCCCAACCCTAACCCTAGCCCGAAACCTAACCCTAACCCTTCCCCGAAGCCTGACCCTCACCCGTCCCCTAATCCTAACCCGTACGCTGACACTAACCCGCGCCCTCACACGTACGCTCCCCCTAAAGCGTTGTCGTACCCTCACCTGGACCCTAAACCGTCCCCGTTCCCTAAACCTAACCCTAGCCCGAACCCTAACCCTAACCCTTCCCCGAAGCCTGACCCTCACCCGTCCCCTAATCCTAACCCGTACGCTGACACTAACCCGCGCCCTCACACGTACGCTCCCGATAAAGCGTTGTCGTGCCCTCACCTGGACCCTAAACCGTCCCCGTCCCCTAACCCTAACCCTAGCCCGAAACCTAACCCTAACCCTTCCCCGAAGCCTGACCCTCACCCGTCCCCTAATCCTAACCCGTACGCTGACACTAACCCGCGCCCTCACACGTACGCTCCCCCTAAAGCGTTGTCGTACCCTCACCTGGACCCTAAACCGTCCCCGTCCCCTAACCCTAACCCTAGCCCGAACCCTAACCCTAACCCTTCACCGAAGCCTCACCCTCACCCGTCCCCTAATCCTAACCCGTAGGCTGACACTAACCCGCGCCCTCACACGTACGCTCCCCCTAAAGCGTTTTTGTACCCTCACCTGGACCCTAAACCGTCCCCGTCCTCTAACCCTAACCCTAGCCCGAACCCTAACCCTAACCCTTCCTCGAAGCCTGACCCTCACCCGTCCCCTAATCCTAACCCGTACGCTGACACTAACCCGCGCCCTCACACGTACGCTCCCCCTAAAGCGTTGTCGTGCCCTCACCTGGACCCTAAACCGTCCCCGTCCCCTAACCCTAACCCTAGCCCGAACCCTAACCCTAACCCTTCCCCGAAGCCTGACCCTCACCCGTCCCCTAATCCTAAACCGTACGCTGACACTAACCCGCGCCCTCATACGTACGCTCCCCCTAAAGCGTTGTCGTACCCTCACCTGGACCCTAATCCGTCCCTGTCCCCTAACCCTAACCCTAGCCCGAACCCTAACCCTAACCCTTCCCCGAAGCCTGACCCTCACCCGTCCCCTAATCCTAACCCGTACGCTGACACTAACCCGCGCCCTCACACGTACGCTCCCCCTAAAGCGTTGTCGTGCCCTCACCTGGACCCTAAACCGTCCCCGTCCCCTAACCCTTACCCTAGCCCGAACCCTAACCCTAACCCTTCCCCGAAGCCTGACCCTCACCCGTCCCCTAATCCTAACCCGTACGCTGACACTAACCCGCGCCCTCACATGTACGCTCCCCCTAAAGCGTTGTTGTACCCTCACCTGGACCCTAAACCGTCCCCGTCCTCTAACCCTAACCCTAGCCCGAACCCTAACCCTAACCCTTCCCCAAAGCCTGACCCTCACCCGTCCCCTAATCCTAACCCGTACGCTGACACTAACCCACGCCCTCACACGTACGCTTCCCCTAAAGCGTTGTCGTGCCCTCACCTGGACCCTAAACCGTCCCCGTCCCCTAACCCTAACCCTAGCCCGAACCCTAACCCTAACCCTTCCCCGAAACCTGACCCTCACTCGTCCCCTAATCCTAACCCGTACGCTGACACTAACCCGCGCCCTCACACGTACGCACCCCCTAAAGCGTTGTCGTGCCCTCACCTGGACCCTAAACCGTCCCCGTCCCCTAACCCTAACCCTAGCCCGAACCCTAACCCTAACCCTTCCCCAAAGCCTGACCCTCACCCGTCCCCTAATCCTAACCCGTACGCTGACACTAACCCGCGCCCTCACACGTCCGCTCCCCCTAAAGCATTGTCGTGCCCTCACCTGGACCCTAAACCGTCCCCGTCCCCTAACCCTAACCGTAGCCCGAACCCTAACCCTAACCCTTCTCCGAAGCCTGACCCTCACCCGTCCCCTAATCCTAACCCGTAGGCTGACACTAACCCGCGCCCTCACACGTACGCTCCCCCTAAAGCGTTGTCGTGCCCTCACCTGGACCCTAAACCGTCCCCGTCCCCTAACCCTAACCCTAGCCCGAACCCTAACCCTAACCCTTCCCCGAAGCCTCACCCTCACCCGACCCCTAATCCTAACGCGTACGCTGACACTAACCCGCGCCCTCACACGTACGCTCCCCCTAAAGCGTTGTCGTACCCTCACCTGCACCCTAAACCGTCCCCGTCCCCTAACCCTAACCCTAGCCCGAACCCTAACCCTAACCCTTCCCCGAAGCCTGACCCTCACCCGTCCCCTAATCCTAACCCGTACGCTGACACTAACCCGCGCCCTCACACGTACGCTCCCCCTAAAGCGTTGTCGTACCCTCACCTGCACCCTAAACCGTCCCCGTCCCCTAACCCTAACCCTAGCCCGAACCCTAACCCTAACCCTTCCCTAAAGCCTGACCCTCACCCGTCCCCTAATCCTAACCCGTACGCTGACACTAACCCGCGCCCTCACACGTACGCTCCCCCTAAAGCGTTGTGGTACCCTAACCTCGACCCTAAACCGTCCCCGTCCCCTAACCCTAACCCTAGCCCGAACCCTAACCCTAACCCTTCCCCGAAGCCTGACCCTCACCCGTCCCCTAATCCTAACCCGTACGCTGACACTAACCCACGCCCTCACACGTACGCTCCCCCTAAAGCGTTGTCGTACCCTCACCTGGACCCTAAACCGTCCCCGTCCCCTAACCCTAACCCTAGCCCGAACCCTAACCCTAACCCTTCCCCGAAGCCTGACCCTCACCCGTCCCCTAATCCTAACGCGTACGCTGACACTAACCCGTGCCCTCACACGTACGCTCCCCCTAAAGCGTTGTGGTACCCTAACCTCGACCCTAAACCGTCCCCGTCCCTTAACCCTAACCCTAGCCCGAACCCTAACCCTAACCCTTCTCCGAAGCCTGACCCTCACCCATCCCCTAATCCTAACCCGTACGCTGACACTAACCCGCGCCCTCACACGTACGCTCCCCCTAAAGAGTTGTCGTGCCCTCACCTGGACCCTAAACCGTCCCCGTCCCCTAACCCTAACCCTAGCCCGAACCCTAACCCTAACCCTTCACCGAAGCCTCACCCTCACCCGTCCCCTAATTCTAACCCGTAGGCTGACACTAACCCGCGCCCTCACACGTACGCCCCCCCTAAAGCGTTTTTGTACCCTCACCTGGACCCTAAACCGTCCCCGTCCTCTAACCCTAACCCTAGCCCGAACCCTAACCCTAACCCTTCCTCGAAGCCTGACCCTCACCCGTCCCCTAATCCTAACCCGTACGCTGACACTATCCCGCGCCCTCACACGTACGCTCCCCCTAAAGCGTTGTCGTGCCCTCACCTGGACCCTAAACCGTCCCCGTCCCCTAACCCTAACCCTAGCCCGAACCCTAACCCTAACCCTTCCCCGAAGCCTGACCCTCACCCGTCCCCTAATCCTAAACCGTACGCTGACACTAACCCGCGCCCTCATACGTACGCTCCCCCTAAAGCGTTGTCGTACCCTCACCTGGACCCTAATCCGTCCCTGTCCCCTAACCCTAACCCTAGCCCGAACCCTAACCCTAACCCTTCCCCGAAGCCTGACCCTCACCCGTCCCCTAATCCTAACCCGTACGCTGACACTAACCCGCGCCCTCACACGTACGCTCCCCCTAAACTGTTGTCGTACCCTCACCTGGACCCTGAACCGTCCCCGTCCCCTAACCCTAACCCTAGCCCGAACCCTAACTCTAACCCTTCCCCGAAGCCTGACCCTCACCCGTCCCCTAATCCTAACCCGTACGCTGACACTAACCCGCGCCCTCACACGTACGCTCCCCCTAAAGCGTTGTCGTACCCTCACCTGGACCCTAAACCGTCCCCGGCCCCTAACCCTAACCCTAGCCCGAACCCTAACCCTAACCCTTCCCCGAAGCCTGACCCTCACCCGTCCCCTAATCCTAACCCGTACGCTGACACTAACCCGCGCCCTCACACGTACGCTCCCCCTAAAGCGTTGTCGTGCCCTCACCTGGACCCTAAACCGTCCCCGTCCCCTAACACTAACCCTAGCCCGAACCCTAACCCTAACCCTTCCCCGAAGCCTGACCCTCACCCGTCCCCTAATCCTAACCCGTACGCTGACACTAACCCGCGCCCTCACACGTACGCTCCCCCTAAAGCGTTGTCGTACCCTCACCTGGACCCTAAACCGTCCCCGTCCCCTAACCCTAACCCTAGCCCGAACCCTAACCCTAACCCTTCCCCGAAGCCTGACCCTCACCCCTCCCCTAATCCTAACCCGTACGCTGACACTAACCCGCGCCCTCACACGTACGCTCCCCCTAAAGCGTTGTCGTGCCCTCACCTGGACCCTAAACCGTCCCCGTCCCCTAACCCTAACCCTAGCCCGAACCCTAACCCTAACCCTTCCCCAAAGCCTCACCCTCACCCGTCCCCTAATCCTAACCCGTACGCTGACACTAACCCGCGCCCTCACACGTACGCTCCCCTTAAAGCGTTGTCGTACCCTCACCTGGACCCTAAACCGTCCCCGTCCCCTAACCCTAACCCTAGCCCGAATCCTAACCCTAACCCTTCCCCAAAGCCTGACCCTCACCCGTCCCCTAATCGTAACCCGTACGCTGACACTAACCCACGCCCTCACACGTACGCTACCCCTAAAGCGTTGTCGTACCCTCACCTGGACCCTAAACTGTCCCCGTCCCCTAACCCTAACCTTAGCCCGAACCCTAACCCTAACCCTTCCCCGAAGCCTGACCCTCACCCGTCCCCTAATCTTAACCCGTAGGCTGACACTAACCCGCGCCCTCACACGTACGCTCCCCCTAAAGCGTTGTCGTACCCTCTCCTGGACCCTAGACCGTCCCCGTCGCCTAACCCTAACACTAGCCCGAACCCTAACCCTAACCCTTCCGCAAAGCCTGACCCTCACCCGTCCCCTAATCCTAACCCGTACGCTGACACTAACCCGCGCCCTCACACGTACGCCCCTCCTAAAGCGTTGTCGTACCCTCAGCTGGACCCTAAACCGTCCCCGTCCCCTATCCCTAACCCTAGCCCGAACCCTAACCCTAACCCTTCCCCGAAGCCTGACCCTCACCCGTCCCCTAATCCTAACCCGTACGCTGACACTAACCCGCGCCCTCACACGTACCCTCCCCCTAAAGCGTTGTCGTGCCCTCACCTGGACCCTAAACCATTCCCGTCCCCTAACCCTAACCCTAGCCCGAACCCTAACCCTAACCCTTCCCCGAAGCCTGACCCTCACCCGTCCCCTAATCCTAACCCGTACGGTGACACTAACCCGCGCCCTCACACGTACGCTCCCCCTAAAGTGTTGTCGTACCCTCACCTGGACCCTGAACCGTCCCCGTCCCCTAACCCTAACCCTAGCCCGAACCCTAACCCTAACCCTTCCCCGAAGCCTGACCCTCACCCGTCCCCTAATCCTAACCCGTACGCTGACACTAACCCGCGCCCTCACACGTACGCTCCCCCTAAAGCGTTGTCGTACCCTCACCTGGACCCTAAACCGTCCCGGGCCCCTAACCCTAACCCTAGCCCGAACCCTAACCCTAACCCTTCCCCGAAGCCTGACCCTCACCCGTCCCCTAATCCTAACCCGTACGCTGACACTAACCCGCGCCCTCACACGTACGCTCCCCCTAAAGCGTTGTCGTGCCCTCACCTGGACCCTAAACCGTCCCAGTCCCCTAACACTAACCCTAGCCCGAACCCTAACCCTAACCCTTCCCCGAAGCCTGACCCTCACCCCTCCCCTAATCCTAACCCGTACGCTGACACTAACCCGCGCCCTCACACGTACGCTCCCGCTAAAGCGTTGTCATGCCCTCATCTGGACCCTAAATCGTTCCCATCCCCTAACCCTAACCCTAGCCCGAACCCTAACCCTAACCCTTCCCAGAAGCCTGACCCTCACCCGTCCCCTAATCCTAACCCGTACGCTGACACTAAACCGCGCCCTCACACGTACGCTCCCCCTAAAGAGTTGTCGTGCCCTCACCTGGACCCTAAACCGTCCCCGTCCCCTAACCCTAACCCTAGCCCGAACCCTAACCCTAACCCTTCCCCGAAGCCTGACCCTCACCCGTCCCCTAATCCTAACCCGTACGCTGACACTAACCCGCGCCCTCACACGTACGCTCCCCCTAAAGCGTTGTCGTACCCTCACCTGGACCCTAAACCGTCCCCGGCCCCTAACCCTAACCCTAGCCCGAACCCTAACCCTAACCCTTCCCCGAAGCCTGACCCTCACCCGTCCCCTAATCCTAACCCGTACGCTGACACTAACCCGCGCCCTCACACGTACGCTCCCCCTAAAGCGTTTTCGAGCCCTCACCTGGACCCTAAACCGTCCCCGTCCCCTAACCCTAACCCTAGCCCGAACCCTAACCCTAACCCTTCCCCGAAGCCTGACCCTCACCCGTCCCATAATCCTAACCCGTACGCTGACACTAACCCGCGCCCTCACATGTACGCTGCCCCTAAAGCGTTGTCGTACCCTCACCTGGACCCTAAAGCGTCCCCGTCCCCTAACCCTAACCCTAGCCCGAACCCTAACCCTAACCCTTCCCCAAAGCCTGACCCTCACCCGTCCCCTAATCCTAAGCCCTACGCTGACACTAACCAACGCCCTCACACGTACGCTCCCCCTAAAGCGTTGTCGTGCCCTCACCCAGACCGTAAACCTTCCCCGTCCCCTAACCCTAACCCTAGCCCGAACCCTAACCCTAACCCTTCCCCGAAGCCTGACCCTCACCCCTCCCCTAATCCTAACCCGTACGCTGACACTAACCCACGCCCTCACACGTACGCTCCCCCTAAAGCGTTGTCGTGCCCTCACCTGGACCCTAAACCGTCCCCGTCCCCTAACCCTAACCCTAGCCCGAACCCTAACCCTAACCTTTCTCCGAAGCCTGACCCTCACCCCTCCCCTAATCCTAACCCGTACGCTGACACTAACCCGCGCCCTCACACGTACGCTCCCGCTAAAGCGGTGTCGTGCCCTCACCTGGACCCTAAACCATTCCCGTCCCCTAACCCTAACCCTAGCCCGAACCCTAACCCTAACCCTTCCCCAAAGCCTGACCCTCACCCGTCCCCTAATCCTAACCCGTACGCTGACACTAACCCGCGCCCTCACACGTACGCTCCCCCTAAAGCGTTGTTGTACCCTCACCTGGACCCTAGACCGTCCCCGTCCCCTAACCCTAACACTAGCCCGAACCCTAACCCTAACCCTTCCCCAAAGCCTGACCCTCACCCGTCCCCTAATCCTAACCCGTACGCTGACACTAACCCGCGCCCTCACACGTACGCTCCCCCTAAAGCGTTGTCGTGCCCTCACCTGGACCCTAAACCGTCCCCGTCCCCTAACCCTAACCCTAGCCCGAACCCTAAACCTAACCCTTCCCCGAAGCCTGACTCTCACCCCTCCCCTAATCCTAAGCCGTACGCTGACACTAACCCGCGCCCTCACACGTATGCTACCCCTAAAGCGTTGTAGTACCCTCACCTGGACCCTAAACCGTCCCCGTCCCCTAACCCTAACCCTAGCCCGAAACCTAACCCTAACCCTTCTCCAAAGCCTGACCCTCACCCGTCCCCTAATCCTAACCCGTACGCTGACACTAACCCGCGCCCTCACACGTACGCTCCCGCTAAAGCGGTGTCGTGCCCTCACCTGGACCCTAAACCGTTCCCGTCCCCTAACCCTAACCCTAGCCCGAACCCTAACCCTAACCCTTCCCCTTAGCCTGACCCTCACCCGTCCCCTAATCCTAACCAGTACGCTGACACTAACCCGCGCCCTCAGACGTACGCTCCCCCTAAAGCGTTGTCGTGCCCTCACCTGGACCCTAAACCGTCCCCGTCCCCTAACCCTAACCCTAGCCTGAACCCTAACCCTAACCCTTCCCCGAAGCCTGAACCTCACCCGTCCCCTAATCCTAACCCGTAGGCTGACACTAACCCGCGCCCTCACACGTACGCTCCCGTAAAGCGTTGTCGTACCCCCACCTGGACCCTAAACCGTCCCCGTCCCCTAACCCTAACCCTAGCCCGAACCCTAACCCTAACCCTTCCCCGAAGGCTGACCCTCACCCGTCCCCTAATCCTAACCCGTACGCTGACACTAACCCGCGCCCTCACACGTACGCTCCCCCTAAAGCGTTGTCGTACCCTCACCTGGACCCTAAACCGTCCCCGTCCCCTAACCCTAACCCTAGCCCGAACCCTAACCCTAACCCTTCCCCGAAGCCTCACCCTCACCCGACCCCTAATCCTAACCCGTACGCTGACACTAACCCGCGCCCTCACACGTAGGCTCCCCCTAAAGCGTTGTCGTACCCTCACCTGGACCCTAAACCGTCCCCGTCCCCTAACCCTAACCCTAGACCGAACCCTAACCCTAAACCTTCCCCGAAGCCTCCGCTCACCCGTCCCCTAATCCCTACCCGTACGCTGACACTAGCCCGCGCCCTCACACGTACGCTCCCCCTAAAGCGTTGTTGTGCCCTCACCAGGACCCTAAACCGTCCCCGTCCCCAACCCTAACCCTAGCCCGAACCCTAACCCTAACCCTTCCCCGAAGCCTGACCCTCACCCGTCCCCTAATCCTAACCCGTATGCTGACACTAACCCGCGCCCTCTCACGTACGCTCCCCGTAAAGCGTTGTCGTACCCTCACCTGGACCCTAAACCGTCCCCGTCCCCTAACCCTAACCCTAGCCCAAATCCTAACCCTAACCCTTCCCCGAAGCCTGACCCTCACCCGTCCCCTAAACCTGAACCGTACGCTGACACTAACCCATGCCCTCACACGTACGCTCCCGCTAAAGCGTTGTCGTGCCCTCACCTGGACCCTAAACCATTCCCGTCCCCTAACCCTAACCCTAGCCCGAACCCTACCCCTAACCCTTCCCCGAAGCCTAACCCTCACCCTTCCCCTAATCCTAACCCGTACGCTGACACTAACCCGCGCCCTCACACGTACGCTCCCCCTAAAGCGGTGTCGTGCCCTCACCTGGACCCTAAACCGTCCCCGTCCCCTAACCCTAACCCTAGCCCGAACCCTAACCCTAACCCTTCCCCGAAGCCTGACCCTCACCCGTCCCCTAATCCTAACCCGTATGCTGACACTAACCCGCGCCCTCACACGTACGCTCCCCCTAAAGCGTTATCGTGCCCTCACCTGGACCCTAAACCGTCCCCTAACCCTAACCCTAGCCCGAACCCTAACCCTAACCCTTCCCCGAAGCCTGACCCTCACCCGTCCCCTAATCCTAACCTGTACGCTGACACTAACCCGCGCCCTCACACGTAGGCTCCCCCTAAAGCGTTGTCGTACCCTCACCTGGACCCTAAACCGTCCCCGTCCCCTAACCCTAACCCTAGCACTAACCCTAACCCTAAACCTTCCCCGAAGCCTGACCCTCACCCGTCCCCTAATCCTAACCCGTAGGCTGACACTAACCCGCACCCTCACACGTAAGCTCCCCCTAAAGCGTTGTCGTGCCCTCACCTGGACCCTAAACCATTCCCGTCCCCTAACCCTAACCCTAGCCCGAACCCTAACCCTAACCCTTCCCGGAAGCCTGACCCTCACCCGTCCCCTAATCCTAACCCGTACGCTGACACTAACCCGCGCCCTCACACGTACGCTCCCCCTAAAGCGTTGTCGTACCCTCACCTGGACCCTAAACCGTCCCCGTCCCCTAACCCTAACCCTAGCCCGAACCCTAACCCTAACCCTTCCCCGAAGCCTAACCCTCACCCGTCCCCTAATCCTAACCCGTACGCTGACACTAACCCGCGCCCTCACATGTACGCTCCCCCTAAAGCGTTGTCGTACCCTCACCTGGACCCTAAACCGTCCCCGTCCCCTAACCCTAACCCTAGCCCGAACCCTAACCCTAACCCTTCCCCGAAGCCTGACCCTCACCCGTCCCCTAATCCTAACCCGTACGCTGACACTATCCCGCGCCCTCACACGTACGCTCCCCCTGAAGCGTTGTCGTGCCCTCACCTGGACCCTAAACCTTCCCCGTCCCCTAACCCTAACCCTAGCCCGAACCCTAACCCTAACCCTTCCCCGAAGCCTGACCCTCAACCGTCCCCTAATCCTAACCCGTACGCTGACACTAACCCGCGCCCTCACACGTACGCTCCCCCTAAAGCGTTGTCGTGCCCTCACCTGGACCCTAAACCGTCCCCTAACCCTAACCCTAACCCTAGCCCGAACCCTAACCCTAACCCTTCCCCGAAGCCTTACCCTCACCCGTCCCCTAATCCTAACGCGTACGCTGACACTAACCCGCGCCCTCACACGTACGCTCCCCCTAAAGCGTCGTCGTGCCCTCACCTGGACCCTAAACCGTCCCCGTCCCCTAACCCTAACCCTAGCCCGAACCCTAACCCTAACCCTTCCCCGAAGCCTGACCCTCACCCGTCCCCTAATCCTAACCCGTACGCTGACACTAGCCCGCGCCCTCACACGTACGCTCCCCCTAAAGCGCTGTTGTGCCCTCACCAGGACCCTAAACCGTCCCCGTCCCCAACCCTAACCCTAGTCCGAACCCTAACCCTAACCCTTCCCCGAAGCCTGAACCTCACCCGTCCCCTAATCCTAACCCGTACGCTGACACTAACCCGCGCCCTCACACGTACGCTCCCCCTAAAGCGTTGTCGTGCCCTCACCTGGACCCTGAACCGTCCCCGTCCCCTAACCCTAACCTTAGCCCGAACCCTAACCCTAACCCTTCCCCGAAGCCTGACCCTCACCCGTCCCCTAATCCTAACCCGTACGCTGACACTAACCCGCGCCCTCACACGTACGCTCCCCCTAAAGCGTTGTCGTGCCCTCACCTGGACCCTAAACCGTCCCCGTCCCCTAACCCTAACCCTAGCCCGAACCCTAACCCTAACACTTCCCCGAAGCCTCACCCTCACCCGTCCCCTAATCCTAACCCGTACGCTGACACTAAACCACGCCCTCACAAGTACGCTCCCCCTAAAGCGTTGTCGTACCCTCACCTGGACCCTAAACCGTCCCTGTCCCCTAACCCTAACCCTAGCCCGAACCCTAACCCTAAACCTTCCCCGAAGCCTGACCCTCACCCGTCCCCTAATCCTAACCCGTACGCTGACACTAGCCCGCACCCTCACACGTACGCTCCCCTTAAAGCGCTGTTGTGCCCTCACCAGGACCCTAAACCGTCCCCGTCCCCAACCCTAACCCTAGCCCGAACCCTAACCCTAACCCTTCCCCGAAGCCTGACCTTCACCCGTCCCCTAATCCTAACCCGTACGCTGACACTAACCCGCGCCCTCACACGTACGCTCCCCCTAAAGCGTTGTCCTACCCTCACCTGGACCCTAAACCGTCCCCGTCCCCTAACCCTAACCCTAGCCCGAACCCTAACCCTAACCCTTCCCCGAAGCCTGACCCTCACCCGTCCCCTAATCCTAACCCGTACGCTGACACTAACCCGCGCCCTCACACGTACGCTCCCCCTAAAGCGTTGTCGTACCCTCACCTGGACCCTAAACCGTCCACTGCCCCTAACCCTAACCCTAGCCCGAACCCTAACCCTAACCCTTCCCCGAAGCCTCACCCTCATTCGTCCCCTAATCCTAACCCGTACGCTGACACTAACCCGCGCCCTCACACGTACGCTCCCGCTAAAGCGTTGTCGTGCCCTCACCTGGACCCTAAACCGTCCCCGTCCCCTAACCCTAACCCTAGCCCGAACCCTAACCCTAACCCTTCCCCGAAGCCTGACCCTCACCCGTCCCCTAATCCTAACCCGTACGCTGACACTAACCCGCGCCCTCACACGTACGCTCCCCCTAAAGCGTTGTCGTACCCTTACCTGGACCCTAAACCGTCCCCGTCCCCTAACACTAACCCTAGCCCGAACCCTAACCCTAACCCTTCTCCGAAGCCTGACCCTCACCCGTCCCCTAATCCTAACCTGTAGGCTGACACTAACCCGCGCCCTCACACGTACGCTCCCCCTAAAGCGTTGTCGTGCCCTCACCTGGACCCTAAACCGTCCCCGTCCCCTAACCCTAACCCTAGCCCGAACCCTAACCCTAACCCTTCCCCGAAGCCTGACCCTCACCCGTCCCCTAATCCTAACCCGTACGCTGACACTAACCCACGCCCTCACACGTACGCTCCCCCTACAGCGTTGTCGTACCCTCACCTGGACCCTAAACCGTCCCCGTCCCCTAACCCTAACCCTAGCCCGAACCCTAACCCTAACCCTTCCCCAAAGCCTCACCCTCACCCTTCCCCTAATCCTAACCCGTACGCTGACACTAACCCGCGCCCTCACACGTACGCTCCCCCTAAAGCGTTGTCGTACCCTCACCTGGACCCTAAACCGTCCCCGTCCCCTAACCCTAACCCTAGCCCGAATCCTAACCCTAACCCTTCCCCAAAGCCTGACCCTCACCCGTCCCGTAATCGTAACCCGTACGCTGACACTAACCCACGCCCTCACACGTACGCTACCCCTAAAGCGTTGTCGTACCCTCACCTGGACCCTAAACTGTCCCCGTCCCCTAACCCTAACCTTAGCCCGAACCCTAACCCTAACCCTTCCCCGAAGCCTGACCCTCACCCGTCCCCTAATCTTAACCCGTAGGCTGACACTAACCCGCGCCCTCACACGTACGCTCCCCCTAAAGCGTTGTCGTACCCTCTCCTGGACCCTAGACCGTCCCTGTCGCCTAACCCTAACACTAGCCCGAACCCTAACCCTAACCCTTCCCCAAAGCCTGACCCTCACCCGTCCCCTAATCCTAACCCGTACGCTGACACTAACCCGCGCCCTCACACGTACGCCCCTCCTAAAGCGTTGTCGTACCCTCAGCTGGACCCTAAACCGTCCCCGTCCCCTATCCCTAACCCTAGCCCGAACCCTAACCCTAACCCTTCCCCGAAGCCTGACCCTCACCCGTCCCCTAATCCTAACCCGTACGCTGACACTAACCCGCGCCCTCACACGTACCCTCCCCCTAAAGCGTTGTCGTGCCCTCACCTGGACCCTAAACCATTCCCGTCCCCTAACCCTAACCCTAGCCCGAACCCTAACCCTAACCCTTCCCCGAAGCCTGACCCTCACCCGTCCCCTAATCCTAACCCGTACGCTGACACTAACCCGCGCCCTCACACGTACGCTCCCGCTAAAGCGTTGTCATGCCCTCATCTGGACCCTAAATCGTTCCCATCCCCTAACCCTAACCCTAGCCCGAACCCTAACCCTAACCCTTCCCCGAAGCCTGACCCTCACCCGTCCCCTAATCCTAACCCGTACGCTGACACTAACCCACGCCCTCACACGTACGCTCCCCCTACAGCGTTGTCGTACCCTCACCTGGACCCTAAACCGTCCCCGTCCCCTAACCCTAACCCTAGCCCGAACCCTAACCCTAACCCTTCCCCGAAGCCTCACCCTCACCCTTCCCCTAATCCTAACCCGTACGCTGACACTAACCCGCGCCCTCACACGTACGCTCCCCCTAAAGCGTTGTCGTACCCTCACCTGGACCCTAAACCGTCCCCGTCCCCTAACCCTAACCCTAGCCCGAATCCTAACCCTAACCCTTCCCCAAAGCCTGACCCTCACCCGTCCCGTAATCGTAACCCGTACGCTGACACTAACCCACGCCCTCACACGTACGCTACCCCTAAAGCGTTGTCGTACCCTCACCTGGACCCTAAACTGTCCCCGTCCCCTAACCCTAACCTTAGCCCGAACCCTAACCCTAACCCTTCCCCGAAGCCTGACCCTCACCCGTCCCCTAATCTTAACCCGTAGGCTGACACTAACCCGCGCCCTCACACGTACGCTCCCCCTAAAGCGTTGTCGTACCCTCTCCTGGACCCTAGACCGTCCCCGTCGCCTAACCCTAACACTAGCCCGAACCCTAACCCTAACCCTTCCCCAAAGCCTGACCCTCACCCGTCCCCTAATCCTAACCCGTACGCTGACACTAACCCGCGCCCTCACACGTACGCCCCTCCTAAAGCGTTGTCGTACCCTCAGCTGGACCCTAAACCGTCCCCGTCCCCTATCCCTAACCCTAGCCCGAACCCTAACCCTAACCCTTCCCCGAAGCCTGACCCTCACCCGTCCCCTAATCCTAACCCGTACGCTGACACTAACCCGCGCCCTCACACGTACCCTCCCCCTAAAGCGTTGTCGTGCCCTCACCTGGACCCTAAACCATTCCCGTCCCCTAACCCTAACCCTAGCCCGAACCCTAACCCTAACCCTTCCCCGAAGCCTGACCCTCACCCGTCCCCTAATCCTAACCCGTACGCTGACACTAACCCGCGCCCTCACACGTACGCTCCCCCTAAAGTGTTGTCGTACCCTCACCTGGACCCTGAACCGTCCCCGTCCCCTAACCCTAACCCTAGCCCGAACCCTAACCCTAACCCTTCCCCGAAGCCTGACCCTCACCCGTCCCCTAATCCTAACCCGTACGCTGACACTAACCCGCGCCCTCACACGTACGCTCCCCCTAAAGCGTTGTCGTACCCTCACCTGGACCCTAAACCGTCCCGGGCCCCTAACCCTAACCCTTCCCCGAAGCCTGACCCTCACCCGTCCCCTAATCCTAACCCGTACGCTGACACTAACCCGCGCCCTCACACGTACGCTCCCCCTAAAGCGTTGTCGTGCCCTCACCTGGACCCTAAACCGTCCCCGTCCCCTAACACTAACCCTAGCCCGAACCCTAACACTAAACCTTCCCCGAAGCCTGACCCTCACCCCTCCCCTAATCCTAACCCGTACGCTGACACTAACCCGCGCCCTCACACGTACGCTCCCGCTAAAGCGTTGTCATGCCCTCATCTGGACCCTAAATCGTTCCCATCCCCTAACCCTAACCCTAGCCCGAACCCTAACCCTAACCCTTCCCAGAAGCCTGACCCTCACCCGTCCCCTAATCCTAACCCGTACGCTGACACTAACCCGCGCCCTCACACGTACGCTGCCCCTAAAGCGTTGTCGTGCCCTCACCTGGACCCTAAACTGTCCCCGTCCCCTAACCCTAACCCTAGCCCGAACCCTAACCCTAACCCTTCCCCGAAGCCTGACCCTCACCCGTCCCCTAATCCTAACCCGTACGCTGACACTAACCCGCGCCCTCACACGTACGCTCCCCCTAAAGCGTTTTCGAGCCCTCACCTGGACCCTAAACCGTCCCCGTCCCCTAACCCTAACCCTAGCCCGAACCCTAACCCTAACCCTTCCCCGAAGCCTGACCCTCACCCGTCCCATAATCCTAACCCGTACGCTGACACTAACCCGCGCCCTCACATGTACGCTGCCCCTAAAGCGTTGTCGTACCCTCACCTGGACCCTAAACCGTCCCCGTCCCCTAACCCTAACCCTAGCCCGAACCCTAACCCTAACCCTTCCCCAAAGCCTGACCCTCACCCGTCCCCTAATCCTAAGCCCTACACTGACACTAACCCACGCCCTCACACGTACGCTCCCCCTAAAGCGTTGTCGTGCCCTCACCCAGACCGTAAACCTTCCCCGTCCCCTAACCCTAACCCTAGCCCGAACCCTAACCCTAACCCTTCCCCGAAGCCTGACCCTCACCCGTCCCCTAATCCTAACGCGTACGCTGACACTAACCCGCGCCCTCACACGTACGCTCCCCCTAAAGCGTTGTCGTGCCCTCACCTGGACCCTAAACCGTCCCCGTCCCCTAACCCTAACCCTAGCCCGAACCCTAACCGTAACACTTCCCCGAAGGCTGACCCTCACCCGTCCCCTAATCCTAACCCGTAGGCTGACACTAACCCGCGCCCTCACACGTACGCTCCCCCTAAAGTGTTGTCGTGCCCTCACCTGGACCCTAAATCGTCCCCGTCCCCTAACCCTAACCCTAGCCCGAACCCTAACCCTAACCCTTCCCCGAAGCCTGACCCTCACCCGTCCCCTAATCCTAACTCGTACGCTGACACTAACCCGTGCCATCACACGTACGCTCCCCCTAAAGCGTTGTTGTACCCTCACATGGACCCTAAACCGTCCCCGTCCCCTAACCCTAACCCTAGCCCGAACCCTAACCCTAACCCTTCCCCGAAGCCTGACCCTCACCCGTCCCCTAATCCTAACGCGTACGCTGACACTAACCCGCGCCCTCACACGTACGCTCCCCCTAAAGCGTTGTCGTGCCCTCACCTGGACCCTAAACCGTCCCCGTCCCCTAACCCTAACCCTAGCCCGAACCCTAACCCTAACCCTTCCCCGAAGCCTTACCCTCACCCGTCCCCTAATCCTAACGCGTACGCTGACACTAACCCGCGCCCTCACACGTACGCTCCCCCTAAAGCGTTGTCGTGCCCTCACCTGGACCCTAAACCGTCCCCGTCCCCTAACCCTAACCCTAGCCCGAACCCTAACCCTAACACTTTCCCGAAGCCTGACCCTCACCCGTCCCCTAATCCTAACCCGTAGGCTGACACTAACCCGCGCCCTCACACGTACGCTCCCACTAAAGTGTTGTCGTGCCCTCAGCTGGACTCTAAACCGTCCCCGTCCCCTAACCCTAACCCTAGCCCGAACCCTAACCCTAACCCTTCCCCGAAGCCTGACCCTCACCCGTTCCCTAATCCTAACTCGTACGCTGACACTAACCCGCGCCATCACACGTACGCTCCCCCTAAAGCGTTGTCGTACCCTCACATGGACCCTAAACCGTCCCCGTCCCCTAACCCTAACCCTAGCCCGAACCCTAACCCTAACCCTTCCCCGAAGCCTGACCCTCACCCGTCCCCTAATCCTAACCCGTACGCTGACACTAACCCGCGCCCTCACACGTACGCTCCCCCTAAAGCGTTGTCGTAACCTCACCTGGACCCTAAACCGTCCCCGTCCCCTAATCCTAACCCTAGCCCGAACCCTAACCCTAACCCTTCCCCGAAGCCTGAGCCTCACCCGTCCCCTAATGCTAACCCGTACGCTGACACTAACCCGCGCCCTCACACGTACGCTGCCCCTAAAGCGTTGTCGTGCCCTCACCTGGACCCTAAACCGTCCCCGTCCCCTAACCCTAACCCTAGCCCGAACCCTAACCCTAACCCTTTCCCGAAGCCTGACCCTCACCCGTCCCCTAATCCTAACCCGTACGCTGACACTAACCCGCGCCCTCACACGTACGCTCCCCCTAAAGCGTGGTCGTGCCCTCACCTGGACCCTAAACCGTCCCCGTCCCCTAACCCTAACCCTAGCCCGAACCCTAACCCTAACCCTTCCCCGAAGCCTGACCCTCACCCGTCCCCTAATCCTAACCCGTACGCTGACACTAACCCGCGCCCTCACACGTACGCTCCCCCTAAAGCGTTGTCGTACCCTCACCTGGACCCTAAACCGTCCCCGTCCCCTAACCCTAAACCTAGCCCGAACCCTAACCCTAAACCTTCCCCGAAGCCTGACCCTCACCCGTCCCCTAATCCTAACCCGTTCGCTGACACTAGCCCGCGCCCTCACACGTACGCTCCCCCTAAAGCGTTGTCGTGCCCTCACCTGGACCCTAAACCGTCCCCGTCCCCTAACCCTAACCCTAGCCCGAACCCTAACCCTAACCCTTCCCCGAAGCCTGACCCTCACCCCTCCCCTAATCCTAACCCGTACGCTGACACTAACCCGCGCCCTCACACGTACGCTCCCCCTAAAGCGTTGTCGTACCCTCACCTGGACCCTAAACCATCCTCGTCCCCTAACCCTAACCCTAGCCCGAACCCTAACCCTAACCCTTCCGCGAAGCCTCACCCTCACCCGTCCCCTAATCCTAACCCGTACGCTGACACTAACCCGCGCCCTCACACGTACGCTCCCCCTAAAGCGTTGTCGTGCCCTCACCTGGACCCTAAACCGTCCCCGTCCCCTAACCCTAACCCTAGCCCGAACCCTAAACCTAACCCTTCCCCGAAGCCTGACCCACACCCGTCCCCTAATCCTAACCCGTACGCTGACAGTAACCCGCGCCCTCACTCGTACGCTCCCCCTAAAGCGTTGTCGTACCCTCAGCTGGACCCTAAACCGTCCCCGTCCCCTAACCCTAACCCTAGCCCGAACCCTAACCCTAACCCTTCCCCGAAGCCTGACCCTCACCCGTCCCCTAATCCTAACACGTAGGCTGACACTAACCCGCGCCCTCACACGTACGCTCCCCCTAAAGCGTTGTCGTACCCTCACCTGGACCCTAAACAGTCCCCGTCCCCTAACCCTAACCTTAGCCCGAACCCTAACTCTAACCCTTCCCCGAAACCTGACCCTCACCCGTCCCCTAATCCTAAGCCGTACGCTGACACTAACCCACGCCTGCACATGTACGATCCCCCTAAAGCGTTGTCGTACCCTCACCTGGACCCTAAACCGTCCCTGTCCCCTAACCCTAACCCTAGCCGACACCCTAACCCTAAACCTTCCCCAAAGCCTGACCCTCACCCGTCCCCTAATCCTAACCCGTACGCTGACACTAACCCGCGCCCTCACACGTACGCTCCCCCTAAAGCGTTGTCGTACCCTCACCTGGACCCTAAACCGTCCCCATCCCCTAACCCTAACCCTAGCCCTAACCCTAACCCTAACCCTTCCCCAAAGCCTGACCCTCACCCGTCACCTAATCCTAACCCGTACGCTGACACTAACCCGCGTCCTCACACGTACGCTCCCCCTAAAGCGTTGTCGTGCCCTCACCTGGACCCTAAACCGTCCCCGTCCCCTAACCCTAACCCTAGCCCGAACCCTAACCCTAACCCTTCCCCGAAGCCTGACCCTCACCCGTCCCCTAATCCTAACCCGTACGCTGACACTAACTCGCGCCCTCACACGTACGCTCCCCCTAAAGCGTTGTCGTACCCTCACCTGGACCCTAAACCGTCCCCGTCCCCTAACCCTAACCCAAGCCCGAACCCTAACCCTAACCCTTCCCCGAAGCCTGACCCTCACCCGTCCCCTAATCCTAACCCGTACGCTGACACTAACCCGCGCCCTCACACGTACGCTCCCCCTAAAGAGTTGTCGGGCCCTCACCTGGACCCTAAACCGTCCCCGTCCCCTAACCCTAACCCTAGCCCGAACCCTAACCCTAAACCTTCCCCGAAGCCTGACCCTCACCCGTCCCCTAATCCTAACCCGTAGGCTGACACTAACCTGCGCCCTCACACGTACGCTCCCCCTAAAGCGTTGTCGTGCCCTCACCTGGACCCTAAACCGTCCCCGTCCCCTAACCCTAACCCTAGCCCGAACCCTAACCCTAACCCTTCCCCGAAGCCTGACCCTCACCCGTCCCCTAATCCTAACCCGTACGCTGACACTAACCCACGCCCTCACACGTACGCTCCCCCTAAAGCGTTGTCGTACCCTCACCTGGACCCTAAACCGTCCCCGTCCCCTAACCATAACCCTAGCCGGAATCCTAACCCTAACCCTTCCCCGAAGCCTGACCCTCACCCGTCCCCTAATCCTAACACGTACGCTGACACTAACCCGCGCCCTCCCACGTACGCTCTCCCTAAAGCGTTGTCGTACCCTCACCTGGACCCTAAACCGTCCCCGTCCCCTAACCCTAACCCTAGCCCGAACCCTAAAACTAACCCTTCCCCGAAGCCTGACCCTCACCCGTCCCCTAATCCTAACCCGTACGCTGACACTAACCCGCGCCCTCACATGTACACTCCGCCTAAAGCGTTGTTGTGCCCTCACCTGGACCCTAAACCGTCCCCGTCCCCTAACACTAACCCTAGCCCGAACCCTAACCCTAACCCTTCCCCGAAGCCTGACCCTCACCCGTCCCCTAATCCTAACCCGTATGCTGACACTAACCCGCGCCCTCACACGTACGCTCCCCGTAAAGCGTTGTCGTGCCCTCACCTGGACCCTAAACCGTCCCCGTCCCCTAACCCTAACCCTAGCCCGAACCCTAACCCTAACCCTTCCCCGAAGCCTGACCCTCACCCGTCCCCTAATCCTAACCCGTACGCTGACACTAACCCGCGCCCTCACACGTACGCTCCCCCTAAAGCGTTGTCGTACCCTCACCTGGACCCTAAACCGTCCCCGTCCCCTAACCCTAACCCTAGCCCGAACCCTAACCCTAACCCTTCCCCGAAGCCTGACCCTCACCCGTCCCCTAATCCTAACCCGTACGCTGACACTAACCCGCGCCCACACACGTACGCTCCCCCTAAAGCGTTGTCGTACCCTCACCTGGACCCTAAACCGTCCCCGTCCCCTAACACTAACCCTAGCCCGAACCCTAACCCTAACCCTTCCCCGAAGCCTGACCCTCACCCGTCCCCTAATCCTAACCCGTAGGCTGACACTAACCCGCGCCCACACACGTACGCTCCCCCTAAAGCATTGTCGTACCCTCACCTGGACCCTGAACCGTCCCCGTCCCCTAACCCTAACCTTAGCCCGAACCCTAACCCTAACCCTTCCCCGAAGCCTGACCCTCACCCGTCCCCTAATCCTAACCCGTACGCTGACACTAACCCGCGCCCTCACACGTACGCTCCCCCTAAAGCGTTGTCATGCCCTCACCTGGACCCTAAACCGTCCCCGTCCCCAACCCTAACCGTAGCCCGAACCCTAACCCTAACCCTTCCCCGAAGCCTGACCCTCAACCGTCCCCTAATCCTAACCCGTACGCTGACACTAACCCGCGCCCTCGCACGTACGCTCCCCCTAAAGCGTTGTCGTGCCCTCACCTGGACCCTAAACCGTCCCCGTCCCCTAACCCTAACCCTAGCCCGAACCCTAACCCTAACATTTCCCCGAAGCCTTACCCTCACCTGTCCCCTAATCCTAACGCGTACGCTGACACTAACCCGCGCCCTCACACGTACGCTCCCCCTAAAGCGTTGTCGTGCCCTCACCTGGACCCTAAACCGTCCCCGTCCCCTAACCCTAACCCTAGCCCGAACCCTAACCCTAACCCTTCCCCGAAGCCTGACCCTCACCCGTCCCCTAATCCTAACCCGTACGCTGACACTAACCCGCGCCCTCACACGTACGCTCCCCCTAAAGCGTTGTCGTACCCTCACCTGGACCCTAAACCGTCCCCGGCCCCTAACCCTAACCCTAGCCCGAACCCTAACCCTAACCCTTCCCCGAAGCCTGACCCTCACCCGTCCCCTAATCCTAACCCGTACGCTGACACTAACCCGCGCCCTCACACGTACGCTCCCCCTAAAGCGTTGTCGTGCCCTCACCTGGACCCTAAACCGTCCCCGTCCCCTAACCCTAACCCTAGCCCGAACCCTAACCCTAACCCTTCCCCGAAGCCTGACCCTCACCCGTCCCCTAATCCTAACCCGTACGCTGACACTAACCCGCGCCCTCACACGTACGCTCCCCCTAAAGCGTTGTCGTACCCTCACCTGGACCCTAAACCGTCCCAGTCCCCTAACCCTAACCCTAGCCCGAACCCTAACCCTAACGCTTCCCCGAAGCCTGACCCTCACCCATCCCCTAATCCTAACCCGTACGCTGACACTAACCCGCGCCCTCACACGTACGCTCCCCCAAAGCGGTGTCGTACCCTCACCTGGACCCTAAACCGTCCCCGTCCCCTAACCCTAATCCTAGCCCGAACCCTAACCCTAACACTTCCCCGAAGCCTGACCCTCACCCGTCCCCTAATCCTAACCCGTACGCTGACACTAACCCGCGCCCTCACACGTACGCTCCCCCTAAAGCGTTGTCGTGCCCTCACCTGGACCCTAAACCGTCCCCGTCCCCTAACCCTAACCCTAGCCCGAACCCTAACCCTAACCCTTCCCCGAAGCCTGACCCTCACCCGTCCCCTAATCCTAACCCGTAGGCTGACACTAACCCGCGCCCTCACACGTACGCTCCCCCTAAAGCGTTGTCGTACCCTCACCTGGACCCTAAACCGTCCCCGTCCCCTAACCCTAACCCTAGCCCGAACCCTAACCCTAAACCTTCCCCGAAGCCTGACCCTCACCCGTCCCCTAATCCTAACACGTACGCTGACACTAACCCGCGCCCTCACACGTACGCTCCCCCTAAAGCGTTGTCGTACCCTCACCTGGACCCTAAACCGTCCCCGTCCCCTAACCGTAACCCTAGCCCGAACCCTAACCCTAACCCTTCCCCGAAGCCTGACCCTCACCCGTCCCCTAATCCTAACCCGTACGCTGACACTAACCCGCGCCCTCACACGTACGCTCCCCCTAAAGCGTTGTCGTACCCTCACCTGGACCCTAAACCGTCCCCGGCCCCTAACCCTAACCCTAGCCCGAACCCTAACCCTAACCCTTCCCCGAAGCCTGACCCTCACCCGTCCCCTAATCCTAACCCGTACGCTGACACTAACCCGCGCCCTCACACGTACGCTCCCCCTAAAGCGTTGTCGTACCCTCACCTGGACCCTAAACCGTCCCCGTCCCCTAACCCTAACCCTAGCCCGAACCCTAACCCTAACCCTTCCCCGAAGCCTGACCCTCACCCGTCCCCTAATCCTAACCCGTACGCTGACACTAACCCGCGCCCTCACACGTACGCTCCCCCTAAAGCGTTGTCGTGCCCTCACCTGGACCCTAAACCGTCCCCGTCCCCAACCCTAACCGTAGCCCGAACCCTAACCCTAACCCTTCCCCGAAGCCTGACCCTCAACCGTCCCCTAATCCTAACCCGTACGCTGACACTAACCCGCGCCCTCGCACGTACGCTCCCCCTAAAGCGTTGTCGTGCCCTCACCTGGACCCTAAACCGTCCCCGTCCCCTAACCCTAACCCTAGCCCGAACCCTAACCCTAACCCTTCCCCGAAGCCTTACCCTCACCCGTCCCCTAATCCTAACGCGTACGCTGACACTAACCCACGCCCTCACACGTACGCTCCCCCTAAAGCGTTGTCGTGCCCTCACCTGGACCCTAAACCGTCCCCGTCCCCTAACCCTAACCCTAGCCCGAACCCTAACCCTAAACCTTCCCCGAAGCCTGACCCTCACCCGTCCCCTAATCCTAACACGTACGCTGACACTAACCCGCGCCCTCACACGTACGCTCCCCCTAAAGCGTTGTCGTACCCTCACCTGGACCCTAAACCGTCCCCGTCCCCTAACCGTAACCCTAGCCCGAACCCTAACCCTAACCCTTCCCCGAAGCCTGACCCTCACCCGTCCCCTAATCCTAACCCGTACGCTGACACTAACCCGCGCCCTCACACGTACGCTCCCCCTAAAGCGTTGTCGTACCCTCACCTGGACCCTAAACCGTCCCCGGCCCCTAACCCTAACCCTAGCCCGAACCCTAACCCTAACCCTTCCCCGAAGCCTGACCCTCACCCGTCCCCTAATCCTAACCCGTACGCTGACACTAACCCGCGCCCTCACACGTACGCTCCCCCTAAAGCGTTGTCGTACCCTCACCTGGACCCTAAACCGTCCCCGTCCCCTAACCCTAACCCTAGCCCGAACCCTAACCCTAACCCTTCCCCGAAGCCTGACCCTCACCCGTCCCCTAATCCTAACCCGTACGCTGACACTAACCCGCGCCCTCACACGTACGCTCCCCCTAAAGCGTTGTCGTGCCCTCACCTGGACCCTAAACCGTCCCCGTCCCCAACCCTAACCGTAGCCCGAACCCTAACCCTAACCCTTCCCCGAAGCCTGACCCTCAACCGTCCCCTAATCCTAACCCGTACGCTGACACTAACCCGCGCCCTCGCACGTACGCTCCCCCTAAAGCGTTGTCGTGCCCTCACCTGGACCCTAAACCGTCCCCGTCCCCTAACCCTAACCCTAGCCCGAACCCTAACCCTAACCCTTCCCCGAAGCCTTACCCTCACCCGTCCCCTAATCCTAACGCGTACGCTGACACTAACCCACGCCCTCACACGTACGCTCCCCCTAAAGCGTTGTCGTGCCCTCACCTGGACCCTAAACCGTCCCCGTCCCCTAACCCTAACCCTAGCCCGAACCCTAACCCTAACCCTTCCCCGAAGCCTGACCCTCACCCGTCCCCTAATCCTAACCCGTACGCTGACACTAACCCGCGCCCTCACACGTACGCTCCCCCTAAAGCGTTGTCGTACCCTCACCTGGACCCTAAACCGTCCCCGGCCCCTAACCCTAACCCTAGCCCGAACCCTAACCCTAACCCTTCCCCGAAGCCTGACCCTCACCCGTCCCCTAATCCTAACCCGTACGCTGACACTAACCCGCGCCCTCACACGTACGCTCCCCCTAAAGCGTTGTCGTGCCCTCACCTGGACCCTAAACCGTCCCCGTCCCCTAACCCTAACCCTAGCCCGAACCCTAACCCTAACCCTTCCCCGAAGCCTGACCCTCACCCGTCCCCTAATCCTAACCCGTACGCTGACACTAACCCGCGCCCTCACACGTACGCACCCCCTAAAGCGTTGTCGTACCCACACCTGGACCCTAAACCGTCCCCGTCCCCTAACACTAACCCTAGCCCGAACACTAACCCTAACCCTTCTCCGAAGCCTGACACTCACCCGTCCCCTAATCCTAACCCGTAGGCTGACACTAACCCGCGCCCTCACACGTACGCTCCCCCTAAAGCGTTGTCGTGCCCTCACCTGGACCCTAAACCGTCCCCGTCCCCTAACCCTAACCCTAGCCCGAACCCTAACCCTAACCCTTCCCCGAAGCCTGACCCTCAACCGTCCCCTAATCCTAACCCGTACGCTGACACTAACCCGCGCCCTCACACGTACGCTCCCCCTAAAGCGTTGTCGTGCCCTCACCTGGACCCTAAACCGTCCCCGTCCCCTAACCCTAACCCTAGCCCGAACCCTAACCCTAACCCTTCCCCGAAGCCTGACCCTCACCCGTCCCCTAATCCTAACCCGTACGCTGACACTAACCCACGCCCTCACACGTACGCTCCCCCTAAAGCGTTGTCGTACCCTCACCTGGACCCTAAACCGTCCCCGTCCCCTAACCCTAACCCTAGCCCGAACCCTAACCCTAACCCTTCCCCGAAGCCTGACCCTCACCCGTCCCCTAATCCTAACCCGTACGCTGACACTAACCCGCGCCCTCACACGTACGCTCCCCCTAAAGCGTTGTCGTACCCTCACCTGGACCCTAAACCGTCCCTGGCCCCTAACCCTAACCCTAGCCCGAACCCTAACCCTAACCCTTCCCCGAAGCCTGACCCTCACCCGTCCCCTAATCCTAACCCGTACGCTGACACTAACCCGCGCCCTCACACGTACGCTCCCCCTAAAGCGTTGTCGTGCCCTCACCTGGACCCTAAACCGTCCCCGTCCCCTAACCCTAACCCTAGCCCGAACCCTAACCCTAACCCTTGCCCGAAGCCTGACCCTCACCCGTCCCCTAATCCTAACCCGTACGCTGACACTAAACCGCGCCCTCACACGTTCGCTCCCCCTAAAGCGTTGTCGTGCCCTCACCTGGACCCTAAACCGTCCCCGTCCCCTAACCCTAACCCTAGCCCGAACCCTAACCCTAACACTTGCCCGAAGCCTGACCCTCACCCGTCCCCTAATCCTAACCCGTACGCTGACACTAACCCGCGCCCTCACACGTACGCTCCCCCTAAAGCGTTGTCGTGCCCTCACCTGGACCCTAAACCGTCCCCGTCCCCTAACCCTAACCCTAGCCCGAACCCTAACCCTAACCCTTCCCCGAAGCCTGACCCTCACCCGTCCCCTAATCCTAAACCGTACGCTGACACTAACCCGCGCCCTCATACGTACGCTCCCCCTAAAGCGTTGTCGTACCCTCACCTGGACCCTAATCCGTCCCTGTCCCCTAACCCTAACCCTAGCCCGAACCCTAACCCTAACCCTTCCCCGAAGCCTGACCCTCACCCGTCCCCTAATCCTAACCCGTACGCTGACACTAAACCGCGCCCTCACACGTACGCTCCCCCTAAAGCGTTGTCGTGCCCTCACCTGGACCCTAAACCGTCCCCGTCCCCTAACCCTAACCCTAGCCCGAACCCTAACCCTAACCCTTCCACGAAGCCTGACCCTCACCCGTCCCCTAATCCTAACCCGTACGCTGACACTAACCCGCGCCCTCACACGTACGCTGCCCCTAAAGCGTTGTTGTACCCTCACCTGGACCCTAAACCGTCCCCGTCCTCTAACCCTAACCCTAGCCCGAACCCTAACCCTAACCCTTCCCCAAAGCCTGACCCTCACCCGTCCCCTAATCCTAACCCGTACGCTGACACTAACCCACGCCCTCACACGTACGCTCCCCCTAAAGCGTTGTCGTGCCCTCACCTGGACCCTAAACCGTCCCCGGCCCCTAACCCTAACCCTAGCCCGAACCCTAACCCTAACCCTTCCCCGAAGCCTGACCCTCACCCGTCCCCTAATCCTAACCCGTACGCTGACACTAACCCGCGCCCTTACACGTACGCTCCCCCTAAAGCGTTGTCGTACCCTCACCTGGACCCTAAACCGTCCCCGTCCCCTAACCCTAACCCTAGCCCGAACCCTAACCCTAACCCTTCCCCGAAGCCTGACCCTCACCCGTCCCCTAATCCTAACCCGTACGCTGACACTAACCCGCGCCCTCACACGTACGCTCCCCCTAAAGCGTTGTCGTACCCTCACCTGGACCCTGAACCGTCCCCGTCCCCTAACCCTAACCTTAGCCCGAACCCTAACCCTAACCCTTCCCCGAAGCCTGACCCTCACCCGTCCCCTAATCCTAACCCGTACGCTGACACTAACCCGCGCCCTCACACGTACGCTCCCCCTAAAGCGTTGTCGTGCCCTCACCTGGACCCTAAACCGTCCCCGTCCCCAACCCTAACCGTAGCCCGAACCCTAACCCTAACCCTTCCCCGAAGGCTGACCCTCAACCGTCCCCTAATCCTAACCCGTACGCTGACACTAACCCGCGCCCTCGCACGTACGCTCCCCCTAAAGCGTTGTCGTGCCCTCACCTGGACCCTAAACCGTCCCCGTCCCCTAACCCTAACCCTAGCCCGAACCCTAACCCTAACCCTTCCCCGAAGCCTTACCCTCACCCGTCCCCTAATCCTAACGCGTACGCTGACACTAACCCACGCCCTCACACGTACGCTCCCCCTAAAGCGTTGTCGTGCCCTCACCTGGACCCTAAACCGTCCCCGTCCCCTAACCCTAACCCTAGCCCGAACCCTAACCCTAACCCTTCCCCGAAGCCTGACCCTCACCCGTCCCCTAATCCTAACCCGTACGCTGACACTAACCCGCGCCCTCACACGTACGCTCCCCCTAAAGCGTTGTCGTACCCTCACCTGGACCCTAAACCGTCCCCGGCCCCTAACCCTAACCCTAGCCCGAACCCTAACCCTAACCCTTCCCCGAAGCCTGACCCTCACCCGTCCCCTAATCCTAACCCGTACGCTGACACTAACCCGCGCCCTCACACGTACGCTCCCCCTAAAGCGTTGTCGTGCCCTCACCTGGACCCTAAACCGTCCCCGTCCCCTAACCCTAACCCTAGCCCGAACCCTAACCCTAACCCTTCCCCGAAGCCTGACCCTCACCCGTCCCCTAATCCTAACCCGTACACTGACACTAACCCGCGCCCTCACACGTACGCACCCCCTAAAGCGTTGTCGTACCCACACCTGGACCCTAAACCGTCCCCGTCCCCTAACACTAACCCTAGCCCGAACACTAACCCTAACCCTTCTCCGAAGCCTGACACTCACCCGTCCCCTAATCCTAACCCGTAGGCTGACACTAACCCGCGCCCTCACACGTACGGTCCCCCTAAAGCGTTGTCGTGCCCTCACCTGGACCCTAAACCGTCCCCGTCCCCTAACCCTAACCCTAGCCCGAACCCTAACCCTAACCCTTCCCCGAAGCCTGACCCTCAACCGTCCCCTAATCCTAACCCGTACGCTGACACTAACCCGCGCCCTCACACGTACGCTCCCCCTAAAGCGTTGTCGTGCCCTCACCTGGACCCTAAACCGTCCCCGTCCCCTAACCCTAACCCTAGCCCGAACCCTAACCCTAACCCTTCCCCGAAGCCTGACCCTAACCCGTCCCCTAATCCTAACCCGTACGCTGACACTAACCCACGCCCTCACACGTACGCTCCCCCTAAAGCGTTGTCGTACCCTCACCTGGACCCTAAACCGTCCCCGTCCCCTAACCCTAACCCTAGCCCGAACCCTAACCCTAACCCTTCCCCGAAGCCTGACCCTCACCCGTCCCCTAATCCTAACCCGTACGCTGACACTAACCCGCGCCCTCACACGTACGCTCCCCCTAAAGCGTTGTCGTGCCCTCACCTGGACCCTAAACCGTCCCCGTCCCCTAACCCTAACCCTAGCCCGAACCCTAACCCTAACCCTTCCCCGAAGCCTGACCCTCACCCGTCCCCTAATCCTAAACCGTACGCTGACACTAACCCGCGCCCTCATACGTACGCTCCCCCTAAAGCGTTGTCGTACCCTCACCTGGACCCTAATCCGTCCCTGTCCCCTAACCCTAACCCTAGCCCGAACCCTAACCCTAACCCTTCCCCGAAGCCTGACCCTCACCCGTCCCCTAATCCTAACCCGTACGCTGACACTAAACCGCGCCCTCACACGTACGCTCCCCCTAAAGCGTTGTCGTGCCCTCACCTGGACCCTAAACCGTCCCCGTCCCCTAACCCTAACCCTAGCCCGAACCCTAACCCTAAACCTTCCCCGAAGCCTGACACTCACCCGTCCCCTAATCCTAACCCGTAGGCTGACACTAACCCGCGCCCTCACACGTACGGTCCCCCTAAAGCGTTGTCGTGCCCTCACCTGGACCCTAAACCGTCCCCGTCCCCTAACCCTAACCCTAGCCCGAACCCTAACCCTAACCCTTCCCCGAAGCCTGACCCTCAACCGTCCCCTAATCCTAACCCGTACGCTGACACTAACCCGCGCCCTCACACGTACGCTCCCCCTAAAGCGTTGTCGTGCCCTCACCTGGACCCTAAACCGTCCCCGTCCCCTAACCCTAACCCTAGCCCGAACCCTAACCCTAACCCTTCCCCGAAGCCTGACCCTAACCCGTCCCCTAATCCTAACCCGTACGCTGACACTAACCCACGCCCTCACACGTACGCTCCCCCTAAAGCGTTGTCGTACCCTCACCTGGACCCTAAACCGTCCCCGTCCCCTAACCCTAACCCTAGCCCGAACCCTAACCCTAACCCTTCCCCGAAGCCTGACCCTCACCCGTCCCCTAATCCTAACCCGTACGCTGACACTAACCCGCGCCCTCACACGTACGCTCCCCCTAAAGCGTTGTCGTGCCCTCACCTGGACCCTAAACCGTCCCCGTCCCCTAACCCTAACCCTAGCCCGAACCCTAACCCTAACCCTTCCCCGAAGCCTGACCCTCACCCGTCCCCTAATCCTAAACCGTACGCTGACACTAACCCGCGCCCTCATACGTACGCTCCCCCTAAAGCGTTGTCGTACCCTCACCTGGACCCTAATCCGTCCCTGTCCCCTAACCCTAACCCTAGCCCGAACCCTAACCCTAACCCTTCCCCGAAGCCTGACCCTCACCCGTCCCCTAATCCTAACCCGTACGCTGACACTAAACCGCGCCCTCACACGTACGCTCCCCCTAAAGCGTTGTCGTGCCCTCACCTGGACCCTAAACCGTCCCCGTCCCCTAACCCTAACCCTAGCCCGAACCCTAACCCTAACCCTTCCACGAAGCCTGACCCTCACCCGTCCCCTAATCCTAACCCGTACGCTGACACTAACCCGCGCCCTCACACGTACGCTGCCCCTAAAGCGTTGTTGTACCCTCACCTGGACCCTAAACCGTCCCCGTCCTCTAACCCTAACCCTAGCCCGAACCCTAACCCTAACCCTTCCCCAAAGCCTGACCCTCACCCGTCCCCTAATCCTAACCCGTACGCTGACACTAACCCACGCCCTCACACGTACGCTCCCCCTAAAGCGTTGTCGTGCCCTCACCTGGACCCTAAACCGTCCCCGTCCCCTAAACCTAACCCTAGCCCGAACCCTAACCCTAACCCTTCCCCGAAGCCTGACCCTCACTCGTCCCCTAATCCTAACCCGTACGCTGACACTAACCCGCGCCCTCACACGTACGCACCCCCTAAAGCGTTGTCGTGCCCTCACCTGGACCCTAAACCGTCCCCGTCCCCTAACCCTAACCCTAGCCCGAACCCTAACCCTAACCCTTCCCCAAAGCCTGACCCTCACCCGTCCCCTAATCCTAACCCGTACGCTGACACTAACCCGCGCCCTCACACGTCCGCTCCCCCTAAAGCGTTGTCGTGCCCTCACCTGGACCCTAAACCGTCCCCGTCCCCTAACCCTAACCGTAGCCCGAACCCTAACCCTAACCCTTCTCCGAAGCCTGTCCCTCACCCGTTCCCTAATCCTAACCCGTAGGCTGACACTAACCCGCGCCCTCACACGTACGCTCCCCCTAAAGCGTTGTCGTGCCCTCACCTGGACCCTAAACCGTCCCCGTCCCCTAACCCTAACCCTAGCCCGAACCCTAACCCTAACCCTTCCCCGAAGCCTGACCCTCACCCGTCCCCTAATCCTAACCCGTACGCTGACACTAACCCGCGCCCTCACACGTACGCTCCCCCTAAAGCTTTGTCGTACCCTCACCTGGACCCTGAACCGTCCCCGTCCCCTAACCCTAACCTTAGCCCGAACCCTAACCCTAACCCTTCCCCGAAGCCTGACCCTCACCCGTCCCCTAATCTTAACCCGTAGGCTGACACTAACCCGCGCCTTCACACGTACGCTCCCGCTAAAGCGTTGTCGTACCCTCTCCTGGACCCTAGACCGTCCCCGTCGCCTAACCCTAACCCTAGCCCGAACCCTAACCCTAACCCTTCTCCGAAGCCTGTCCCTCACCCGTTCCCTAATCCTAACCCGTAGGCTGACACTAACCCGCGCCCTCACACGTACGCTCCCCCTAAAGCGTTGTCGTGCCCTCACCTGGACCCTAAACCGTCCCCGTCCCCTAACCCTAACCCTAGCCCGAACCCTAACCCTAACCCTTCCCCGAAGCCTGACCCTCACCCGTCCCCTAATCCTAACCCGTACGCTGACACTAACCCGCGCCCTCACACGTACGCCCCTCCTAAAGCGTTGTCGTACCCTCAGCTGGACCCTAAACCGTCCCCGTCCCCTATCCCTAACCCTAGCCCGAACCCTAACCCTAACACTTCCCCGAAGCCTGACCCTCACCCGTCCCCTAATCCTAACCCGTACGCTGACACTAACCCGCGCCCTCACACGTACCCTCCCCCTAAAGCGTTGTCGTGCCCTCACCTGGACCCTAAACCATTCCCGTCCCCTAACCCTAACCCTAGCCCGAACCCTAACCCTAACCCTTCCCCGAAGCCTGACCCTCACCCGTCCCCTAATCCTAACCCGTACGCTGACACTAACCCGCGCCCTCACACGTACGCTCCCCCTAAAGTGTTTTCGTACCCTCACCTGGACCCTGAACCGTCCCCGTCCCCTAACCCTAACCCTAGCCCGAACCCTAACCCTAACCCTTCCCCGAAGCCTGACCCTCACCCGTCCTTTAATCCTAACCCGTACGCTGACACTAACCCGCGCCCTCACACGTACGCTCCCCCTAAAGCGTTGTCGTACCCTCACCTGGACCCTAAACCGTCCCGGGCCCCTAACCCTAAACCTAGCCCGAACCCTAACCCTAACCCTTCCCCGAAGCCTGACCCTCACCCGTCCACTAATCCTAACCCGTACGCTGACACTAACCCGCGCCCTCACACGTACGCTCCCCCAAAAGCGTTGTCGTGCCCTCACCTGGACCCTAAACCGTCCCCGTCCCCTAACACTAACCCTAGCCTGAACCCTAACCCTAACCCTTCCCCGAAGCCTGACCCTCACCCCTCCCCTAATCCTAACCCGTACGCTGACACTAACCCGCGCCCTCACACGTACGCTCCCGGTAAAGCGTTGTCATGCCCTCATCTGGACCCTAAATCGTTCCCATCCCCTAACCCTAACCCTAGCCCGAACCCTAACCCTAACCCTTCCCAGAAGCCTGACCCTCACCCGTCCCCTAATCCTAACCCGTACGCTGACACTAACCCGCGCCCTCACACGTACGCTCCCCCTAAAGCGTTGTCGTGCCCTCACCTGGACCCTAAACTGTCCCCGTCCCCTAACCCTAACCCTAGCCCGAACCCTAACCCTAACCCTTCCCCGAAGCCTGACCCTCACCCGTCCCCTAATCCTAACCCGTACGCTGACACTAACCCGCGCCCTCACACGTACGCTCCCCCTAAAGCGTTGTCGTACCCTCACCTGGACCCTAAACCGTCCCCGGCCCCTAACCCTAACTCTAGCCCGAACCCTAACCCTAACCCTTCCCCGAAGCCTGACCCTCACCCGTCCCCTAATCCTAACCCGTACGCTGACACTAACCCGCGCCCTCACACGTACGCTCCCCCTAAAGCGTTTTCGAGCCCTCACCTGGACCCTAAACCGTCCCCGTCCCCTAACCCTAACCCTAGCCCGAACCCTAACCCTAACCCTTCCCCGAAGCCTGACCCTCACCCCTCCCCTAATCCTAACCCGTACGCTGACACTAACCCACGCCCTCACACGTACGCTCCCCCTAAAGCGTTGTCGTGCCCTCACCTGGACCCTAAACCGTCCCCGTCCCCTAACCCTAACCCTAGCCCGAACCCTAACCCTAACCTTTCTCCGAAGCCTGACCCTCACCCCTCCCGTAATCCTAACGCGTACGCTGACACTAACCCGCGCCCTCACACGTACGCTCCCGCTAAAGCGGTGTCGTGCCCTCACCTGGACCCTAAACCGTTCCCGTCCCCTAACCCTAACCCTAGCCCGAACCCTAACCCTAACCCTTCCCCAAAGCCTGACCCTCACCCGTCCCCTAATCCTAACCCGTACGCTGACACTAACCCGCGCCCTCACACGTACGCTCCCCCTAAAGCGTTGTTGTACCCTCACCTGGACCCTAGACCGTCCCCGTCCCCTAACCCTAACACTAGCCCGAACCCTAACCCTAACCCTTCCCCAAAGCCTGACCCTCACCCGTCCCCTAATCCTAACCCGTACGCTGACACTAACCCGCGCCCTCACACGTACGCTCCCCCTAAAGCGTTGTCGTGCCCTCACCTGGACCCTAAACCGTCCCCGTCCCCTAACCCTAACCCTAGCCCGAACCCTAACCCTAACCCTTCCCCGAAGCCTGACCCTCACCCCTCCCCTAATCCTAACCCGTACGCTGACACTAACCCGCGCCCTCACACGTATGCTACCCCTAAAGCGTTGTAGTACCCTCACCTGGACCCAAAACCGTCCCCGTCCCCTAACCCTAACCCTAGCCCGAAACCTAACCCTAACCCTTCCCCAAAGCCTGACCCTCACCCGTCCCCTAATCCTAACCCGTACGCTGACACTAACCCGCGCCCTCACACGTACGCTCCCGCTAAAGCGGTGTCGTGCCCTCACCTGGACCCTAAACCGTTCCCGTCCCCTAACCCTAACCCTAGCCCGAACCCTAACCCTAACCCTTCCCCGAAGCCTGACCCTCACCCGTCTCCTAATCCTAACCCGTACGCTGACACTAACCCGCGCCCTCAGATGTACGCTCCCCCTAAAGCGTTGTCGTGCCCTCACCTGGACCCTAAACCGTCCCCGTCCCCTAACCCTAACCCTAGCCTGAACCCTAACCCTAACCCTTCCCCGAAGCCTGAACCTCACCCGTCCCCTAATCCTAACCCGTAGGCTGACACTAACTCGCGCCCTCACACGTACGCTCCCCCTAAAGCGTTGTCGTACCCCCACCTGGACCCTAAACCGTCCCCGTCCCCTAACCCTAACCCTAGCCCGAACCCTAACCCTAACCCTTCCCCGAAGGCTGACCCTCACCCGTCCCCTAATCCTAACCCGTACGCTGACACTAACCCGCGCCCTCACACGTACGCTCCCCCTAAAGCGTTGTCGTACCCTCACCTGGACCCTAAACCGTCCCCGTCCCCTAACCCTAACCCTAGCCCGAACCCTAACCCTAACCCTTCCCCGAAGCCTCACCCTCACCCGACCCCTAATCCTAACCCGTACGCTGACACTAACCCGCGCCCTCACACGTAGGCTCCCCCTAAAGCGTTGTCGTACCCTCACCTGGACCCTAAACCGTCCCCGTCCCCTAACCCTAACCCTAGACCGAACCCTAACCCTAAACCTTCCCCGAAGCCTCCCGCTCACCCGTCCCCTAATCCCTACCCGTACGCTGACACTAGCCGGCGCCCTCACACGTACGCTCCCCCTAAAGCGTTGTTGTGCCCTCACCAGGACCCTAAACCGTCCCCGTCCCCAACCCTAACCCTAGCCCGAACCCTAACCCTAACCCTTCCCCGAAGCCTGACCCTCACCCGTCCCCTTATCCTAACCCGTACGCTGACACTAACCCGCGGCCTCACATGTACGCTCCACCTAAAGCGTTGTCGTGCCCTCACCTGGACCCTAAACCGTCCCCGTCCCCTAACCCTAACCCTAGCCCGAACCCTAACCCTAACCCTTCCCCGAAGCCTGACCCTCACCCGTCCCCTAATCCTAACCCGTACGCTGACACTAACCCGC
The DNA here is from genome assembly GCF_964374135.1 of Grampus griseus. NCBI lineage: Eukaryota > Metazoa > Chordata > Mammalia > Artiodactyla > Delphinidae > Grampus > Grampus griseus. The sequence continues at coordinate 43,790,778 of NC_139009.1, forward strand.
GCCCTCACACGTAGGCTCCCCCTAAAGCGTTGTCGTACCCTCACCTGGACCCTAAACCGTCCCCGTCCCCTAACCCTAACCCTAGCACTAACCCTAACCCTAAACCTTCCCCGAAGCCTGACCCTCACCCGTCCCCTAATCCTAACCCGTAGGCTGACACTAACCCGCGCCCTCACACGTACGCTCCCCCTAAAGCGGTGTCGTACCCTCACCTGGACCCTAAACCGTCCCCGTCCCCTAACCCTAACCCTAGCCCGAACCCTAACCCTAACCCTTCCCCGAAGCCTCACCCTCACCCGACCCCTAATCCTAACCCGTACGCTGACACTAACCCACGCCCTCACACGTACGCTCCCCCTAAAGCGTTGTCGTACCCTCACCTGGACCCTAAACCGTCCCCGTCCCCTAACTCTAACCCTAGCACTAACCCTAACCCTAAACCTTCCCCGAAGCCTGACCCTCACCCGTCCCCTAATCCTAACCCGTAGGCTGACACTAACCCGCACCCTCACACGTACGCTCCCCCTAAAGCGTTGTCGTGCCCTAACCTGGACCCTAAACCATTCCCGTCCCCTAACCCTAACCCTAGCCCGAACCCTAACCCTAACCCTTCCCCGAAGCCTGACCCTCACCCGTCCCCTAATCCTAACCCGTACGCTGACACTAACCCGCGCCCTCACACGTACGCTCCCCCTAAAGCGTTGTCGTACCCTCACCTGGACCCTAAACCGTCCCCGTCCCCTAACCCTAACCCTAGCCCGAACCCTAACCCTAACCCTTCCCCGAAGCCTGACCCTCACCCGTCCCCTAATCCTAAACCGTACGCTGACACTAACCCGCGCCCTCAGACGTACGCTACCCCTAAAGCGTTGTCGTACCCTCACCTGGACCCTAAACCGTCCCCGGCCCCTAACCCTAACCCTAGCCCGAACCCTAACCCTAACCCTTCCCCGAAGCCTGACCCTCACCCGTCCCCTAATCCTAACCCGTACGCTGACACTAACCCGCGCCCTCACACGTACGCTCCCCCTGAAGCGTTGTCGTGCCCTCACCTGGACCCTAAACCTTCCCCGTCCCCTAACCCTAACCCTAGCCCGAACCCTAACCCTAACCCTTCCCCGAAGCCTGACCCTCAACCGTCCCCTAATCCTAACCCGTACGCTGACACTAACCCGCGCCCTCACACGTACGCTCCCCCTAAAGCGTTGTCGTGCCCTCACCTGGACCCTAAACCGTCCCCTAACCCTAACCCTAACCCTAGCCCGAACCCTAACCCTAACCCTTCCCCGAAGCCTTACCCTCACCCGTCCCCTAATCCTAACCCGTACGCTGACACTAACCCGCGCCCTCACACGTACGCTCCCCCTAAAGCGTCGTCGTGCCCTCACCTGGACCCTAAACCGTCCCCGTCCCCTAACCCTAACCCTAGCCCGAACCCTAACCCTAACACTTCCCCGAAGCCTGACCCTCACCCGTCCCCTAATCCTAACCTGTACGCTGACACTAGCCCGCGCCCTCACACGTACGCTCCCCCTAAAGCGCTGTTGTGCCCTCACCAGGACCCTAAACCGTCCCCGTCCCCAACCCTAACCCTAGCCCGAACCCTAACCCTAACCCTTCCCCGAAGCCTGACCCTCACCCGTCCCCTAATCCTAACCCGTACGCTGACACTAACCCGCGCCCTCACACGTACGCTTCCCCTAAAGCGTTGTCGTGCCCTCACCTGGACCCTGAACCGTCCCCGTCCCCTAACCCTAACCTTAGCCCGAACCCTAACCCTAACCCTTCCCCGAAGCCTGACCCTCACCCGTCCCCTAATCCTAACCCGTACGCTGACACTAACCCGCGCCCTCACACGTACGCTCCCCCTAAAGCATTGTCGTGCCCTCACCTGGACCCTAAACCGTCCCCGTCCCCTAACCCTAACCCTAGCCCGAACCCTAACCCTAACCCTTCCCCGAAGCCTGACCCTCACCCGTCCCCTAATCCTAAACCGTACGCTGACACTAACCCGCGCCCTCACACGTACGCTCCCCCTAAAGCGTTGTCGTGCCCTCACCTGGACCCTAAACCGTCCCCGTCCCCTAACCCTAACCCTAGCCCGAACCCTAACCCTAACCCTTCCCCGAAGCCTGAACCTCAACCGTCCCCTAATCCTAACCCGTACGCTGACACTAACACGCGCCCTCACACGTACGCTCCCCCTAAAGCGTTGTCGTGCCCTCACCTGGACCCTAAACCGTCCCCGTCCCCTAACCCTAACCCTAGCCCGAACCCTAACCCTAACCCTTCCCCGAAGCCTTACCCTCACCCGTCCCCTCATCCTAACGCGTACGCTGACACTAACCCGCGCCGTCACACGTACGCTCCCCCTAAAGCGTCGTCGTGCCCTCACCTGGACCCTAAACCGTCCCCGTCCCCTAACCCTAACCCTAGCCCGAACCCTAACCCTAACACTTCCCCGAAGCCTGAAACTCACCCGTCCCCTAATCCTAACCCGTAGGCAGATACTAACCCGCGCCCTCACACGTACGCTCCCCCTAAAGCGTTGTCGTGCCCTCACCTGGACCCTAAACCGTCCCCGTCCCCTAACCCTAACCCTAGCCCGAACCCTAACCCTAACACTTCCCCGAAGCCTCACCCTCACCCGTCCCCTAATCCTAACCCGTACGCTGACACTAAACCACGCCCTCACAAGTACGCTCCCCCTAAAGCGTTGTCGTACCCTCACCTGGACCCTAAACCGTCCCTGTCCCCTAACCCTAACCCTAGCCCGAACCCTAACCCTAAACCTTCCCCTAAGCCTGACCCTCACCCGTCCCCTAATCCGAACCCGTACGCTGACACTAGCCCGCGCCCTCACACGTACGCTCCCCCTAAAGCGCTGTTGTGCCCTCACCAGGACCCTAAACCGTCCCCGTCCCCAACCCTAACCCTAGCCCGAACCCTAACCCTAACCGTTCCCCGAAGCCTGACCCTCACCCGTCCCCTAATCCTAACCCGTACGCTGACACTAACCCGCGCCCTCACACGTACGCTCCCCCTAAAGCGTTGTCGTACCCTCACCTGGACCCTAAACCGTCCCCGTCCCCTAATCCTAACCCTAGCCCGAACCCTAACCCTAACCCTTCCCCGAAGCCTGACCCTCACCCGTCCCCTAATCCTAACCCGTACGCTGACACTAACCCGCGCCCTCACACGTACGCTCCCCCTAAAGCGTTGTCGTAACCTCACCTGGACCCTAAACCGTCCACGGCCCCTAACCCTAACCCTAGCCCGAACCCTAACCCTAACCCTTCCCCGAAGCCTCACCCTCACTCGTCCCCTAATCCTAACCCGTACGCTGACACTAACCCGCGCCCTCACACGTACGCTCCCGCTAAAGCGTTGTCGTGCCCTCACCTGGACCCTAAACCGTCCCCGTCCCCTAACCCTAACCCTAGCCCGAACCCTAACCCTAACCCTTCCCCGAAGCCTTACCCTCACCCGTCCCCTAATCCTAACGCGTACGCTGACACTAACCCGCGCCCTCACACGTACGCTCCCCCTAAAGCGTTGTCGTGCCCTCACCTGGACCCTAAACCGTCCCCGTCCCCTAACCCTAACCCTAGCCCGAACCCTAACCCTAACACTTCCCCGAAGCCTGACCCTCACCCGTCCCCTAATCCTAACCCGTACGCTGACACTAGCCCGCGCCCTCACACGTACGCTCCCCCTAAAGCGCTGTTGTGCCCTCACCAGGACCCTAAACCGTCCCCGTCCCCAACCCTAACCCTAGTCCGAACCCTAACCCTAACCCTTCCCCGAAGCCTGAACCTCACCCGTCCCCTAATCCTAACCCGTACGCTGACACTAACCCGCGCCCTCACACGTACGCTCCCCCTAAAGCGTTGTCGTGCCCTCACCTGGACCCTGAACCGTCCCCGTCCCCTAACCCTAACCTTAGCCCGAACCCTAACCCTAACCCTTCCCCGAAGCCTGACCCTCACCCGTCCCCTAATCCTAACCCGTACGCTGACACTAACCCGCGCCCTCACACGTACGCTCCCCCTAAAGCGTTGTCGTGCCCTCACCTGGACCCTAAACCGTCCCCGTCCCCTAACCCTAACCCTAGCCCGAACCCTAACCCTAACACTTCCCCGAAGCCTCACCCTCACCCGTCCCCTAATCCTAACCCGTACGCTGACACTAAACCACGCCCTCACAAGTACGCTCCCCCTAAAGCGTTGTCGTACCCTCACCTGGACCCTAAACCGTCCCTGTCCCCTAACCCTAACCCTAGCCCGAACCCTAACCCTAAACCTTCCCCGAAGCCTGACCCTCACCCGTCCCCTAATCCTAACCCGTACGCTGACACTAGCCCGCACCCTCACACGTACGCTCCCCCTAAAGCGCTGTTGTGCCCTCACCAGGACCCTAAACCGTCCCCGTCCCCAACCCTAACCCTAGCCCGAACCCTAACCCTAACCCTTCCCCGAAGCCTGACCTTCACCCGTCCCCTAATCCTAACCCGTACGCTGACACTAACCCGCGCCCTCACACGTACGCTCCCCCTAAAGCGTTGTCCTACCCTCACCTGGACCCTAAACCGTCCCCGTCCCCTAACCCTAACCCTAGCCCGAACCCTAACCCTAACCCTTCCCCGAAGCCTGACCCTCACCCGTCCCCTAATCCTAACCCGTACGCTGACACTAACCCGCGCCCTCACACGTACGCTCCCCCTAAAGCGTTGTCGTACCCTCACCTGGACCCTAAACCGTCCACGGCCCCTAACCCTAACCCTAGCCCGAACCCTAACCCTAACCCTTCCCCGAAGCCTCACCCTCATTCGTCCCCTAATCCTAACCCGTACGCTGACACTAACCCGCGCCCTCACACGTACGCTCCCGCTAAAGCGTTGTCGTGCCCTCACCTGGACCCTAAACCGTCCCCGTCCCCTAACCCTAACCCTAGCCCGAACCCTAACCCTAACCCTTCCCCGAAGCCTGACCCTCACCCGTCCCCTAATCCTAACCCGTACGCTACACTAACCCGCGCCCTCACACGTACGCTCCCCCTAAAGCGTTGTCGTACCCTTACCTGGACCCTAAACCGTCCCCGTCCCCTAACACTAACCCTAGCCCGAACCCTAACCCTAACCCTTCTCCGAAGCCTGACCCTCACCCGTCCCCTAATCCTAACCTGTAGGCTGACACTAACCCGCGCCCTCACACGTACGCTCCCCCTAAAGCGTTGTCGTGCCCTCACCTGGACCCTAAACCGTCCCCGTCCCCTAACCCTAACCCTAGCCCGAACCCTAACCCTAACCCTTCCCCGAAGCCTGACCCTCACCCGTCCCCTAATCCTAACCCGTACGCTGACACTAACCCACGCCCTCACACGTACGCTCCCCCTACAGCGTTGTCGTACCCTCACCTGGACCCTAAACCGTCCCCGTCCCCTAACCCTAACCCTAGCCCGAACCCTAACCCTAACCCTTCCCCAAAGCCTCACCCTCACCCTTCCCCTAATCCTAACCCGTACGCTGACACTAACCCGCGCCCTCACACGTACGCTCCCCCTAAAGCGTTGTCGTACCCTCACCTGGACCCTAAACCGTCCCCGTCCCCTAACCCTAACCCTAGCCCGAATCCTAACCCTAACCCTTCCCCAAAGCCTGACCCTCACCCGTCCCGTAATCGTAACCCGTACGCTGACACTAACCCACGCCCTCACACGTACGCTACCCCTAAAGCGTTGTCGTACCCTCACCTGGACCCTAAACTGTCCCCGTCCCCTAACCCTAACCTTAGCCCGAACCCTAACCCTAACCCTTCCCCGAAGCCTGACCCTCACCCGTCCCCTAATCTTAACCCGTAGGCTGACACTAACCCGCGCCCTCACACGTACGCTCCCCCTAAAGCGTTGTCGTACCCTCTCCTGGACCCTAGACCGTCCCCGTCGCCTAACCCTAACACTAGCCCGAACCCTAACCCTAACCCTTCCCCAAAGCCTGACCCTCACCCGTCCCCTAATCCTAACCCGTACGCTGACACTAACCCGCGCCCTCACACGTACGCCCCTCCTAAAGCGTTGTCGTACCCTCAGCTGGACCCTAAACCGTCCCCGTCCCCTATCCCTAACCCTAGCCCGAACCCTAACCCTAACCCTTCCCCGAAGCCTGACCCTCACCCGTCCCCTAATCCTAACCCGTACGCTGACACTAACCCGCGCCCTCACACGTACCCTCCCCCTAAAGCGTTGTCGTGCCCTCACCTGGACCCTAAACCATTCCCGTCCCCTAACCCTAACCCTAGCCCGAACCCTAACCCTAACCCTTCCCCGAAGCCTGACCCTCACCCGTCCCCTAATCCTAACCCGTACGCTGACACTAACCCGCGCCCTCACACGTACGCTCCCCCTAAAGTGTTGTCGTACCCTCACCTGGACCCTGAACCGTCCCCGTCCCCTAACCCTAACCCTAGCCCGAACCCTAACCCTAACCCTTCCCCGAAGCCTGACCCTCACCCGTCCCCTAATCCTAACCCGTACGCTGACACTAACCCGCGCCCTCACACGTACGCTCCCCCTAAAGCGTTGTCGTACCCTCACCTGGACCCTAAACCGTCCCGGGCCCCTAACCCTAACCCTTCCCCGAAGCCTGACCCTCACCCGTCCCCTAATCCTAACCCGTACGCTGACACTAACCCGCGCCCTCACACGTACGCTCCCCCTAAAGCGTTGTCGTGCCCTCACCTGGACCCTAAACCGTCCCCGTCCCCTAACACTAACCCTAGCCCGAACCCTAACACTAAACCTTCCCCGAAGCCTGACCCTCACCCCTCCCCTAATCCTAACCCGTACGCTGACACTAACCCGCGCCCTCACACGTACGCTCCCGCTAAAGCGTTGTCATGCCCTCATCTGGACCCTAAATCGTTCCCATCCCCTAACCCTAACCCTAGCCCGAACCCTAACCCTAACCCTTCCCAGAAGCCTGACCCTCACCCGTCCCCTAATCCTAACCCGTACGCTGACACTAACCCGCGCCCTCACACGTACGCTGCCCCTAAAGCGTTGTCGTGCCCTCACCTGGACCCTAAACTGTCCCCGTCCCCTAACCCTAACCCTAGCCCGAACCCTAACCCTAACCCTTCCCCGAAGCCTGACCCTCACCCGTCCCCTAATCCTAACCCGTACGCTGACACTAACCCGCGCCCTCACACGTACGCTCCCCCTAAAGCGTTTTCGAGCCCTCACCTGGACCCTAAACCGTCCCCGTCCCCTAACCCTAACCCTAGCCCGAACCCTAACCCTAACCCTTCCCCGAAGCCTGACCCTCACCCGTCCCATAATCCTAACCCGTACGCTGACACTAACCCGCGCCCTCACATGTACGCTGCCCCTAAAGCGTTGTCGTACCCTCACCTGGACCCTAAACCGTCCCCGTCCCCTAACCCTAACCCTAGCCCGAACCCTAACCCTAACCCTTCCCCAAAGCCTGACCCTCACCCGTCCCCTAATCCTAAGCCCTACACTGACACTAACCCACGCCCTCACACGTACGCTCCCCCTAAAGCGTTGTCGTGCCCTCACCCAGACCGTAAACCTTCCCCGTCCCCTAACCCTAACCCTAGCCCGAACCCTAACCCTAACCCTTCCCCGAAGCCTGACCCTCACCCGTCCCCTAATCCTAACGCGTACGCTGACACTAACCCGCGCCCTCACACGTACGCTCCCCCTAAAGCGTTGTCGTGCCCTCACCTGGACCCTAAACCGTCCCCGTCCCCTAACCCTAACCCTAGCCCGAACCCTAACCGTAACACTTCCCCGAAGCCTGACCCTCACCCGTCCCCTAATCCTAACCCGTAGGCTGACACTAACCCGCGCCCTCACACGTACGCTCCCCCTAAAGTGTTGTCGTGCCCTCACCTGGACCCTAAATCGTCCCCGTCCCCTAACCCTAACCCTAGCCCGAACCCTAACCCTAACCCTTCCCCGAAGCCTGACCCTCACCCGTCCCCTAATCCTAACTCGTACGCTGACACTAACCCGTGCCATCACACGTACGCTCCCCCTAAAGCGTTGTTGTACCCTCACATGGACCCTAAACCGTCCCCGTCCCCTAACCCTAACCCTAGCCCGAACCCTAACCCTAACCCTTCCCCGAAGCCTGACCCTCACCCGTCCCCTAATCCTAACGCGTACGCTGACACTAACCCGCGCCCTCACACGTACGCTCCCCCTAAAGCGTTGTCGTGCCCTCACCTGGACCCTAAACCGTCCCCGTCCCCTAACCCTAACCCTAGCCCGAACCCTAACCCTAACCCTTCCCCGAAGCCTTACCCTCACCCGTCCCCTAATCCTAACGCGTACGCTGACACTAACCCGCGCCCTCACACGTACGCTCCCCCTAAAGCGTTGTCGTGCCCTCACCTGGACCCTAAACCGTCCCCGTCCCCTAACCCTAACCCTAGCCCGAACCCTAACCCTAACACTTTCCCGAAGCCTGACCCTCACCCGTCCCCTAATCCTAACCCGTAGGCTGACACTAACCCGCGCCCTCACACGTACGCTCCCACTAAAGTGTTGTCGTGCCCTCAGCTGGACTCTAAACCGTCCCCGTCCCCTAACCCTAACCCTAGCCCGAACCCTAACCCTAACCCTTCCCCGAAGCCTGACCCTCACCCGTTCCCTAATCCTAACTCGTACGCTGACACTAACCCGCGCCATCACACGTACGCTCCCCCTAAAGCGTTGTCGTACCCTCACATGGACCCTAAACCGTCCCCGTCCCCTAACCCTAACCCTAGCCCGAACCCTAACCCTAACCCTTCCCCGAAGCCTGACCCTCACCCGTCCCCTAATCCTAACCCGTACGCTGACACTAACCCGCGCCCTCACACGTACGCTCCCCCTAAAGCGTTGTCGTAACCTCACCTGGACCCTAAACCGTCCCCGTCCCCTAATCCTAACCCTAGCCCGAACCCTAACCCTAACCCTTCCCCGAAGCCTGAGCCTCACCCGTCCCCTAATGCTAACCCGTACGCTGACACTAACCCGCGCCCTCACACGTACGCTGCCCCTAAAGCGTTGTCGTGCCCTCACCTGGACCCTAAACCGTCCCCGTCCCCTAACCCTAACCCTAGCCCGAACCCTAACCCTAACCCTTTCCCGAAGCCTGACCCTCACCCGTCCCCTAATCCTAACCCGTACGCTGACACTAACCCGCGCCCTCACACGTACGCTCCCCCTAAAGCGTGGTCGTGCCCTCACCTGGACCCTAAACCGTCCCCGTCCCCTAACCCTAACCCTAGCCCGAACCCTAACCCTAACCCTTCCCCGAAGCCTGACCCTCACCCGTCCCCTAATCCTAACCCGTACGCTGACACTAACCCGCGCCCTCACACGTACGCTCCCCCTAAAGCGTTGTCGTACCCTCACCTGGACCCTAAACCGTCCCCGTCCCCTAACCCTAAACCTAGCCCGAACCCTAACCCTAAACCTTCCCCGAAGCCTGACCCTCACCCGTCCCCTAATCCTAACCCGTTCGCTGACACTAGCCCGCGCCCTCACACGTACGCTCCCCCTAAAGCGTTGTCGTGCCCTCACCTGGACCCTAAACCGTCCCCGTCCCCTAACCCTAACCCTAGCCCGAACCCTAACCCTAACCCTTCCCCGAAGCCTGACCCTCACCCCTCCCCTAATCCTAACCCGTACGCTGACACTAACCCGCGCCCTCACACGTACGCTCCCCCTAAAGCGTTGTCGTACCCTCACCTGGACCCTAAACCATCCTCGTCCCCTAACCCTAACCCTAGCCCGAACCCTAACCCTAACCCTTCCGCGAAGCCTCACCCTCACCCGTCCCCTAATCCTAACCCGTACGCTGACACTAACCCGCGCCCTCACACGTACGCTCCCCCTAAAGCGTTGTCGTGCCCTCACCTGGACCCTAAACCGTCCCCGTCCCCTAACCCTAACCCTAGCCCGAACCCTAAACCTAACCCTTCCCCGAAGCCTGACCCACACCCGTCCCCTAATCCTAACCCGTACGCTGACAGTAACCCGCGCCCTCACTCGTACGCTCCCCCTAAAGCGTTGTCGTACCCTCAGCTGGACCCTAAACCGTCCCCGTCCCCTAACCCTAACCCTAGCCCGAACCCTAACCCTAACCCTTCCCCGAAGCCTGACCCTCACCCGTCCCCTAATCCTAACACGTAGGCTGACACTAACCCGCGCCCTCACACGTACGCTCCCCCTAAAGCGTTGTCGTACCCTCACCTGGACCCTAAACAGTCCCCGTCCCCTAACCCTAACCTTAGCCCGAACCCTAACTCTAACCCTTCCCCGAAACCTGACCCTCACCCGTCCCCTAATCCTAAGCCGTACGCTGACACTAACCCACGCCTGCACATGTACGATCCCCCTAAAGCGTTGTCGTGCCCTCACCTGGACCCTAAACCGTCCCCGTCCCATAACCCTAACCCTAGCCCGAACCCTAACCCTAACCCTTCCCCGAAGCCTGACCCTCACCCGTCCCCTAATCCTAACCCGTACGCTGACACTAACCCGCGCCCTCACACGTACGCTCCCCCTAAAGCATTGTCGTGCCCTCAGCTGGACCCTAAACCGTCCCCGTCCCCTAACCCTAACCCTACCCCGAACCCTAACCCTAACCCTTCCCCGAAGCCTGACCCTCACCCGTCCCCTAATCGTAACGCGTACGCTGACACTAACCCGCGCCCTCACACGTACGCTCCCCCTAAAGCGTTGTCGTACCCTCACCTGGACCCTAAACCGTCCCCGTCCCCTAACCCTAACCCTAGCCCGAACCCTAACCCTAACCCTTCCCCGAAGCCTGACCCTCACCCGTCCCCTAATCCTAAACCGTACGCTGACACTAACCCGCGCCCTCACACGTACGCTCCCCCTAAAGCGTTGTCGTGCCCTCACCTGGACCCTAAACCGTCCCCGTCCCCTAACCCTAACCCTAGCCCGAACCCTAACCCTAACCCTTCCCCGAAGCCTGACCCTCAACCGTCCCCTAATCCTAACCCGTACGCTGACACTAACCCGCGCCCTCACAGGTACGCTCCCCCTAAAGCGTTGTCGTGCCCTCACCTGGACCCTAAACCGTCCCCGTCCCCTAACCCTAACCCTAGCCCGAACCCTAACCCTAACCCTTCCCCGAAGCCTTACCCTCACCCGTCCCCTAATCCTAACGCGTACGCTGACACTAACCCGCGCCCTCACACGTACGCTCCCCCTAAAGCGTCGTCGTGCCCTCACCTGGACCCTAAACCGTCCCCGTCCCCTAACCCTAACCCTAGCCCGAACCCTAACCCTAACCCTTCCCCGAAGCCTTACCCTCACCCGTCCCCTAATCCTAACGCGTACGCTGACACTAACCCGCGCCCTCACACGTACGCTCCCCCTAAAGCGTCGTCGTGCCCTCACCTGGACCCTAAACCGTCCCCGTCCCCTAACACTAACCCTAGCCCGAACCCTAACCCTAACCCTTCTCCGAAGCCTGACCCTCACCCGTCCCCTAATCCTAACCCGTAGGCTGACACTAACCCGCGCCCTCACACGTACGCTCCCCCTAAAGCGTTGTCGTGCCCTCACCTGGACCCTAAACCGTCCCCGTCCCCTAACCCTAACCCTAGCCCGAACCCTAACCCTAACCCTTCCCCGAAGCCTGACCCTCACCCGTCCCCTAATCCTAACGCGTACGCTGACACTAACCCGTGCCCTCACACGTACGCTCCCCCTAAAGCGTTGTGGTATCCTAACCTGGACCCTAAACTGTCCCCATCCCCTAACCCTAACCCTAGCCCGAACCCTAACCCTAACCCTTCCCCGAAGCCTCACCCTCACCCGTCCCCTAATCCTAACCCGTAGGCTGACACTAACCCGCGCCCTCACACGTACGCTCCCCCTAAAGCGTTGTCGTGCCCTCACCTGAACCCTAAACCGTTCCCGTCCCCTAACCCTAACCCTAGCCCGAACCCTAACCCTAACCCTTCCCCGAAGCCTCACCCTCATCCGTCCCCTAATCCTAACCCGTTCGCTGACACTAACCCGCGCCCTCACACGTATGCTCCCCCTAAAGCGTTGTCGTACCCTCACCTGGACCCTAAACCGTCCCTGTCCCCTAACCCTAACCCTAGCCGACACCCTAACCCTAAACCTTCCCCAAAGCCTGACCCTCACCCGTCCCCTAATCCTAACCCGTACGCTGACACTAACCCGCGCCCTCACACGTACGCTCCCCCTAAAGCGTTGTCGTACCCTCACCTGGACCCTAAACCGTCCCCATCCCCTAACCCTAACCCTAGCCCTAACCCTAACCCTAACCCTTCCCCAAAGCCTGACCCTCACCCGTCACCTAATCCTAACCCGTACGCTGACACTAACCCGCGTCCTCACACGTACGCTCCCCCTAAAGCGTTGTCGTGCCCTCACCTGGACCCTAAACCGTCCCCGTCCCCTAACCCTAACCCTAGCCCGAACCCTAACCCTAACCCTTCCCCGAAGCCTGACCCTCACCCGTCCCCTAATCCTAACCCGTACGCTGACACTAACTCGCGCCCTCACACGTACGCTCCCCCTAAAGCGTTGTCGTACCCTCACCTGGACCCTAAACCGTCCCCGTCCCCTAACCCTAACCCAAGCCCGAACCCTAACCCTAACCCTTCCCCGAAGCCTGACCCTCACCCGTCCCCTAATCCTAACCCGTACGCTGACACTAACCCGCGCCCTCACACGTACGCTCCCCCTAAAGCGTTGTCGGGCCCTCACCTGGACCCTAAACCGTCCCCGTCCCCTAACCCTAACCCTAGCCCGAACCCTAACCCTAAACCTTCCCCGAAGCCTGACCCTCACCCGTCCCCTAATCCTAACCCGTAGGCTGACACTAACCTGCGCCCTCACACGTACGCTCCCCCTAAAGCGTTGTCGTGCCCTCACCTGGACCCTAAACCGTCCCCGTCCCCTAACCCTAACCCTAGCCCGAACCCTAACCCTAACCCTTCCCCGAAGCCTGACCCTCACCCGTCCCCTAATCCTAACCCGTACGCTGACACTAACCCACGCCCTCACACGTACGCTCCCCCTAAAGCGTTGTCGTACCCTCACCTGGACCCTAAACCGTCCCCGTCCCCTAACCATAACCCTAGCCGGAATCCTAACCCTAACCCTTCCCCGAAGCCTGACCCTCACCCGTCCCCTAATCCTAACACGTACGCTGACACTAACCCGCGCCCTCCCACGTACGCTCTCCCTAAAGCGTTGTCGTACCCTCACCTGGACCCTAAACCGTCCCCGTCCCCTAACCCTAACCCTAGCCCGAACCCTAAACCTAACCCTTCCCCGAAGCCTGACCCTCACCCGTCCCCTAATCCTAACCCGTACGCTGACACTAACCCGCGCCCTCACATGTACACTCCGCCTAAAGCGTTGTTGTGCCCTCACCTGGACCCTAAACCGTCCCCGTCCCCTAACCCTAACCCTAGCCCGAACCCTAACCCTAACCCTTCCCCGAAGCCTGACCCTCACCCGTCCCCTAATCCTAACCCGTATGCTGACACTAACCCGCGCCCTCACACGTACGCTCCCCGTAAAGCGTTGTCGTGCCCTCACCTGGACCCTAAACCGTCCCCGTCCCCTAACCCTAACCCTAGCCCGAACCCTAACCCTAACCCTTCCCCGAAGCCTGACCCTCACCCGTCCCCTAATCCTAACCCGTACGCTGACACTAACCCGCGCCCTCACACGTACGCTCCCCCTAAAGCGTTGTCGTACCCTCACCTGGACCCTAAACCGTCCCCGTCCCCTAACCCTAACCCTAGCCCGAACCCTAACCCTAACCCTTCCCCGAAGCCTGACCCTCACCCGTCCCCTAATCCTAACCCGTACGCTGACACTAACCCGCGCCCACACACGTACGCTCCCCCTAAAGCATTGTCGTACCCTCACCTGGACCCTGAACCGTCCCCGTCCCCTAACCCTAACCTTAGCCCGAACCCTAACCCTAACCCTTCCCCGAAGCCTGACCCTCACCCGTCCCCTAATCCTAACCCGTACGCTGACACTAACCGGCGCCCTCACACGTACGCTCCCCCTAAAGCGTTGTCGTACCCTCACCTGGACCCTAAACCGTCCCCGTCCCCTAACCCTAACCCTAGCCCGAACCCTAACCCTAACCCTTCCCCGAAGCCTGACCCTCACCCGTCCCCTAATCCTAACCCGTACGCTGACACTAACCCGCGCCCTCACACGTACGCTCCCCCTAAAGCGTTGTCGTACCCTCACCTGGACCCTAAACCGTCCCCGTCCCCTAACCCTAACCCTAGCCCGAACCCTAACCCTAACCCTTCCCCGAAGCCTGACCCTCACCCGTCCCCTAATCCTAACCCGTACGCTGACACTAACCCGCGCCCTCACACGTACGCTCCCCCTAAAGCGTTGTCGTACCCTCACCTGGACCCTCAACCGTCCCCGTCCCCTAACACTAACCCTAGCCCGAACCCTAACCCTAACCCTTCCCCGAAGCCTGACCCTCACCCGTCCCCTAATCCTAACCCGTAGGCTGACACTAACCCGCGCCCACACACGTACGCTCCCCCTAAAGCATTGTCGTACCCTCACCTGGACCCTGAACCGTCCCCGTCCCCTAACCCTAACCTTAGCCCGAACCCTAACCCTAACCCTTCCCCGAAGCCTGACCCTCACCCGTCCCCTAATCCTAACCCGTACGCTGACACTAACCCGCGCCCTCACACGTACGCTCCCCCTAAAGCGTTGTCATGCCCTCACCTGGACCCTAAACCGTCCCCGTCCCCAACCCTAACCGTAGCCCGAACCCTAACCCTAACCCTTCCCCGAAGCCTGACCCTCAACCGTCCCCTAATCCTAACCCGTACGCTGACACTAACCCGCGCCCTCGCACGTACGCTCCCCCTAAAGCGTTGTCGTGCCCTCACCTGGACCCTAAACCGTCCCCGTCCCCTAACCCTAACCCTAGCCCGAACCCTAACCCTAACATTTCCCCGAAGCCTTACCCTCACCTGTCCCCTAATCCTAACGCGTACGCTGACACTAACCCGCGCCCTCACACGTACGCTCCCCCTAAAGCGTTGTCGTGCCCTCACCTGGACCCTAAACCGTCCCCGTCCCCTAACCCTAACCCTAGCCCGAACCCTAACCCTAACCCTTCCCCGAAGCCTGACCCTCACCCGTCCCCTAATCCTAACCCGTACGCTGACACTAACCCGCGCCCTCACACGTACGCTCCCCCTAAAGCGTTGTCGTACCCTCACCTGGACCCTAAACCGTCCCCGGCCCCTAACCCTAACCCTAGCCCGAACCCTAACCCTAACCCTTCCCCGAAGCCTGACCCTCACCCGTCCCCTAATCCTAACCCGTACGCTGACACTAACCCGCGCCCTCACACGTACGCTCCCCCTAAAGCGTTGTCGTGCCCTCACCTGGACCCTAAACCGTCCCCGTCCCCTAACCCTAACCCTAGCCCGAACCCTAACCCTAACCCTTCCCCGAAGCCTGACCCTCACCCGTCCCCTAATCCTAACCCGTACGCTGACACTAACCCGCGCCCTCACACGTACGCTCCCCCTAAAGCGTTGTCGTACCCTCACCTGGACCCTAAACCGTCCCAGTCCCCTAACCCTAACCCTAGCCCGAACCCTAACCCTAACGCTTCCCCGAAGCCTGACCCTCACCCATCCCCTAATCCTAACCCGTACGCTGACACTAACCCGCGCCCTCACACGTACGCTCCCCCAAAGCGGTGTCGTACCCTCACCTGGACCCTAAACCGTCCCCGTCCCCTAACCCTAATCCTAGCCCGAACCCTAACCCTAACACTTCCCCGAAGCCTGACCCTCACCCGTCCCCTAATCCTAACCCGTACGCTGACACTAACCCGCGCCCTCACACGTACGCTCCCCCTAAAGCGTTGTCGTGCCCTCACCTGGACCCTAAACCGTCCCCGTCCCCTAACCCTAACCCTAGCCCGAACCCTAACCCTAACCCTTCCCCGAAGCCTGACCCTCACCCGTCCCCTAATCCTAACCCGTAGGCTGACACTAACCCGCGCCCTCACACGTACGCTCCCCCTAAAGCGTTGTCGTACCCTCACCTGGACCCTAAACCGTCCCCGTCCCCTAACCCTAACCCTAGCCCGAACCCTAACCCTAAACCTTCCCCGAAGCCTGACCCTCACCCGTCCCCTAATCCTAACACGTACGCTGACACTAACCCGCGCCCTCACACGTACGCTCCCCCTAAAGCGTTGTCGTACCCTCACCTGGACCCTAAACCGTCCCCGTCCCCTAACCGTAACCCTAGCCCGAACCCTAACCCTAACCCTTCCCCGAAGCCTGACCCTCACCCGTCCCCTAATCCTAACCCGTACGCTGACACTAACCCGCGCCCTCACACGTACGCTCCCCCTAAAGCGTTGTCGTACCCTCACCTGGACCCTAAACCGTCCCCGGCCCCTAACCCTAACCCTAGCCCGAACCCTAACCCTAACCCTTCCCCGAAGCCTGACCCTCACCCGTCCCATAATCCTAACCCGTACGCTGACACTAACCCGCGCCCTCACACGTACGCTCCCCCTAAAGCGTTGTCGTACCGTCACCTGGACCCTAAACCGTCCCCGTCCCCTAACCCTAACCCTAGCCCGAACCCTAACCCTAACCCTTCCCCGAAGCCTGACCCTCACCCGTCCCCTAATCCTAACCCGTACGCTGACACTAACCCGCGCCCTCACACGTACGCTCCCCCTAAAGCGTTGTCGTGCCCTCACCTGGACCCTAAACCGTCCCCGTCCCCAACCCTAACCGTAGCCCGAACCCTAACCCTAACCCTTCCCCGAAGCCTGACCCTCAACCGTCCCCTAATCCTAACCCGTACGCTGACACTAACCCGCGCCCTCGCACGTACGCTCCCCCTAAAGCGTTGTCGTGCCCTCACCTGGACCCTAAACCGTCCCCGTCCCCTAACCCTAACCCTAGCCCGAACCCTAACCCTAACCCTTCACCGAAGCCTTACCCTCACCCGTCCCCTAATCCTAACGCGTACGCTGACACTAACCCACGCCCTCACACGTACGCTCCCCCTAAAGCGTTGTCGTGCCCTCACCTGGACCCTAAACCGTCCCCGTCCCCTAACCCTAACCCTAGCCCGAACCCTAACCCTAACCCTTCCCCGAAGCCTGACCCTCACCCGTCCCCTAATCCTAACCCGTACGCTGACACTAACCCGCGCCCTCACACGTACGCTCCCCCTAAAGCGTTGTCGTACCCTCACCTGGACCCTAAACCGTCCCCGGCCCCTCACCCTAACCCTAGCCCGAACCCTAACCCTAACCCTTCCCCGAAGCCTGACCCTCACCCGTCCCCTAATCCTAACCCGTACGCTGACACTAACCCGCGCCCTCACACGTACGCTCCCCCTAAAGCGTTGTCGTGCCCTCACCTGGACCCTAAACCGTCCCCGTCCCCTAACCCTAACCCTAGCCCGAACCCTAACCCTAACCCTTCCCCGAAGCCTGACCCTCACCCGTCCCCTAATCCTAACCCGTACGCTGACACTAACCCGCGCCCTCACACGTACGCACCCCCTAAAGCGTTGTCGTACCCACACCTGGACCCTAAACCGTCCCCGTCCCCTAACACTAACCCTAGCCCGAACACTAACCCTAACCCTTCTCCGAAGCCTGACACTCACCCGTCCCCTAATCCTAACCCGTAGGCTGACACTAACCCGCGCCCTCACACGTACGCTCCCCCTAAAGCGTTGTCGTGCCCTCACCTGGACCCTAAACCGTCCCCGTCCCCTAACCCTAACCCTAGCCCGAACCCTAACCCTAACCCTTCCCCGAAGCCTGACCCTCAACCGTCCCCTAATCCTAACCCGTACGCTGACACTAACCCGCGCCCTCACACGTACGCTCCCCCTAAAGCGTTGTCGTGCCCTCACCTGGACCCTAAACCGTCCCCGTCCCCTAACCCTAACCCTAGCCCGAACCCTAACCCTAACCCTTCCCCGAAGCCTGACCCTCACCCGTCCCCTAATCCTAACCCGTACGCTGACACTAACCCACGCCCTCACACGTACGCTCCCCCTAAAGCGTTGTCGTACCCTCACCTGGACCCTAAACCGTCCCCGTCCCCTAACCCTAACCCTAGCCCGAACCCTAACCCTAACCCTTCCCCGAAGCCTGACCCTCACCCGTCCCCTAATCCTAACCCGTACGCTGACACTAACCCGCGCCCTCACACGTACGCTCCCCCTAAAGCGTTGTCGTACCCTCACCTGGACCCTAAACCGTCCCCGGCCCCTAACCCTAACCCTAGCCCGAACCCTAACCCTAACCCTTCCCCGAAGCCTGACCCTCACCCGTCCCCTAATCCTAACCCGTACGCTGACACTAACCCGCGCCCTCACACGTACGCTCCCCCTAAAGCGTTGTCGTGCCCTCACCTGGACCCTAAACCGTCCCCGTCCCCTAACCCTAACCCTAGCCCGAACCCTAACCCTAACCCTTGCCCGAAGCCTGACCCTCACCCGTCCCCTAATCCTAACCCGTACGCTGACACTAACCCGCGCCCTCACACGTTCGCTCCCCCTAAAGCGTTGTCGTGCCCTCACCTGGACCCTAAACCGTCCCCGTCCCCTAACCCTAACCCTAGCCCGAACCCTAACCCTAACCCTTGCCCGAAGCCTGACCCTCACCCGTCCCCTAATCCTAACCCGTACGCTGACACTAACCCGCGTCCTCACACGTACGCTCCCCCTAAAGCGTTGTCGTGCCCTCACCTGGACCCTAAACCGTCCCCGTCCCCTAACCCTAACCCTAGCCCGAACCCTAACCCTAACCCTTCCCCGAAGCCTGACCCTCACCCGTCCCCTAATCCTAAACCGTACGCTGACACTAACCCGCGCCCTCATACGTACGCTCCCCCTAAAGCGTTGTCGTACCCTCACCTGGACCCTAATCCGTCCCTGTCCCCTAACCCTAACCCTAGCCCGAACCCTAACCCTAACCCTTCCCCGAAGCCTGACCCTCACCCGTCCCCTAATCCTAACCCGTACGCTGACACTAAACCGCGCCCTCACACGTACGCTCCCCCTAAAGCGTTGTCGTGCCCTCACCTGGACCCTAAACCGTCCCCGTCCCCTAACCCTAACCCTAGCCCGAACCCTAACCCTAACCCTTCCACGAAGCCTGACCCTCACCCGTCCCCTAATCCTAACCCGTACGCTGACACTAACCCGCGCCCTCACACGTACGCTGCCCCTAAAGCGTTGTTGTACCCTCACCTGGACCCTAAACCGTCCCCGTCCTCTAACCCTAACCCTAGCCCGAACCCTAACCCTAACCCTTCCCCAAAGCCTGACCCTCACCCGTCCCCTAATCCTAACCCGTACGCTGACACTAACCCACGCCCTCACACGTACGCTCCCCCTAAAGCGTTGTCGTGCCCTCACCTGGACCCTAAACCGTCCCCGGCCCCTAACCCTAACCCTAGCCCGAACCCTAACCCTAACCCTTCCCCGAAGCCTGACCCTCACCCGTCCCCTAATCCTAACCCGTACGCTGACACTAACCCGCGCCCTCACACGTACGCTCCCCCTAAAGCGTTGTCGTACCCTCACCTGGACCCTAAACCGTCCCCGTCCCCTAACCCTAACCCTAGCCCGAACCCTAACCCTAACCCTTCCCCGAAGCCTGACCCTCACCCGTCCCCTAATCCTAATCCGTACGCTGACACTAACCCGCGCCCTCACACGTACGCTCCCCCTAAAGCGTTGTCGTACCCTCACCTGGACCCTGAACCGTCCCCGTCCCCTAACCCTAACCTTAGCCCGAACCCTAACCCTAACCCTTCCCCGAAGCCTGACCCTCACCCGTCCCCTAATCCTAACCCGTACGCTGACACTAAACCGCGCCCTCACACGTACGCTCCCCCTAAAGCGTTGTCGTGCCCTCACCTGGACCCTAAACCGTCCCCGTCCCCAACCCTAACCGTAGCCCGAACCCTAACCCTAACCCTTCCCCGAAGCCTGACCCTCAACCGTCCCCTAATCCTAACCCGTACGCTGACACTAACCCGCGCCCTCGCACGTACGCTCCCCCTAAAGCGTTGTCGTGCCCTCACCTGGACCCTAAACCGTCCCCGTCCCCTAACCCTAACCCTAGCCCGAACCCTAACCCTAACCCTTCCCCGAAGCCTTACCCTCACCCGTCCCCTAATCCTAACGCGTACGCTGACACTAACCCACGCCCTCACACGTACGCTCCCCCTAAAGCGTTGTCGTGCCCTCACCTGGACCCTAAACCGTCCCCGTCCCCTAACCCTAACCCTAGCCCGAACCCTAACCCTAACCCTTCCCCGAAGCCTGACCCTCACCCGTCCCCTAATCCTAACCCGTACGCTGACACTAACCCGCGCCCTCACACGTACGCTCCCCCTAAAGCGTTGTCGTACCCTCACCTGGACCCTAAACCGTCCCCGGCCCCTAACCCTAACCCTAGCCCGAACCCTAACCCTAACCCTTCCCCGAAGCCTGACCCTCACCCGTCCCCTAATCCTAACCCGTACGCTGACACTAACCCGCGCCCTCACACGTACGCTCCCCCTAAAGCGTTGTCGTGCCCTCACCTGGACCCTAAACCGTCCCCGTCCCCTAACCCTAACCCTAGCCCGAACCCTAACCCTAACCCTTCCCCGAAGCCTGACCCTCACCCGTCCCCTAATCCTAACCCGTACACTGACACTAACCCGCGCCCTCACACGTACGCACCCCCTAAAGCGTTGTCGTACCCACACCTGGACCCTAAACCGTCCCCGTCCCCTAACACTAACCCTAGCCCGAACACTAACCCTAACCCTTCTCCGAAGCCTGACACTCACCCGTCCCCTAATCCTAACCCGTAGGCTGACACTAACCCGCGCCCTCACACGTACGGTCCCCCTAAAGCGTTGTCGTGCCCTCACCTGGACCCTAAACCGTCCCCGTCCCCTAACCCTAACCCTAGCCCGAACCCTAACCCTAACCCTTCCCCGAAGCCTGACCCTCAACCGTCCCCTAATCCTAACCCGTACGCTGACACTAACCCGCGCCCTCACACGTACGCTCCCCCTAAAGCGTTGTCGTGCCCTCACCTGGACCCTAAACCGTCCCCGTCCCCTAACCCTAACCCTAGCCCGAACCCTAACCCTAACCCTTCCCCGAAGCCTGACCCTAACCCGTCCCCTAATCCTAACCCGTACGCTGACACTAACCCACGCCCTCACACGTACGCTCCCCCTAAAGCGTTGTCGTACCCTCACCTGGACCCTAAACCGTCCCCGTCCCCTAACCCTAACCCTAGCCCGAACCCTAACCCTAACCCTTCCCCGAAGCCTGACCCTCACCCGTCCCCTAATCCTAACCCGTACGCTGACACTAACCCGCGCCCTCACACGTACGCTCCCCCTAAATCGTTGTCGTGCCCTCACCTGGACCCTAAACCGTCCCCGTCCCCTAACCCTAACCCTAGCCCGAACCCTAACCCTAACCCTTCCCCGAAGCCTGACCCTCACCCGTCCCCTAATCCTAAACCGTACGCTGACACTAACCCGCGCCCTCATACGTACGCTCCCCCTAAAGCGTTGTCGTACCCTCACCTGGACCCTAATCCGTCCCTGTCCCCTAACCCTAACCCTAGCCCGAACCCTAACCCTAACCCTTCCCCGAAGCCTGACCCTCACCCGTCCCCTAATCCTAACCCGTACGCTGACACTAAACCGCGCCCTCACACGTACGCTCCCCCTAAAGCGTTGTCGTGCCCTCACCTGGACCCTAAACCGTCCCCGTCCCCTAACCCTAACCCTAGCCCGAACCCTAACCCTAACCCTTCCACGAAGCCTGACCCTCACCCGTCCCCTAATCCTAACCCGTACGCTGACACTAACCCGCGCCCTCACACGTACGCTGCCCCTAAAGCGTTGTTGTACCCTCACCTGGACCCTAAACCGTCCCCGTCCTCTAACCCTAACCCTAGCCCGAACCCTAACCCTAACCCTTCCCCAAAGCCTGACCCTCACCCGTCCCCTAATCCTAACCCGTACGCTGACACTAACCCACGCCCTCACACGTACGCTCCCCCTAAAGCGTTGTCGTGCCCTCACCTGGACCCTAAACCGTCCCCGTCCCCTAACCCTAACCCTAGCCCGAACCCTAACCCTAACCCTTCCCCGAAGCCTGACCCTCACTCGTCCCCTAATCCTAACCCGTACGCTGACACTAACCCGCGCCCTCACACGTACGCACCCCCTAAAGCGTTGTCGTGCCCTCACCTGGACCCTAAACCGTCCCCGTCCCCTAACCCTAACCCTAGCCCGAACCCTAACCCTAACCCTTCCCCAAAGCCTGACCCTCACCCGTCCCCTAATCCTAACCCGTACGCTGACACTAACCCGCGCCCTCACACGTCCGCTCCCCCTAAAGCGTTGTCGTGCCCTCACCTGGACCCTAAACCGTCCCCGTCCCCTAACCCTAACCGTAGCCCGAACCCTAACCCTAACCCTTCTCCGAAGCCTGTCCCTCACCCGTTCCCTAATCCTAACCCGTAGGCTGACACTAACCCGCGCCCTCACACGTACGCTCCCCCTAAAGCGTTGTCGTGCCCTCACCTGGACCCTAAACCGTCCCCGTCCCCTAACCCTAACCCTAGCCCGAACCCTAACCCTAACCCTTCCCCGAAGCCTGACCCTCACCCGTCCCCTAATCCTAACCCGTACGCTGACACTAACCCGCGCCCTCACACGTACGCTCCCCCTAAAGCGTTGTCGTACCCTCACCTGGACCCTGAACCGTCCCCGTCCCCTAACCCTAACCTTAGCCCGAACCCTAACCCTAACCCTTCCCCGAAGCCTGACCCTCACCCGTCCCCTAATCCTAACCCGTACGCTGACACTAACCCGCGCCCTCACACGTACGCTCCCCCTAAAGCGTTGTCGTGCCCTCACCTGGACCCTAAACCGTCCCCGTCCCCAACCCTAACCGTAGCCCGAACCCTAACCCTAACCCTTCCCCGAAGCCTGACCCTCAACCGTCCCCTAATCCTAACCCGTACGCTGACACTAACCCGCGCCCTCGCACGTACACTCCCCCTAAAGCGTTGTCGTGCCCTCACCTGGACCCTAAACCGTCCCCGTCCCCTAACCCTAACCCTAGCCCGAACCCTAACCCTAACCCTTCCCCGAAGCCTTACCCTCACCCGTCCCCTAATCCTAACGCGTACGCTGACACTAACCCGCGCCCTCACACGTACGCTCCCCCTAAAGCGTTGTCGTGCCCTCACCTGGACCCTAAACCGTCCCCGTCCCCTAACCCTAACCCTAGCCCGAACCCTAACCCTAACCCTTCCCCGAAGCCTGACCCTCACCCGTCCCCTAATCCTAACCCGTACGCTGACACTAACCCGCGCCCTCACACGTACGCTCCCCCTAAAGCGTTGTCGTACCCTCACCTGGACCCTAAACCGTCCCCGGCCCCTAACCCTAACCCTAGCCCGAACCCTAACCCTAACCCTTCCCCGAAGCCTGACCCTCACCCGTCCCCTAATCCTAACCCGTACGCTGACACTAACCCGCGCCCTCACACGTACGCTCCCCCTAAAGCGTTGTCGTGCCCTCACCTGGACCCTAAACCGTCCCCGTCCCCTAACCCTAACCCTAGCCCGAACCCTAACCCTAACCCTTCCCCGAAGCCTGACCCTCACCCGTCCCCTAATCCTAACCCGTACGCTGACACTAACCCGCGCCCTCACACGTACGCACCCCCTAAAGCGTTGTCGTACCCACACCTGGACCCTAAACCGTCCCCGTCCCCTAACACTAACCCTAGCCCGAACACTAACCCTAACCCTTCTCCGAAGCCTGACACTCACCCGTCCCCTAATCCTAACCCGTAGGCTGACACTAACCCGCGCCCTCACACGTACGCTCCCCCTAAAGCGTTGTCGTGCCCTCACCTGGACCCTAAACCGTCCCCGTCCCCTAACCCTAACCCTAGCCCGAACCCTAACCCTAACCCTTCCCCGAAGCCTGACCCTCAACCGTCCCCTAATCCTAACCCGTACGCTGACACTAACCCGCGCCCTCACACGTACGCTCCCCCTAAAGCGTTGTCGTACCCTCACCTGGACCCTAAACCGTCCCCGTCCTCTAACCCTAACCCTAGCCCGAACCCTAACCCTAACCCTTCCCCGAAGCCTGACCCTCACCCGTCCCCTAATCCTAACCCGTACGCTGACACTAACCCACGCCCTCACACGTACGCTCCCCCTAAAGCGTTGTCGTACCCTCACCTGGACCCTAAACCGTCCCCGTCCCCTAACCCTAACCCTAGCCCGAACCCTAACCCTAACCCTTCCCCGAAGCCTGACCCTCACCCGTCCCCTAATCCTAACCCGTACGCTGACACTAACCCGCGCCCTCACACGTACGCTCCCCCTAAAGCGTTGTCGTACCCTCACCTGGACCCTAAACCGTCCCCGGCCCCTAACCCTAACCCTAGCCCGAACCCTAACCCTAACCCTTCCCCGAAGCCTGACCCTCACCCGTCCCCTAATCCTAACCCGTACGCTGACACTAACCCGCGCCCTCACACGTACGCTCCCCCTAAAGCGTTGTCGTGCCCTCACCTGGACCCTAAACCGTCCCCGTCCCCTAACCCTAACCCTAGCCCGAACCCTAACCCTAACACTTGCCCGAAGCCTGACCCTCACCCGTCCCCTAATCCTAACCCGTACGCTGACACTAACCCGCGCCCTCACACGTACGCTCCCCCTAAAGCGTTGTCGTGCCCTCACCTGGACCCTAAACCGTCCCCGTCCCCTAACCCTAACCCTAACCCTAGCCCGAACCCTAACCCTAACACTTGCCCGAAGCCTGACCCTCACCCGTCCCCTAATCCTAACCCGTACGCTGACACTAACCCGCGCCCTCACACGTACGCTCCCCCTAAAGCGTTGTCGTGCCCTCACCTGCACCCTAAACCGTCCCCGTCCCCTAACCCTAACCCTAGCCCGAACCCTAACCCTAACCCTTCCCCGAAGCCTGCCCCTCACCCGTCCCCTAATCCTAACCCGTACGCTGACACTAACCCGCGCCCTCACACGTACGCTCCCCCTAAAGCGTTGTCGTACCCTCACCTGGACCCTAAACCGTCCCCGGCCCCTAACCCTAACCCTAGCCCGAACCCTAACCCTAACCCTTCCCCGAAGCCTGACCCTCACCCGTCCCCTAATCCTAACCCGTACGCTGACACTAACCCGCGCCCTCACACGTACGCTCCCCCTAAAGCGTTGTCGTGCCCTCACCTGGACCCTAAACCGTCCCCGTCCCCTAACCCTAACCCTAGCCCGAACCCTAACCCTAACCCTTGCCCGAAGCCTGACCCTCACCCGTCCCCTAATCCTAACCCGTACGCTGACACTAACCCGCGCCCTCACACGTACGCTCCCCCTAAAGCGTTGTCGTGCCCTCACCTGGACCCTAAACCGTCCCCGTCCCCTAACCCTAACCCTAGCCCGAACCCTAACCCTAACCCTTGCCCGAAGCCTGACCCTCACCCGTCCCCTAATCCTAACCCGTACGCTGACACTAACCCGCGCCCTCACACGTACGCTCCCCCTAAAGCGTTGTCGTGCCCTCACCTGGACCCTAAACCGTCCCCGTCCCCTTACCCTAACCCTAGCCCGAACCCTAACCCTAACCCTTCCCCGAAGCCTGACCCTCACCCGTCCCCTAATCCTAAACCGTACGCTGACACTAACCCGCGCCCTCATACGTACGCTCCCCCTAAAGCGTTGTCGTACCCTCACCTGGACCCTAATCCGTCCCTGTCCCCTAACCCTAACCCTAGCCCGAACCCTAACCCTAACCCTTCCCCGAAGCCTGACCCTCACCCGTCCCCTAATCCTAACCCGTACGCTGACACTAAACCACGCCCTCACACGTACGCTCCCCCTAAAGTGTTGTCGTGCCCTCACCTGGACCCTAAACCGTCCCCGTCCCCTAACCCTAACCCTAGCCCGAACCCTAACCCTAACCCTTCCACGAAGCCTGACCCTCACCCGTCCCCTAATCCTAACCCGTACGCTGACACTAACCCGCGCCCTCACACGTACGCTGCCCCTAAAGCGTTGTTGTACCCTCACCTGGACCCTAAACCGTCCCCGTCCTCTAACCCTAACCCTAGCCCGAACCCTAACCCTAACCCTTCCCCAAAGCCTGACCCTCACCCGTCCCCTAATCCTAACCCGTACGCTGACACTAACCCACGCCCTCACACGTACGCTCCCCCTAAAGCGTTGTCGTGCCCTCACCTGGACCCTAAACCGTCCCCGTCCCCTAACCCAACCCTAGCCCGAACCCTAACCCTAACCCTTCCCCGAAGCCTGACCCTCACTCGTCCCCTAATCCTAACCCGTACGCTGACACTAACCCGCGCCCTCACACGTACGCACCCCCTAAAGCGTTGTCGTGCCCTCACCTGGACCCTAAACCGTCCCCGTCCCCTAACCCTAACCCTAGCCCGAACCCTAACCCTAACCCTTCCCCAAAGCCTGACCCTCACCCGTCCCCTAATCCTAACCCGTACGCTGACACTAACCCGCGCCCTCACACGTCCGCTCCCCCTAAAGCGTTGTCGTGCCCTCACCTGGACCCTAAACCGTCCCCGTCCCCTAACCCTAACCGTAGCCCGAACCCTAACCCTAACCCTTCTCCGAAGCCTGTCCCTCACCCGTCCCCTAATCCTAACCCGTAGGCTGACACTAACCCGCGCCCTCACACGTACGCTCCCCCTAAAGCGTTGTCGTGCCCTCACCTGGACCCTAAACCGTCCCCGTCCCCTAACCCTAACCCTAGCCCGAACCCTAACCCTAACCCTTCCCCGAAGCCTCACCCTCACCCGACCCCTAATCCTAACCCGTACGCTGACACTAACCCGCGCCCTCACACGTACGCTCCCCCTAAAGCGTTGTCGTACCCTCACCTGGACCCTAAACCGTCCCCGTCCCCTAACCCTAACCCTAGCCCGAACCCTAACCCTAACCCTTCCCCGAAGCCTGACCCTCACCCGTCCCCTAATCCTAACCCGTACGCTGACACTAACCCGCGCCCTCACACGTACGCCCCTCCTAAAGCGTTGTCGTATCCTCAGCTGGACCCTAAACCGTCCCTGTCCCCTAACCCTAACCCTAGCCCGAACCCTAACCCTAACCCTTCCCCGAAGCCTGACCCTCACCCGTCCCCTAATCCTAACCCGTACGCTGACACTAACCCGCGCCCTCACACGTACGCTCCCCCTAAAGTGTTGTCGTACCCTCACCTGGACCCTGAACCGTCCCCGTCCCCTAACCCTAACCCTAGCCCGAACCCTAACTCTAACCCTTCCCCGAAGCCTGACCCTCACCCGTCCCCTAATCCTAACCCGTACGCTGACACTAACCCGCGCCCTCACACGTACGCTCCCCCTAAAGCGTTGTCGTACCCTCACCTGGACCCTAAACCGTCCCCGGCCCCTAACCCTAACCCTAGCCCGAACCCTAACCCTAACCCTTCCCCGAAGCCTGACCCTCACCCGTCCCCTAATCCTAACCCGTACGCTGACACTAACCCGCGCCCTCACACGTACGCTCCCCCTAAAGCGTTGTCGTGCCCTCACCTGGACCCTAAACCGTCCCCGTCCCCTAACACTAACCCTAGCCCGAACCCTAACCCAAACCCTTCCCCGAAGCCTGACCCTGACCCCTCCCCTAATCCTAACCCGTACGCTGACACTAACCCGCACCCTCACACGTACGCTCCCGCTAAAGCGTTGTCATGCCCTCATCTGGACCCCAAATCGTTCCCATCCCCTAACCCTAACCCTAGCCCGAACTCTAACCCTAACCCTTCCCAGAAGCCTGACCCTCACCCGTCCCCTAATCCTAACCCGTACGCTGACACTAACCCGCACCCTCACACGTACCCTGCCCCTAAAGCGTTGTCGTGTCCTCACCTGGACCCTAAACCGTCCCCGTCCCCTAACCCTAACCCTAGCCCGAACCCTAACCCTAACCCTTCCCCAAAGCCTCACCCTCACCCGTCCCCTAATCCTAACCCGTACGCTGACACTAACCCGCGCCCTCACACGTACGCTCCCCCTAAAGCGTTGTCGTACCCTCACCTGGACCCTAAACCGTCCCCGGCCCCTAACCCTAACCCTAGCCCGAACCCTAACCCTAACCCTTCCCCGAAGCCTGACCCTCACCCGTCCCCTAATCCTAACCCGTACGCTGACACTAACCCGCGCCCTCACACGTACGCTCCCCCTAAAGCGTTTTCGAGCCCTCACCTGGACCCTAAACCGTCCCCGTCCCCTAACCCTAACCCTAGCCCGAACCCTAACCCTAACCCTTCCCCGAAGCCTGACCCTCACCCCTCCCCTAATCCTAACCCGTACGCTGACACTAACCCACGCCCTCACACGTACGCTCCCCCTAAAGCGTTGTCGTGCCCTCACCTGGACCCTAAACCGTCCCCGTCCCCTAACCCTAACCCTAGCCCGAACCCTAACCCTAACCTTTCTCCGAAGCCTGACCCTCACCCCTCCCCTAATCCTAACCCGTACGCTGACACTAACCCGCGCCCTCACACGTACGCTCCCGCTAAAGCGGTGTCGTGCCCTCACCTGGACCCTAAACCGTTCCCATCCCCTAACCCTAACCCTAGCCCGAACCCTAACCCTAACCCTTCCCCAAAGCCTGACCCTCACCCGTCCCCTAATCCTAACCCGTACGCTGACACTAACCCGCGCCCTCACACGTACGCTCCCCCTAAAGCGTTGTTGTACCCTCACCTGGACCCTAGACCGTCCCCGTCCCCTAACCCTAACACTAGCCCGAACCCTAACCCTAACCCTTCCCCAAAGCCTGACCCTCACCCGTCCCCTAATCCTAACCCGTACGCTGACACTAACCCGCGCCCTCACACGTACGCTCCCCCTAAAGCGTTGTCGTGCCCTCACCTGGACCCTAAACCGTCCCCGTCCCCTAACCCTAACCCTAGCCCGAACCCTAACCCTAACCCTTCCCCGAAGCCTGACCCTCACCCCTCCCCTAATCCTAACCCGTACGCTGACACTAACCCGCGCCCTCACACGTATGCTACCCCTAAAGCGTTGTAGTACCCTCACCTGGACCCAAAACCGTCCCCGTCCCCTAACCCTAACCCTAGCCCGAAACCTAACCCTAACCCTTCCCCAAAGCCTGACCCTCACCCGTCCCCTAATCCTAACCCGTACGCTGACACTAACCCGCGCCCTCACACGTACGCTCCCGCTAAAGCGGTGTCGTGCCCTCACCTGGACCCTAAACCGTTCCCGTCCCCTAACCCTAACCCTAGCCCGAACCCTAACCCTAACCCTTCCCCGAAGCCTGACCCTCACCCGTCTCCTAATCCTAACCCGTACGCTGACACTAACCCGCGCCCTCAGATGTACGCTCCCCCTAAAGCGTTGTCGTGCCCTCACCTGGACCCTAAACCGTCCCCGTCCCCTAACCCTAACCCTAGCCTGAACCCTAACCCTAACCCTTCCCCGAAGCCTGAACCTCACCCGTCCCCTAATCCTAACCCGTAGGCTGACACTAACTCGCGCCCTCACACGTACGCTCCCCCTAAAGCGTTGTCGTACCCCCACCTGGACCCTAAACCGTCCCCGTCCCCTAACCCTAACCCTAGCCCGAACCCTAACCCTAACCCTTCCCCGAAGGCTGACCCTCACCCGTCCCCTAATCCTAACCCGTACGCTGACACTAACCCGCGCCCTCACACGTACGCTCCCCCTAAAGCGTTGTCGTACCCTCACCTGGACCCTAAACCGTCCCCGTCCCCTAACCCTAACCCTAGCCCGAACCCTAACCCTAACCCTTCCCCGAAGCCTCACCCTCACCCGACCCCTAATCCTAACCCGTACGCTGACACTAACCCGCGCCCTCACACGTAGGCTCCCCCTAAAGCGTTGTCGTACCCTCACCTGGACCCTAAACCGTCCCCGTCCCCTAACCCTAACCCTAGACCGAACCCTAACCCTAAACCTTCCCCGAAGCCTCCCGCTCACCCGTCCCCTAATCCCTACCCGTACGCTGACACTAGCCGGCGCCCTCACACGTACGCTCCCCCTAAAGCGTTGTTGTGCCCTCACCAGGACCCTAAACCGTCCCCGTCCCCAACCCTAACCCTAGCCCGAACCCTAACCCTAACCCTTCCCCGAAGCCTGACCCTCACCCGTCCCCTTATCCTAACCCGTACGCTGACACTAACCCGCGGCCTCACATGTACGCTCCACCTAAAGCGTTGTCGTGCCCTCACCTGGACCCTAAACCGTCCCCGTCCCCTAACCCTAACCCTAGCCCGAACCCTAACCCTAACCCTTCCCCGAAGCCTGACCCTCACCCGTCCCCTAATCCTAACCCGTACGCTGACACTAACCCGCGCCCTCACACGTAGGCTCCCCCTAAAGCGTTGTCGTACCCTCACCTGGACCCTAAACCGTCCCCGTCCCCTAACCCTAACCCTAGCACTAACCCTAACCCTAAACCTTCCCCGAAGCCTGACCCTCACCCGTCCCCTAATCCTAACCC
This sequence comes from Grampus griseus, assembly GCF_964374135.1. Classification (NCBI taxonomy): domain Eukaryota; kingdom Metazoa; phylum Chordata; class Mammalia; order Artiodactyla; family Delphinidae; genus Grampus; species Grampus griseus. The sequence continues at coordinate 43,821,472 of NC_139009.1, forward strand.
GTAGGCTGACACTAACCCGCGCCCTCACACGTACGCTCCCCCTAAAGCGGTGTCGTACCCTCACCTGGACCCTAAACCGTCCCCGTCCCCTAACCCTAACCCTAGCCCGAACCCTAACCCTAACCCTTCCCCGAAGCCTCACCCTCACCCGACCCCTAATCCTAACCCGTACGCTGACACTAACCCACGCCCTCACACGTACGCTCCCCCTAAAGCGTTGTCGTACCCTCACCTGGACCCTAAACCGTCCCCGTCCCCTAACTCTAACCCTAGCACTAACCCTAACCCTAAACCTTCCCCGAAGCCTGACCCTCACCCGTCCCCTAATCCTAACCCGTAGGCTGACACTAACCCGCACCCTCACACGTACGCTCCCCCTAAAGCGTTGTCGTGCCCTAACCTGGACCCTAAACCATTCCCGTCCCCTAACCCTAACCCTAGCCCGAACCCTAACCCTAACCCTTCCCCGAAGCCTGACCCTCACCCGTCCCCTAATCCTAACCCGTACGCTGACACTAACCCGCGCCCTCACACGTACGCTCCCCCTAAAGCGTTGTCGTACCCTCACCTGGACCCTAAACCGTCCCCGTCCCCTAACCCTAACCCTAGCCCGAACCCTAACCCTAACCCTTCCCCGAAGCCTGACCCTCACCCGTCCCCTAATCCTAAACCGTACGCTGACACTAACCCGCGCCCTCACACGTACGCTACCCCTAAAGCGTTGTCGTACCCTCACCTGGACCCTAAACCGTCCCCGGCCCCTAACCCTAACCCTAGCCCGAACCCTAACCCTAACCCTTCCCCGAAGCCTGACCCTCACCCGTCCCCTAATCCTAACCCGTACGCTGACACTAACCCGCGCCCTCACACGTACGCTCCCCCTGAAGCGTTGTCGTGCCCTCACCTGGACCCTAAACCTTCCCCGTCCCCTAACCCTAACCCTAGCCCGAACCCTAACCCTAACCCTTCCCCGAAGCCTGACCCTCAACCGTCCCCTAATCCTAACCCGTACGCTGACACTAACCCGCGCCCTCACACGTACGCTCCCCCTAAAGCGTTGTCGTGCCCTCACCTGGACCCTAAACCGTCCCCTAACCCTAACCCTAACCCTAGCCCGAACCCTAACCCTAACCCTTCCCCGAAGCCTTACCCTCACCCGTCCCCTAATCCTAACCCGTACGCTGACACTAACCCGCGCCCTCACACGTACGCTCCCCCTAAAGCGTCGTCGTGCCCTCACCTGGACCCTAAACCGTCCCCGTCCCCTAACCCTAACCCTAGCCCGAACCCTAACCCTAACACTTCCCCGAAGCCTGACCCTCACCCGTCCCCTAATCCTAACCTGTACGCTGACACTAGCCCGCGCCCTCACACGTACGCTCCCCCTAAAGCGCTGTTGTGCCCTCACCAGGACCCTAAACCGTCCCCGTCCCCAACCCTAACCCTAGCCCGAACCCTAACCCTAACCCTTCCCCGAAGCCTGACCCTCACCCGTCCCCTAATCCTAACCCGTACGCTGACACTAACCCGCGCCCTCACACGTACGCTTCCCCTAAAGCGTTGTCGTGCCCTCACCTGGACCCTGAACCGTCCCCGTCCCCTAACCCTAACCTTAGCCCGAACCCTAACCCTAACCCTTCCCCGAAGCCTGACCCTCACCCGTCCCCTAATCCTAACCCGTACGCTGACACTAACCCGCGCCCTCACACGTACGCTCCCCCTAAAGCATTGTCGTGCCCTCACCTGGACCCTAAACCGTCCCCGTCCCCTAACCCTAACCCTAGCCCGAACCCTAACCCTAACCCTTCCCCGAAGCCTGACCCTCACCCGTCCCCTAATCCTAAACCGTACGCTGACACTAACCCGCGCCCTCACACGTACGCTCCCCCTAAAGCGTTGTCGTGCCCTCACCTGGACCCTAAACCGTCCCCGTCCCCTAACCCTAACCCTAGCCCGAACCCTAACCCTAACCCTTCCCCGAAGCCTGAACCTCAACCGTCCCCTAATCCTAACCCGTACGCTGACACTAACACGCGCCCTCACACGTACGCTCCCCCTAAAGCGTTGTCGTGCCCTCACCTGGACCCTAAACCGTCCCCGTCCCCTAACCCTAACCCTAGCCCGAACCCTAACCCTAACCCTTCCCCGAAGCCTTACCCTCACCCGTCCCCTCATCCTAACGCGTACGCTGACACTAACCCGCGCCGTCACACGTACGCTCCCCCTAAAGCGTCGTCGTGCCCTCACCTGGACCCTAAACCGTCCCCGTCCCCTAACCCTAACCCTAGCCCGAACCCTAACCCTAACACTTCCCCGAAGCCTGAAACTCACCCGTCCCCTAATCCTAACCCGTAGGCAGATACTAACCCGCGCCCTCACACGTACGCTCCCCCTAAAGCGTTGTCGTGCCCTCACCTGGACCCTAAACCGTCCCCGTCCCCTAACCCTAACCCTAGCCCGAACCCTAACCCTAACACTTCCCCGAAGCCTCACCCTCACCCGTCCCCTAATCCTAACCCGTACGCTGACACTAAACCACGCCCTCACAAGTACGCTCCCCCTAAAGTGTTGTCGTACCCTCACCTGGACCCTAAACCGTCCCTGTCCCCTAACCCTAACCCTAGCCCGAACCCTAACCCTAAACCTTCCCCTAAGCCTGACCCTCACCCGTCCCCTAATCCGAACCCGTACGCTGACACTAGCCCGCGCCCTCACACGTACGCTCCCCCTAAAGCGCTGTTGTGCCCTCACCAGGACCCTAAACCGTCCCCGTCCCCAACCCTAACCCTAGCCCGAACCCTAACCCTAACCGTTCCCCGAAGCCTGACCCTCACCCGTCCCCTAATCCTAACCAGTACGCTGACACTAACCCGCGCCCTCACACGTACGCTCCCCCTAAAGCGTTGTCGTACCCTCACCTGGACCCTAAACCGTCCCCGTCCCCTAATCCTAACCCTAGCCCGAACCCTAACCCTAACCCTTCCCCGAAGCCTGACCCTCACCCGTCCCCTAATCCTAACCCGTACGCTGACACTAACCCGCGCCCTCACACGTACGCTCCCCCTAAAGCGTTGTCGTAACCTCACCTGGACCCTAAACCGTCCACGGCCCCTAACCCTAACCCTAGCCCGAACCCTAACCCTAACCCTTCCCCGAAGCCTCACCCTCACTCGTCCCCTAATCCTAACCCGTACGCTGACACTAACCCGCGCCCTCACACGTACGCTCCCGCTAAAGCGTTGTCGTGCCCTCACCTGGACCCTAAACCGTCCCCGTCCCCTAACCCTAACCCTAGCCCGAACCCTAACCCTAACCCTTCCCCGAAGCCTGACCCTCACCCGTCCCCTAATCCTAACCCGTACGCTGACACTAACCCGCGCCCTCACACGTACGCTCCCCCTAAAGCGTTGTTGTGCCCTCACCAGGACCCTAAACCGTCCCCGTCCCCTAACACTAACCCTAGCCCGAACCCTAACCCTAACCCTTCCCCGAAGCCTTACCCTCACCCGTCCCCTAATCCTAACGCGTACGCTGACACTAACCCGCGCCCTCACACGTACGCTCCCCCTAAAGCGTTGTCGTGCCCTCACCTGGACCCTAAACCGTCCCCGTCCCCTAACCCTAACCCTAGCCCGAACCCTAACCCTAACACTTTCCCGAAGCCTGACCCTCACCCGTCCCCTAATCCTAACCCGTAGGCTGACACTAACCCACGCCCTCATACGTACGCTCCCACTAAAGTGTTGTCGTGCCCTCAGCTGGACTCTAAACCGTCCCCGTCCCCTAACCCTAACCCTAGCCCGAACCCTAACCCTAACCCTTCCCCGAAGCCTGACCCTCACCCGTTCCCTAATCCTAACTCGTACGCTGACACTAACCCGCGCCATCACACGTACGCTCCCCCTAAAGCGTTGTCGTACCCTCACATGGACCCTAAACCGTCCCCGTCCCCTAACCCTAACCCTAGCCCGAACCCTAACCCTAACCCTTCCCCGAAGCCTGACCCTCACCCGTCCCCTAATCCTAACCCGTACGCTGACACTAACCCGCGCCCTCACACGTACGCTCCCCCTAAAGCGTTGTCGTAACCTCACCTGGACCCTAAACCGTCCCCGTCCCCTAATCCTAACCCTAGCCCGAACCCTAACCCTAACCCTTCCCCGAAGCCTGACCCTCACCCGTCCCCTAATGCTAACACGTACGCTGACACTAACCCGCGCCCTCACACGTACGCTCCCCCTAAAGCGTTGTCGTGCCCTCACCTGGACCCTAAACCGTCCCCGTCCCCTAACCCTAACCCTAGCCCGAACCCTAACCCTAACCCTTTCCCGAAGCCTGACCCTCACCCGTCCCCTAATCCTAACCCGTACGCTGACACTAACCCGCGCCCTCACACGTACGCTCCCCCTAAAGCGTGGTCGTGCCCTCACCTGGACCCTAAACCGTCCCCGTCCCCTAACCCTAACCCTAGCCCGAACCCTAACCCTAACCCTTCCCCGAAGCCTCACCCTCACCCGTCCCCTAATCCTAACCCGTACGCTGACACTAACCCGCGCCCTCACACGTACGCTCCCCCTAAAGCGTTGTCGTACCCTCACCTGGACCCTAAACCGTCCCCGTCCCCTAACCCTAAACCTAGCCCGAACCCTAACCCTAAACCTTCCCCGAAGCCTGACCCTCACCCGTCCCCTAATCCTAACCCGTTCGCTGACACTAGCCCGCGCCCTCACACGTACGCTCCCCCTAAAGCGTTGTCGTGCCCTCACCTGGACCCTAAACCGTCCCCGTCCCCTAACCCTAACCCTAGCCCGAACCCTAACCCTAACCCTTCCCCGAAGCCTGACCCTCACCCCTCCCCTAATCCTAACCCGTACGCTGACACTAACCCGCGCCCTCACACGTACGCTCCCCCTAAAGCGTTGTCGTACCCTCACCTGGACCCTAAACCGTCCTCGTCCACTAACCCTAACCCTAGCCCGAACCCTAACCCTAACCCTTCCGCGAAGCCTCACCCTCACCCGTCCCCTAATCCTAACCCATACGCTGACACTAACCCACGCCCTCACACGTACGCTCCCCCTAAAGCGTTGTCGTACCCTCACCTGGAACCTAAACCGTCCCCGTCCCCTAACCCTAACCCTAGCCCGAACCCTAACCCTAACCCTTCCCCGAAGCCTGACCCTCACCCGTCCCCTAATCCTAACCCGTACGCTGACACTAACCCGCGCCCTCACACGTACGCTCCCCCTAAAGCGTTGTAGTACCCTCACCTGGACCCTAAACCGTCCCCGTCCCCTAAGCCTAACCCTAGCCCGAACCCTAACCCTAACCCTTCCCCGAAGCCTGACCCTCACCCGTCCCCTAATCCTAACCCGTACGCTGACACTAACCCGCGCCCTCACACGTACGCTCCCCCTAAAGCGTTGTCGTACCCTCACCTGGACCCTAAACCGTCCCCGTCCCCTAACCCTAACCCTAGCCCGAACCCTAACCCTAACCCTTCCCCGAAGCCTGACCCTCACCCGTCCCCTAATCCTAACCCGTACGCTGACACTAACCCGCGCCCTCACACGTACGCTCCCCCTGAAGCGTTGTCGTGCCCTCACCTGGACCCTAAACCTTCCCCGTCCCCTAACCCTAACCCTAGCCCGAACCCTAACCCTAACCCTTCCCCGAAGCCTGACCCTCAACCGTCCCCTAATCCTAACCCGTACGCTGACACTAACCCGCGCCCTCACACGTACGCTCCCCCTAAAGCGTTGTCGTGCCCTCACCTGGACCCTAAACCGTCCCCTAACCCTAACCCTAACCCTAGCCCGAACCCTAACCCTAACCCTTCCCCGAAGCCTTACCCTCACCCCTCCCCTAATCCTAACGCGTACGCTGACACTAACCCGCGCCCTCACACGTACGCTCCCCCTAAAGCGTCGTCGTGCCCTCACCTGGACCCTAAACCGTCCCCGTCCCCTAACCCTAACCCTAGCCCGAACCCTAACCCTAACACTTCCCCGAAGCCTGACCCTCACCCGTCCCCTAATCCTAACCTGTACGCTGACACTAGCCCGCGCCCTCACACGTACGCTCCCCCTAAAGCGCTGTTGTGCCCTCACCAGGACCCTAAACCGTCCCCGTCCCCAACCCTAACCCTAGCCCGAACCCTAACCCTAACCCTTCCCCGAAGCCTGACCCTCACCCGTCCCCTAATCCTAACCCGTTCGCTGACACTAACCCGCGCCCTCACACGTACGCTCCCCCTAAAGCGTTGTCGTGCCCTCACCTGGACCCTGAACCGTCCCCGTCCCCTAACCCTAACCTTAGCCCGAACCCTAACCCTAACCCTTCCCCGAAGCCTGACCCTCACCCGTCCCCTAATCCTAACCCGTACGCTGACACTAACCCGCGCCCTCACACGTACGCTCCCCCTAAAGCATTGTCGTGCCCTCACCTGGACCCTAAACCGTCCCCGTCCCCTAACCCTAACCCTAGCCCGAACCCTAACCCTAACCCTTCCCCGAAGCCTGACCCTCACCCGTCCCCTAATCCTAAACCGTACGCTGACACTAACCCGCGCCCTCACACGTACGCTCCCCCTAAAGCGTTGTCGTGCCCTCACCTGGACCCTAAACCGTCCCCGTCCCCTAACCCTAAACCTAGCCCGAACCCTAACCCTAAACCTTCCCCGAAGCCTGACCCTCACCCGTCCCCTAATCCTAACCCGTTCGCTGACACTAGCCCGCGCCCTCACACGTACGCTCCCCCTAAAGCGTTGTCGTGCCCTCACCTGGACCCTAAACCGTCCCCGTCCCCTAACCCTAACCCTAGCCCGAACCCTAACCCTAACCCTTCCCCGAAGCCTGACCCTCACCCGTCCCCTAATCCTAACCCATACGCTGACACTAACCCACGCCCTCACACGTACGCTCCCCCTAAAGCGTTGTCGTACCCTCACCTGGAACCTAAACCGTCCCCGTACCCTAACCCTAACCCTAGCCCGAACCCTAACCCTAACCCTTCCCCGAAGCCTGACCCTCACCCGTCCCCTAATCCTAACCCGTACGCTGACACTAACCCGCGCCCTCACACGTACGCTCCCCCTAAAGCGTTGTCGTACCCTCACCTGGACCCTAAACCGTCCCCGTCCCCTAAGCCTAACCCTAGCCCGAACCCTAACCCTAACCCTTCCCCGAAGCCTGACCCTCACCCGTCCCCTAATCCTAACCCGTACGCTGACACTAACCCGCGCCCTCACACGTACGCTCCCCCTAAAGCGTTGTCGTACCCTCACCTGGACCCTAAACCGTCCCCGTCCCCTAACCCTAACCCTAGCCCGAACCCTAACCCTAACCCTTCCCCGAAGCCTGACCCTCACCCGTCCCCTAATCCTAACCCGTACGCTGACACTAACCCGCGCCCTCACACGTACGCTCCCCCTGAAGCGTTGTCGTGCCCTTACCTGGACCCTAAACCTTCCCCGTCCCCTAACCCTAACCCTAGCCCGAACCCTAACCCTAACACTTCCCCGAAGCCTGACCCTCAACCGTCCCCTAATCCTAACCCGTACGCTGACACTAACCCGCGCCCTCACACGTACGCTCCCCCTAAAGCGTTGTCGTGCCCTCACCTGGACCCTAAACCGTCCCCTAACCCTAACCCTAACCCTAGCCCGAACCCTAACCCTAACCCTTCCCCGAAGCCTTACCCTCACCCGTCCCCTAATCCTAACGCGTACGCTGACACTAACCCGCGCCCTCACACGTACGCTCCCCCTAAAGCGTCGTCGTGCCCTCACCTGGACCCTAAACCGTCCCCGTCCCCTAACCCTAACCCTAGCCCGAACCCTAACCCTAACACTTCCCCGAAGCCTGACCCTCACCCGTCCCCTAATCCTAACCTGTACGCTGACACTAGCCCGCGCCCTCACACGTACGCTCCCCCTAAAGCGCTGTTGTGCCCTCACCAGGACCCTAAACCGTCCCCGTCCCCAACCCTAACCCTAGCCCGAACCCTAACCCTAACCCTTCCCCGAAGCCTGACCCTCACCCGTCCCCTAATCCTAACCCGTACGCTGACACTAACCCGCGCCCTCACACGTACGCTCCCCCTAAAGCGTTGTCGTGCCCTCACCTGGACCCTGAACCGTCCCCGTCCCCTAACCCTAACCTTAGCCCGAACCCTAACCCTAACCCTTCCCCGAAGCCTGACCCTCACCCGTCCCCTAATCCTAACCCGTACGCTGACACTAACCCGCGCCCTCACACGTACGCTCCCCCTAAAGCATTGTCGTGCCCTCACCTGGACCCTAAACCGTCCCCGTCCCCTAACCCTAACCCTAGCCCGAACCCTAACCCTAACCCTTCCCCGAAGCCTGACCCTCACCCGTCCCCTAATCCTAAACCGTACGCTGACACTAACCCGCGCCCTCACACGTACGCTCCCCCTAAAGCGTTGTCGTGCCCTCACCTGGACCCTAAACCGTCCCCGTCCCCTAACCCTAACCCTAGCCCGAACCCTAACCCTAACCCTTCCCCGAAGCCTGAACCTCAACCGTCCCCTAATCCTAACCCGTACGCTGACACTAACACGCGCCCTCACACGTACGCTCCCCCTAAAGCGTTGTCGTGCCCTCACCTGGACCCTAAACCGTCCCCGTCCCCTAACCCTAACCCTAGCCCGAACCCTAACCCTAACCCTTCCCCGAAGCCTTACCCTCACCCGTCCCCTCATCCTAACGCGTACGCTGACACTAACCCGCGCCCTCACACGTACGCTCCCCCTAAAGCGTCGTCGTGCCCTCACCTGGACCCTAAACCGTCCCCGTGCCCTAACCCTAACCCTAGCCCGAACCCTAACCCTAACACTTCCCCGAAGCCTGAAACTAACCCGTCCCCTAATCCTAACCCGTAGGCAGATACTAACCCGCGCCCTCACACGTACGCTGCCCCTAAAGCGTTGTCGTGCCCTCACCTGGACCCTAAACCGTCCCCGTCCCCTAACCCTAACCCTAGCCCGAACCCTAACCCTAACACTTCCCCGAAGCCTCACCCTCACCCGTCCCCTAATCCTAACCCGTACGCTGACACTAAACCACGCCCTCACAAGTACGCTCCCCCTAAAGCGTTGTCGTACCCTCACCTGGACCCTAAACCGTCCCTGTCCCCTAACCCTAACCCTAGCCCGAACCCTAACCCTAAACCTTCCCCTAAGCCTGACCCTCACCCGTCCCCTAATCCGAACCCGTACGCTGACACTAGCCCGCGCCCTCACACGTACGCTCCCCCTAAAGCGCTGTTGTGCCCTCACCAGGACCCTAAACCGTCCCCGTCCCCAACCCTAACCCTAGCCCGAACCCTAACCCTAACCCTTTCCCGAAGCCTGACCCTCACCCGTCCCCTAATCCTAACCCGTACGCTGACACTAACCCGCGCCCTCACACGTACGCTCCCCCTAAAGCGTTGTCGTACCCTCACCTGGACCCTAAACCGTCCCCGTCCCCTAATCCTAACCCTAGCCCGAACCCTAACCCTAACCCTTCCCCGAAGCCTGACCCTCACCCGTCCCCTAATCCTAACCCGTACGCTGACACTAACCCGCGCCCTCACACGTACGCTCCCCCTAAAGCGTTGTCGTACCCTCACCTGGACCCTAAACCGTCCACGGCCCCTAACCCTAACCCTAGCCCGAACCCTAACCCTAACCCTTCCCCGAAGCCTCACCCTCACTCGTCCCCTAATCCTAACCCGTACGCTGACACTAACCCGCGCCCTCACACGTACGCTCCCGCTAAAGCGTTGTCGTGCCCTCACCTGGACCCTAAACCGTCCCCGTCCCCTAACCCTAACCCTAGCCCGAACCCTAACCCTAACCCTTCCCCGAAGCCTGACCCTCACCCGTCCCCTAATCCTAACCCGTACGCTGACACTAACCCGCGCCCTCACACGTACGCTCCCCCTAAAGCGTTGTTGTGCCCTCACCAGGACCCTAAACCGTCCCCGTCCCCTAACACTAACCCTAGCCCGAACCCTAACCCTAACCCTTCCCCGAAGCCTTACCCTCACCCGTCCCCTAATCCTAACGCGTACGCTGACACTAACCCGCGCCCTCACACGTACGCTCCCCCTAAAGCGTTGTCGTGCCCTCACCTGGACCCTAAACCGTCCCCGTCCCCTAACCCTAACCCTAGCCCGAACCCTAACCCTAACACTTTCCCGAAGCCTGACCCTCACCCGTCCCCTAATCCTAACCCGTAGGCTGACACTAACCCGCGCCCTCACACGTACGCTCCCACTAAAGTGTTGTCGTTCCCTCAGCTGGACTCTAAACCGTCCCCGTCCCCTAACCCTACCCCTAGCCCGAACCCTAACCCTAACCCTTCCCCGAAGCCTGACCCTCACCCGTTCCCTAATCCTAACTCGTACGCTGACACTAACCCGCGCCATCACACGTACGCTCCCCCTAAAGCGTTGTCGTACCCTCACATGGACCCTAAACCGTCCCCGTCCCCTAACCCTAACCCTAGCCCGAACCCTAACCCTAACCCTTCCCCGAAGCCTGACCCTCACCCGTCCCCTAATCCTAACCCGTACGCTGACACTAACCCGCGCCCTCACACGTACGCTCCCCCTAAAGCGTTGTCGTAACCTCACCTGGACCCTAAACCGTCCCCGTCCCCTAATCCTAACCCTAGCCCGAACCCTAACCCTAACCCTTCCCCGAAGCCTGACCCTCACCCGTCCCCTAATGCTAACCCGTACGCTGACACTAACCCGCGCCCTCACACGTACGCTCCCCCTAAAGCGTTGTCGTGCCCTCACCTGGACCCTAAACCGTCCCCGTCCCCTAACCCTAACCCTAGCCCGAACCCTAACCCTAACCCTTTCCCGAAGCCTGACCCTCAACCGTCCCCTAATCCTAACCCGTACGCTGACACTAACCCGCGCCCTCACACGTACGCTCCCCCTAAAGCGTGGTCGTGCCCTCACCTGGACCCTAAACCGTCCCCGTCCCCTAACCCTAACCCTAGCCCGAACCCTAACCCTAACCCTTCCCCGAAGCCTCACCCTCACCCGTCCCCTAATCCTAACCCATACGCTGACACTAACCCGCGCCCTCACACGTACGCTCCCCCTAAAGCGTTGTCGTACCCTCACCTGGACCCTAAACCGTCCCCGTCCCCTAACCCTAAACCTAGCCCGAACCCTAACCCTAAACCTTCCCCGAAGCCTGACCCTCACCCGTCCCCTAATCCTAACCCGTTCGCTGACACTAGCCCGCGCCCTCACACGTACGCTCCCCCTAAAGCGTTGTCGTGCCCTCACCTGGACCCTAAACCGTCCCCGTCCCCTAACCCTAACCCTAGCCCGAACCCTAACCCTAACCCTTCCCCGAAGCCTGACCCTCACCCCTCCCCTAATCCTAACCCGTACGCTGACACTAACCCGCGCCCTCACACGTACGCTCCCCCTAAAGCGTTGTCGTACCCTCACCTGGACCCTAAACCGTCCTCGTCCCCTAACCCTAACCCTAGCCCGAACCCTAACCCTAACCCTTCCGCGAAGCCTCACCCTCACCCGTCCCCTAATCCTAACCCATACGCTGACACTAACCCACGCCCTCACACGTACGCTCCCCCTAAAGCGTTGTCGTACCCTCAGCTGGACCCTAAACCGTCCCCGTCCCCTAACCCTAACCCTAGCCCGAACCCTAACCCTAACCCTTCCCCGAAGCCTGACCCTCACCCGTCCCCTAATCCTAACGCGTACGCTGACACTAACCCGCGCCCTCACACGTTCGATCCCCCTAAAGCGTCGTCGTGCCCTCACCTGGACCCTAAACCGTCCCCGTCCCCTAACCCTAACCCTAGCCCGAACCCTAACCCTAACACTTCCCCGAAGCCTCACCCTCACCCGTCCCCTAATCCTAACCCGTACGCTGACACTAAACCACGCCCTCACAAGTACGCTCCCCCTAAAGCGTTGTCGTACCCTCACCTGGACCCTAAACCGTCCCTGTCCCCTAACCCTAACCCTAGCCCGAACCCTAACCCTAAACCTTCCCCTAAGCCTGACCCTCACCCGTCCCCTAATCCGAACCCGTACGCTGACACTAGCCCGCGCCCTCACACGTACGCTCCCCCTAAAGCGCTGTTGTGCCCTCACCAGGACCCTAAACCGTCCCCGTCCCCAACCCTAACCCTAGCCCGAACCCTAACCCTAACCCTTGCCCGAAGCCTGACCCTCACCCGTCCCCTAATCCTAACCCGTACGCTGACACTAACCCGCGCCCTCACACGTACGCTCCCCCTAAAGCGTTGTCGTACCCTCACCTGGACCCTAAACCGTCCCCGTCCCCTAATCCTAACCCTAGCCCGAACCCTAACCCTAACCCTTCCCCGAAGCCTGACCCTCACCCGTCCCCTAATCCTAACCCGTACGCTGACACTAACCCGCGCCCTCACACGTACGCTCCCCCTAAAGCGTTGTCGTACCCTCACCTGGACCCTAAACCGTCCACGGCCCCTAACCCTAACCCTAGCCCGAACCCTAACCCTAACCCTTCCCCGAAGCCTCACCCTCACTCGTCCCCTAATCCTAACCCGTACGCTGACACTAACCCGCGCCCTCACACGTACGCTCCCGCTAAAGCGTTGTCGTGCCCTCACCTGGACCCTAAACCGTCCCCGTCCCCTAACCCTAACCCTAGCCCGAACCCTAACCCTAACCCTTCCCCGAAGCCTGACCCTCACCCGTCCCCTAATCCTAACCCGTACGCTGACACTAACCCGCGCCCTCACACGTACGCTCCCCCTAAAGCGTTGTTGTGCCCTCACCAGGACCCTAAACCGTCCCCGTCCCCTAACACTAACCCTAGCCCGAACCCTAACCCTAACCCTTCCCCGAAGCCTTACCCTCACCCGTCCCCTAATCCTAACGCGTACGCTGACACTAACCCGCGCCCTCACACGTACGCTCCCCCTAAAGCGTTGTCGTGCCCTCACCTGGACCCTAAACCGTCCCCGTCCCCTAACCCTAACCCTAGCCCGAACCCTAACCCTAACACTTTCCCGAAGCCTGACCCTCACCCGTCCCCTAATCCTAACCCGTAGGCTGACACTAACCCGCGCCCTCATACGTACGCTCCCACTAAAGTGTTGTCGTGCCCTCAGCTGGACTCTAAACCGTCCCCGTCCCCTAACCCTAACCCTAGCCCGAACCCTAACCCTAACCCTTCCCCGAAGCCTGACCCTCACCCGTTCCCTAATCCTAACTCGTACGCTGACACTAACCCGCGCCATCACACGTACGCTCCCCCTAAAGCGTTGTCGTACCCTCACATGGACCCTAAACCGTCCCCGTCCCCTAACCCTAACCCTAGCCCGAACCCTAACCCTAACCCTTCCCCGAAGCCTGACCCTCACCCGTCCCCTAATCCTAACCCGTACGCTGACACTAACCCGCGCCCTCACACGTACGCTCCCCCTAAAGCGTTGTCGTAACCTCACCTGGACCCTAAACCGTCCCCGTCCCCTAATCCTAACCCTAGCCCGAACCCTAACCCTAACCCTTCCCCGAAGCCTGACCCTCACCCCTCCCCTAATGCTAACCCGTACGCTGACACTAACCCGCGCCCTCACACGTACGCTCCCCCTAAAGCGTTGTCGTGCCCTCACCTGGACCCTAAACCGTCCCCGTCCCCTAACCCTAACCCTAGCCCGAACCCTAACCCTAACCCTTTCCCGAAGCCTGACCCTCACCCGTCCCCTAATCCTAACCCGTACGCTGACACTAACCCGCGCCCTCACACGTACGCTCCCCCTAAAGCGTGGTCGTGCCCTCACCTGGACCCTAAACCGTCCCTGTCCCCTAACCCTAACCCTAGCCCGAACCCTAACCCTAACCCTTCCCCGAAGCCTGACCCTCACCCGTCCCCTAATCCTAACCCGTACGCTGACACTAACCCGCGCCCTCACACGTACGCTCCCCCTAAAGCGTTGTCGTACCCTCACCTGGACCCTAAACCGTCCCCGTCCCCTAATCCTAACCCTAGCCCGAACCCTAACCCTAACCCTTCCCCGAAGCCTGACCCTCACCCGTCCCCTAATCCTAACCCATACGCTGACACTAACCCGCGCCCTCACACGTACGCTCCCCCTAAAGCGTTGTCGTACCCTCACCTGGACCCTAAACCGTCCACGGCCCCTAACCCTAACCCTAGCCCGAACCCTAACCCTAACCCTTCCCCGAAGCCTCACCCTCACTCGTCCCCTAATCCTAACCCGTACGCTGACACTAACCCGCGCCCTCACACGTACGCTCCCGCTAAAGCATTGTCGTGCCCTCACCTGGACCCTAAACCGTCCCCGTCCCCTAACCCTAACCCTAGCCCGAACCCTAACCCTAACCCTTCCCCGAAGCCTGACCCTCACCCGTCCCCTAATCCTAACCCGTACGCTGACACTAACCCGCGCCCTCACACGTACGCTCCCCCTAAAGCGTTGTTGTGCCCTCACCAGGACCCTAAACCGTCCCCGTCCCCTAACACTAACCCTAGCCCGAACCCTAACCCTAACCCTTCCCCGAAGCCTTACCCTCACCCGTCCCCTAATCCTAACGCGTACGCTGACACTAACCCGCGCCCTCACACGTACGCTCCCCCTAAAGCGTTGTCGTGCCCTCACCTGGACCCTAAACCGTCCCCGTCCCCTAACCCTAACCCTAGCCCGAACCCTAACCCTAACACTTTCCCGAAGCCTGACCCTCACCCGTCCCCTAATCCTAACCCGTAGGCTGACACTAACCCGCGCCCTCACACGTACGCTCCCACTAAAGTGTTGTCGTGCCCTCAGCTGGACTCTAAACCGTCCCCGTCCCCTAACCCTAACCCTAGCCCGAACCCTAACCCTAACCCTTCCCCGAAGCCTGACCCTCACCCGTTCCCTAATCCTAACTCGTACGCTGACACTAACCCGCGCCATCACACGTACGCTCCCCCTAAAGCGTTGTCGTACCCTCACATGGACCCTAAACCGTCCCCGTCCCCTAACCCTAACCCTAGCCCGAACCCTAACCCTAACCCTTCCCCGAAGCCTGACCCTCACCCGTCCCCTAATCCTAACCCGTACGCTGACACTAACCCGCGCCCTCACACGTACGCTCCCCCTAAAGCGTTGTCGTAACCTCACCTGGACCCTAAACCGTCCCCGTCCCCTAATCCTAACCCTAGCCCGAACCCTAACCCTAACCCTTCCCCGAAGCCTGACCCTCACCCGTCCCCTAATGCTAACCCGTACGCTGACACTAACCCGCGCCCTCACACGTACGCTCCCCCTAAAGCGTTGTCGTGCCCTCACCTGGACCCTAAACCGTCCCCGTCCCCTAACCCTAACCCTAGCCCGAACCCTAACCCTAACCCTTTCCCGAAGCCTGACCCTCACCCGTCCCCTAATCCTAACCCGTACGCTGACACTAACCCGCGCCCTCACACGTACGCTCCCCCTAAAGCGTGGTCGTGCCCTCACCTGGACCCTAAACCGTCCCCGTCCCCTAACCCTAACCCTAGCCCGAACCCTAACCCTAACCCTTCCCCGAAGCCTCACCCTCACCCGTCCCCTAATCCTAACACATACGCTGACACTAACCCGCGCCCTCACACGTACGCTCCCCCTAAAGCGTTGTCGTACCCTCACCTGGACCCTAAACCGTCCCCGTCCCCTAACCCTAAACCTAGCCCGAACCCTAACCCTAAACCTTCCCCGAAGCCTGACCCTCACCCGTCCCCTAATCCTAACCCGTTCGCTGACACTAGCCCGCGACCTCACACGTACGCTCCCCCTAAAGCGTTGTCGTGCCCTCACCTGGACCCTAAACCGTCCCCGTCCCCTAACCCTAACCCTAGCCCGAACCCTAACCCTAACCCTTCCCCGAAGCCTGACCCTCACCCCTCCCCTAATCCTAACCCGTACGCTGACACTAACCCGCGCCCTCACACGTACGCTCCCCCTAAAGCGTTGTCGTACCCTCACCTGGACCCTAAACCGTCCTCGTCCCCTAACCCTAACCCTAGCCCGAACCCTAACCCTAACCCTTCCGCGAAGCCTCACCCTCACCCGTCCCCTAATCCTAACCCATACGCTGACACTAACCCACGCCCTCACACGTACGCTCCCCCTAAAGCGTTGTCGTACCCTCACCTGGAACCTAAACCGTCCCCGTCCCCTAACCCTAACCCTAGCCCGAACCCTAACCCTAACCCTTCCCCGAAGCCTGACCCTCACCCGTCCCCTAATCCTAACGCGTACGCTGACACTAACCCGCGCCCTCACACGTTCGATCCCCCTAAAGCGTCGTCGTGCCCTCACCTGGACCCTAAACCGTCCCCGTCCCCTAACCCTAACCCTAGCCCGAACCCTAACCCTAACACTTCCCCGAAGCCTCACCCTCACCCGTCCCCTAATACTAACCCGTACGCTGACACTAAACCACGCCCTCACAAGTACGCTCCCCCTAAAGCGTTGTCGTACCCTCACCTGGACCCTAAACCGTCCCTGTCCCCTAACCCTAACCCTAGCCCGAACCCTAACCCTAAACCTTCCCCTAAGCCTGACCCTCACCCGTCCCCTAATCCGAACCCGTACGCTGACACTAGCCCGCGCCCTCACACGTACGCTCCCCCTAAAGCGCTGTTGTGCCCTCACCAGGACCCTAAACCGTCCCCGTCCCCAACCCTAACCCTAGCCCGAACCCTAACCCTAACCCTTCCCCGAAGCCTGACCCTCACACGTCCCCTAATCCTAACCCGTACGCTGACACTAACCCGCGCCCTCACACGTACGCTCCCCCTAAAGCGTTGTCGTACCCTCACCTGGACCCTAAACCGTCCCCGTCCCCTAACCCTAACCCTAGCCCGAACCCTAACCCTAACCCTTCCCCGAAGCCTGACCCTCACCCGTCCCCTAATCCTAACCCGTACGCTGACACTAACCCGCGCCCTCACACGTACGCTCCCCCTAAAGCGTTGTCGTACCCTCACCTGGACCCTAAACCGTCCACGGCCCCTAACCCTAACCCTAGCCCGAACCCTAACCCTAACCCTTCCCCGAAGCCTCACCCTCACTCGTCCCCTAATCCTAACCCGTACGCTGACACTAACCCGCGCCCTCACACGTACGCTCCCGCTAAAGCGTTGTCGTGCCCTCACCTGGACCCTAAACCGTCCCCGTCCCCTAACCCTAACCCTAGCCCGAACCCTAACCCTAACCCTTCCCCGAAGCCTGACCCTCACCCGTCCCCTAATCCTAACCCATACGCTGACACTAACCCGCGCCCTCACACGTACGCTCCCCCTAAAGCGTTGTTGTGCCCTCACCAGGACCCTAAACCGTCCCCGTCCCCTAACACTAACCCTAGCCCGAACCCTAACCCTAACCCTTCCCCGAAGCCTTACCCTCACCCGTCCCCTAATCCTAACGCGTACGCTGACACTAACCCGCGCCCTCACACGTACGCTCCCCCTAAAGCGTTGTCGTGCCCTCACCTGGACCCTAAACCGTCCCCGTCCCCTAACCCTAACCCTAGCCCGAACCCTAACCCTAACACTTTCCCGAAGCCTGACCCTCACCCGTCCCCTAATCCTAACCCGTAGGCTGACACTAACCCGCGCCCTCACACGTACGCTCCCACTAAAGTGTTGTCGTGCCCTCAGCTGGATTCTAAACCGTCCCCGTCCCCTAACCCTAACCCTAGCCCGAACCCTAACCCTAACCCTTCCCCGAAGCCTGACCCTCACCCGTTCCCTAATCCTAACTCGTACGCTGACACTAACCCGCGCCATCACACGTACGCCCCCCTAAAGCGTTGTCGTACCCTCACATGGACCCTAAACCGTCCCCGTCCCCTAACCCTAACCCTAGCCCGAACCCTAACCCTAACCCTTCCCCGAAGCCTGACCCTCACCCGTCCCCTAATCCTAACCCGTACGCTGACACTAACCCGCGCCCTCACACGTACGCTCCCCCTAAAGCGTTGTCGTAACCTCACCTGGACCCTAAACCGTCCCCGTCCCCTAATCCTAACCCTAGCCCGAACCCTAACCCTAACCCTTCCCCGAAGCCTGACCCTCACCCGTCCCCTAATGCTAACCCGTACGCTGACACTAACCCGCGCCCTCACACGTACGCTCCCCCTAAAGCGTTGTCGTGCCCTCACCTGGACCCTAAACCGTCCCCGTCCCCTAACCCTAACCCTAGCCCGAACCCTAACCCTAACCCTTTCCCGAAGCCTGACCCTCACCCGTCCCCTAATCCTAACCCGTACGCTGACACTAACCCGCGCCCTCACACGTACGCTCCCCCTAAAGCGTGGTCGTGCCCTCACCTGGACCCTAAACCGTCCCCGTCCCCTAACCCTAACCCTAGCCCGAACCCTAACCCTAACCCTTCCCCGAAGCCTCACCCTCACCCGTCCCCTAATCCTAACCCGTACGCTGACACTAACCCGCGCCCTCACACGTACGCTCCCCCTAAAGCGTTGTCGTACCCTCACCTGGACCCTAAACCGTCCCCGTCCCCTAATCCTAACCCTAGCCCGAACCCTAACCCTAACCCTTCCCCGAAGCCTGACCCTCACCCGTCCCCTAATCCTAACCCGTACGCTGACACTAACCCGCGCCCTCACACGTACGCTCCCCCTAAAGCGTTGTCGTACCCTCACCTGGACCCTAAACCGTCCACGGCCCCTAACCCTAACCCTAGCCCGAACCCTAACCCTAACCCTTCCCCGAAGCCTCACCCTCACTCGTCCCCTAATCCTAACCCGTACGCTGACACTAACCCGCGCCCTCACACGTACGCTCCCGCTAAAGCGTTGTCGTGCCCTCACCTGGACCCTAAACCGTCCCCGTCCCCTAACCCTAACCCTAGCCCGAACCCTAACCCTAACCCTTCCCCGAAGCCTGACCCTCACCCGTCCCCTAATCCTAACCCGTACGCTGACACTAACCCGCGCCCTCACACGTACGCTCCCCCTAAAGCGTTGTTGTGCCCTCACCAGGACCCTAAACCGTCCCCGTCCCCTAACACTAACCCTAGCCCGAACCCTAACCCTAACCCTTCCCCGAAGCCTTACCCTCACCCGTCCCCTAATCCTAACGCGTACGCTGACACTAACCCGCGCCCTCACACGTACGCTCCCCCTAAAGCGTTGTCGTGCCCTCACCTGGACCCTAAACCGTCCCCGTCCCCTAACCCTAACCCTAGCCCGAACCCTAACCCTAACACTTTCCCGAAGCCTGACCCTCACCCGTCCCCTAATCCTAACCCGTAGGCTGACACTAACCCGCGCCCTCACACGTACGCTCCCACTAAAGTGTTGTCGTGCCCTCAGCTGGACTCTAAACCGTCCCCGTCCCCTAACCCTAACCCTAGCCCGAACCCTAACCCTAACCCTTCCCCGAAGCCTGACCCTCACCCGTTCCCTAATCCTAACTCGTACGCTGACACTAACCCGCGCCATCACACGTACGCTCCCCCTAAAGCGTTGTCGTACCCTCACATGGACCCTAAACCGTCCCCGTCCCCTAACCCTAACCCTAGCCCGAACCCTAACCCTAACCCTTCCCCGAAGCCTGACCCTCACCCGTCCCCTAATCCTAACCCGTACGCTGACACTAACCCGCGCCCTCACACGTACGCTCCCCCTAAAGCGTTGTCGTAACCTCACCTGGACCCTAAACCGTCCCCGTACCCTAATCCTAACCCTAGCCCGAACCCTAACCCTAACCCTTCCCCGAAGCCTGACCCTCACCCGTCCCCTAATGCTAACCCGTACGCTGACACTAACCCGCGCCCTCACACGTACGCTCCCCCTAAAGCGTTGTCGTGCCCTCACCTGGACCCTAAACCGTCCCCGTCCCCTAACCCTAACCCTAGCCCGAACCCTAACCCTAACCCTTTCCCGAAGCCTGACCCTCACCCGTCCCCTAATCCTAACCCGTACGCTGACACTAACCCGCGCCCTCACACGTACGCTCCCCCTAAAGCGTGGTCGTGCCCTCACCTGGACCCTAAACCGTCCCCGTCCCCTAACCCTAACCCTAGCCCGAACCCTAACCCTAACCCTTCCCCGAAGCCTCACCCTCACCCGTCCCCTAATCCTAACACATACGCTGACACTAACCCGCGCCCTCACACGTACGCTCCCCCTAAAGCGTTGTCGTACCCTCACCTGGACCCTAAACCGTCCCCGTCCCCTAACCCTAAACCTAGCCCGAACCCTAACCCTAAACCTTCCCCGAAGTCTGACCCTCACCCGTCCCCTAATCCTAACCCGTTCGCTGACACTAGCCCGCGCCCTCACACGTACGCTCCCCCTAAAGCGTTGTCGTGCCCTCACCTGGACCCTAAACCGTCCCCGTCCCCTAACCCTAACCCTAGCCCGAACCCTAACCCTAACCCTTCCCCGAAGCCTGACCCTCACCCCTCCCCTAATCCTAACCCGTACGCTGACACTAACCCGCGCCCTCACACGTACGCTCCCCCTAAAGCGTTGTCGTACCCTCACCTGGACCCTAAACCGTCCTCGTCCCCTAACCCTAACCCTAGCCCGAACCCTAACCCTAACCCTTCCGCGAAGCCTCACCCTCACCCGTCCCCTAATCCTAACCCATACGCTGACACTAACCCACGCCCTCACACGTACGCTCCCCCTAAAGCGTTGTCGTACCCTCACCTGGAACCTAAACCGTCCCCGTCCCCTAACCCTAACCCTAGCCCGAACCCTAACCCTAACCCTTCCCCGAAGCCTGACCCTCACCCGTCCCCTAATCCTAACGCGTACGCTGACACTAACCCGCGCCCTCACACGTTCGATCCCCCTAAAGCGTCGTCGTGCCCTCACCTGGACCCTAAACCGTCCCCGTCCCCTAACCCTAACCCTAGCCCGAACCCTAACCCTAACACTTCCCCGAAGCCTCACCCTCACCCGTCCCCTAATCCTAACCCGTACGCTGACACTAAACCACGCCCTCACAAGTACGCTCCCCCTAAAGCGTTGTCGTACCCTCACCTGGACCCTAAACCGTCCCTGTCCCCTAACCCTAACCCTAGCCCGAACCCTAACCCTAAACCTTCCCCTAAGCCTGACCCTCACCCGTCCCCTAATCCGAACCCGTACGCTGACACTAGCCCGCGCCCTCACACGTACGCTCCCTCTAAAGCGCTGTTGTGCCCTCACCAGGACCCTAAACCGTCCCCGTCCCCAACCCTAACCCTAGCCCGAACCCTAACCCTAACCCTTCCCCGAAGCCTGACCCTCACACGTCCCCTAATCCTAACCCGTACGCTGACAATAACCCGCGCACTCACACGTACGCTCCCCCTAAAGCGTTGTCGTACCCTCACCTGGACCCTAAACCGTCCCCGTCCCCTAACCCTAACCCTAGCCCGAACCCTAACCCTAACCCTTCCCCGAAGCCTGACCCTCACCCGTCACCTAATCCTAACCCGTACGCTGACACTAACCCGCGCCCTCACACGTACGCTCCCCCTAAAGCGTTGTCGTACCCTCACCTGGACCCTAAACCGTCCACGGCCCCTAACCCTAACCCTAGCCCGAACCCTAACCCTAACCCTTCCCCGAAGCCTCACCCTCACTCGTCCCCTAATCCTAACCCGTACGCTGACACTAACCCGCGCCCTCACACGTACGCTCCCGCTAAAGCGTTGTCGTGCCCTCACCTGGACCCTAAACCGTCCCCGTCCCCTAACCCTAACCCTAGCCCGAACCCTAACCCTAACCCTTCCCCGAAGCCTGACCCTCACCCGTCCCCTAATCCTAACCCGTACGCTGACACTAACCCGCGCCCTCACACGTACGCTCCCCCTAAAGCGTTGTTGTGCCCTCACCAGGACCCTAAACCGTCCCCGTCCCCTAACACTAACCCTAGCCCGAACCCTATCCCTAACACTTCCCCGAAGCCTTACCCTCACCCGTCCCCTAATCCTAACGCGTACGCTGACACTAACCCGCGCCCTCACACGTACGCTCCCCCTAAAGCGTTGTCGTGCCCTCACCTGGACCCTAAACCGTCCCCGTCCCCTAACCCTAACCCTAGCCCGAACCCTAACCCTAACACTTTCCCGAAGCCTGACCCTCACCCGTCCCCTAATCCTAACCCGTAGGCTGACACTAACCCGCGCCCTCACACGTACGCTCCCACTAAAGTGTTGTCGTGCCCTCAGCTGGACTCTAAACCGTCCCCGTCCCCTAACCCTAACCCTAGCCCGAACCCTAACCCTAACCCTTCCCCGAAGCCTGACCCTCACCCGTTCCCTAATCCTAACTCGTACGCTGACACTAACCCGCGCCATCACACGTACGCCCCCCTAAAGCGTTGTCGTACCCTCACATGGACCCTAAACCGTCCCCGTCCCCTAACCCTAACCCTAGCCCGAACCCTAACCCTAACCCTTCCCCGAAGCCTGACCCTCACCCGTCCCCTAATCCTAACCCGTACGCTGACACTAACCCGCGCCCTCACACGTACGCTCCCCCTAAAGCGTTGTCGTAACCTCACCTGGACCCTAAACCGTCCCCGTCCCCTAATCCTAACCCTAGCCCGAACCCTAACCCTAACCCTTCCCCGAAGCCTGACCCTCACCCGTCCCCTAATGCTAACCCGTACGCTGACACTAACCCGCGCCCTCACACGTACGCTCCCCCTAAAGCGTTGTCGTGCCCTCACCTGGACCCTAAACCGTCCCCGTCCCCTAACCCTAACCCTAGCCCGAACCCTAACCCTAACCCTTTCCCGAAGCCTGACCCTCACCCGTCCCCTAATCCTAACCCGTACGCTGACACTAACCCGCGCCATCACACGTACGCTCCCCCTAAAGCGTTGTCGTACCCTCACATGGACCCTAAACCGTCCCCGTCCCCTAACCCTAACCCTAGCCCGAACCCTAACCCTAACCCTTCCCCGAAGCCTGACCCTCACCCGTCCCCTAATCCTAACCCGTACGCTGACACTAACCCGCGCCCTCACACGTACGCTCCCCCTAAAGCGTTGTCGTAACCTCACCTGGACCCTAAACCGTCCCCGTCCCCTAATCCTAACCCTAGCCCGAACCCTAACCCTAACCCTTCCCCGAAGCCTGACCCTCACCCGTCCCCTAATGCTAACCCGTACGCTGACACTAACCCGCGCCCTCACACGTACGCTCCCCCTAAAGCGTTGTCGTGCCCTCACCTGGACCCTAAACCGTCCCCGTCCCCTAACCCTAACCCTAGCCCGAACCCTAACCCTAACCCTTTCCCGAAGCCTGACCCTCAACCGTCCCCTAATCCTAACCCGTACGCTGACACTAACCCGCGCCCTCACACGTACGCTCCCCCTAAAGCGTGGTCGTGCCCTCACCTGGACCCTAAACCGTCCCCGTCCCCTAACCCTAACCCTAGCCCGAACCCTAACCCTAACCCTTCCCCGAAGCCTCACCCTCACCCGTCCCCTAATCCTAACCCATACGCTGACACTAACCCGCGCCCTCACACGTACGCTCCCCCTAAAGCGTTGTCGTACCCTCACCTGGACCCTAAACCGTCCCCGTCCCCTAACCCTAAACCTAGCCCGAACCCTAACCCTAAACCTTCCCCGAAGCCTGACCCTCACCCGTCCCCTAATCCTAACCCGTTCGCTGACACTAGCCCGCGCCCTCACACGTACGCTCCCCCTAAAGCGTTGTCGTGCCCTCACCTGGACCCTAAACCGTCCCCGTCCCCTAACCCTAACCCTAGCCCGAACCCTAACCCTAACCCTTCCCCGAAGCCTGACCCTCAGCCCTCCCCTAATCCTAACCCGTACGCTGACACTAACCCGCGCCCTCACACGTACGCTCCCCCTAAAGCGTTGTCGTACCCTCACCTGGACCCTAAACCGTCCTCGTCCCCTAACCCTAACCCTAGCCCGAACCCTAACCCTAACCCTTCCGCGAAGCCTCACCCTCACCCGTCCCCTAATCCTAACCCATACGCTGACACTAACCCATGCCCTCACACGTACGCTCCCCCTAAAGCGTTGTCGTACCCTCAGCTGGACCCTAAACCGTCCCCGTCCCCTAACCCTAACCCTAGCCCGAACCCTAACCCTAACCCTTCCCCGAAGCCTGACCCTCACCCGTCCCCTAATCCTAACGCGTACGCTGACACTAACCCGCGCCCTCACACGTTCGATCCCCCTAAAGCGTCGTCGTGCCCTCACCTGGACCCTAAACCGTCCCCGTCCCCTAACCCTAACCCTAGCCCGAACCCTAACCCTAACACTTCCCCGAAGCCTCACCCTCACCCGTCCCCTAATCCTAACCCGTACGCTGACACTAAACCACGCCCTCACAAGTACGCTCCCCCTAAAGCGTTGTCGTACCCTCACCTGGACCCTAAACCGTCCCTGTCCCCTAACCCTAACCCTAGCCCGAACCCTAACCCTAAACCTTCCCCTAAGCCTGACCCTCACCCGTCCCCTAATCCGAACCCGTACGCTGACACTAGCCCGCGCCCTCACACGTACGCTCCCCCTAAAGCGCTGTTGTGCCCTCACCAGGACCCTAAACCGTCCCCGTCCCCAACCCTAACCCTAGCCCGAACCCTAACCCTAACCCTTGCCCGAAGCCTGACCCTCACCCGTCCCCTAATCCTAACCCGTACGCTGACACTAACCCGCGCCCTCACACGTACGCTCCCCCTAAAGCGTTGTCGTACCCTCACCTGGACCCTAAACCGTCCCCGTCCCCTAATCCTAACCCTAGCCCGAACCCTAACCCTAACCCTTCCCCGAAGCCTGACCCTCACCCGTCCCCTAATCCTAACCCGTACGCTGACACTAACCCGCGCCCTCACACGTACGCTCCCCCTAAAGCGTTGTCGTACCCTCACCTGGACCCTAAACCGTCCACGGCCCCTAACCCTAACCCTAGCCCGAACCCTAACCCTAACCCTTCCCCGAAGCCTCACCCTCACTCGTCCCCTAATCCTAACCCGTACGCTGACACTAACCCGCGCCCTCACACGTACGCTCCCGCTAAAGCGTTGTCGTGCCCTCACCTGGACCCTAAACCGTCCCCGTCCCCTAACCCTAACCCTAGCCCGAACCCTAACCCTAACCCTTCCCCGAAGCCTGACCCTCACCCGTCCCCTAATCCTAACCCGTACGCTGACACTAACCCGCGCCCTCACACGTACGCTCCCCCTAAAGCGTTGTTGTGCCCTCACCAGGACCCTAAACCGTCCCCGTCCCCTAACACTAACCCTAGCCCGAACCCTAACCCTAACCCTTCCCCGAAGCCTTACCCTCACCCGTCCCCTAATCCTAACGCGTATGCTGACACTAACCCGCGCCCTCACACGTACGCTCCCCCTAAAGCGTTGTCGTGCCCTCACCTGGACCCTAAACCGTCCCCGTCCCCTAACCCTAACCCTAGCCCGAACCCTAACCCTAACACTTTCCCGAAGCCTGACCCTCACCCGTCCCCTAATCCTAACCCGTAGGCTGACACTAACCCGCGCCCTCATACGTACGCTCCCACTAAAGTGTTGTCGTGCCCTCAGCTGGACTCTAAACCGTCCCCGTCCCCTAACCCTAACCCTAGCCCGAACCCTAACCCTAACCCTTCCCCGAAGCCTGATCCTCACCCGTTCCCTAATCCTAACTCGTACGCTGACACTAACCCGCGCCATCACACGTACGCTCCCCCTAAAGCGTTGTCGTACCCTCACATGGACCCTAAACCGTCCCCGTCCCCTAACCCTAACCCTAGCCCGAACCCTAACCCTAACCCTTCCCCGAAGCCTGACCCTCATCCGTCCCCTAATCCTAACCCGTACGCTGACACTAACCCGCGCCCTCACACGTACGCTCCCCCTAAAGCGTTGTCGTAACCTCACCTGGACCCTAAACCGTCCCCGTCCCCTAATCCTAACCCTAGCCCGAACCCTAACCCTAACCCTTCCCCGAAGCCTGACCCTCACCCCTCCCCTAATGCTAACCCGTACGCTGACACTAACCCGCGCCCTCACACGTACGCTCCCCCTAAAGCGTTGTCGTGCCCTCACCTGGACCCTAAACCGTCCCCGTCCCCTAACCCTAACCCTAGCCCGAACCCTAACCCTAACCCTTTCCCGAAGCCTGACCCTCACCCGTCCCCTAATCCTAACCCGTACGCTGACACTAACCCGCGCCCTCACACGTACGCTCCCCCTAAAGCGTGGTCGTGCCCTCACCTGGACCCTAAACCGTCCCCGTCCCCTAACCCTAACCCTAGCCCGAACCCTAACCCTAACCCTTCCCCGAAGCCTGACCCTCACCCGTCCCCTAATCCTAACCCGTATGCTGACACTAACCCGCGCCCTCACACGTACGCTCCCCCTAAAGCGTTGTCGTACCCTCACCTGGACCCTAAACCGTCCCCGTCCCCTAATCCTAACCCTAGCCCGAACCCTAACCCTAACCCTTCCCCGAAGCCTGACCCTCACCCGTCCCCTAATCCTAACCCATACGCTGACACTAACCCGCGCCCTCACACGTACGCTCCCCCTAAAGCGTTGTCGTACCCTCACCTGGACCCTAAACCGTCCACGGCCCCTAACCCTAACCCTAGCCCGAACCCTAACCCTAACCCTTCCCCGAAGCCTCACCCTCACTCGTCCCCTAATCCTAACCCGTACGCTGACACTAACCCGCGCCCTCACACGTACGCTCCCGCTAAAGCGTTGTCGTGCCCTCACCTGGACCCTAAACCGTCCCCGTCCCCTAACCCTAACCCTAGCCCGAACCCTAACCCTAACCCTTCCCCGAAGCCTGACCCTCACCCGTCCCCTAATCCTAACCCGTACGCTGACACTAACCCGCGCCCTCACACGTACGCTCCCCCTAAAGCGTTGTTGTGCCCTCACCAGGACCCTAAACCGTCCCCGTCCCCTAACACTAACCCTAGCCCGAACCCTAACCCTAACCCTTCCCCGAAGCCTTACCCTCACCCGTCCCCTAAACCTAACGCGTACGCTGACACTAACCCGCGCCCTCACACGTACGCTCCCCCTAAAGCGTTGTCGTGCCCTCACCTGGACCCTAAACCGTCCCCGTCCCCTAACCCTAACCCTAGCCCGAACCCTAACCCTAACACTTTCCCGAAGCCTGACCCTCACCCGTCCCCTAATCCTAACCCGTAGGCTGACACTAACCCGCGCCCTCACACGTACGCTCCCACTAAAGTGTTGTCGTGCCCTCAGCTGGACTCTAAACCGTCCCCGTCCCCTAACCCTAACCCTAGCCCGAACCCTAACCCTAACCCTTCCCCGAAGCCTGACCCTCACCCGTTCCCTAATCCTAACTCGTACGCTGACACTAACCCGCGCCATCACACGTACGCTCCCCCTAAAGCGTTGTCGTACCCTCACATGGACCCTAAACCGTCCCCGTCCCCTAACCCTAACCCTAGCCCGAACCCTAACCCTAACCCTTCCCCGAAGCCTGACCCTCACCCCTCCCCTAATCCTAACCCGTACGCTGACACTAACCCGCGCCCTCACACGTACGCTCCCCCTAAAGCGTTGTCGTAACCTCACCTGGACCCTAAACCGTCCCCGTCCCCTAATCCTAACCCTAGCCCGAACCCTAACCCTAACCCTTCCCCGAAGCCTGACCCTCACCCGTCCCCTAATGCTAACCCGTACGCTGACACTAACCCGCGCCCTCACACGTACGCTCCCCCTAAAGCGTTGTCGTGCCCTCACCTGGACCCTAAACCGTCCCCGTCCCCTAACCCTAACCCTAGCCCGAACCCTAACCCTAACCCTTTCCCGAAGCCTGACCCTCACCCGTCCCCTAATCCTAACCCGTACGCTGACACTAACCCGCGCCCTCACACGTACGCTCCCCCTAAAGCGTGGTCGTGCCCTCACCTGGACCCTAAACCGTCCCCGTCCCCTAACCCTAACCCTAGCCCGAACCCTAACCCTAACCCTTCCCCGAAGCCTCACCCTCACCCGTCCCCTAATCCTAACACATACGCTGACACTAACCCGCGCCCTCACACGTACGCTCCCCCTAAAGCGTTGTCGTACCCTCACCTGGACCCTAAACCGTCCCCGTCCCCTAACCCTAAACCTAGCCCGAACCCTAACCCTAAACCTTCCCCGAAGCCTGACCCTCACCCGTCCCCTAATCCTAACCCGTTCGCTGACACTAGCCCGCGCCCTCACACGTACGCTCCCCCTAAAGCGTTGTCGTGCCCTCACCTGGACCCTAAACCGTCCCCGTCCCCTAACCCTAACCCTAGCCCGAACCCTAACCCTAACCCTTCCCCGAAGCCTGACCCTCACCCCTCCCCTAATCCTAACCCGTACGCTGACACTAATCCGCGCCCTCACACGTACGCTCCCCCTAAAGCGTTGTCGTACCCTCACCTGGACCCTAAACCGTCCTCGTCCCCTAACCCTAACCCTAGCCCGAACCCTAACCCTAACCCTTCCGCGAAGCCTCACCCTCACCCGTCCCCTAATCCTAACCCATACGCTGACACTAACCCACGCCCTCACACGTACGCTCCCCCTAAAGCGTTGTCGTACCCTCACCTGGAACCTAAACCGTCCCCGTCCCCTAACCCTAACCCTAGCCCGAACCCTAACCCTAACCCTTCCCCGAAGCCTGACCCTCACCCGTCCCCTAATCCTAACGCGTACGCTGACACTAACCCGCGCCCTCACACGTTCGATCCCCCTAAAGCGTCGTCGTGCCCTCACCTGGACCCTAAACCGTCCCCGTCCCCTAACCCTAACCCTAGCCCGAACCCTAACCCTAACACTTCCCCGAAGCCTCACCCTCACCCGTCCCCTAATACTAACCCGTACGCTGACACTAAACCACGCCCTCACAAGTACGCTCCCCCTAAAGCGTTGTCGTACCCTCACCTGGACCCTAAACCGTCCCTGTCCCCTAACCCTAACCCTAGCCCGAACCCTAACCCTAAACCTTCCCCTAAGCCTGACCCTCACCCGTCCCCTAATCCGAACCCGTACGCTGACACTAGCCCGCGCCCTCACACGTACGCTCCCCCTAAAGCGCTGTTGTGCCCTCACCAGGACCCTAAACCGTCCCCGTCCCCAACCCTAACCCTAGCCCGAACCCTAACCCTAACCCTTCCCCGAAGCCTGACCCTCACACGTCCCCTAATCCTAACCCGTACGCTGACACTAACCCGCGCCCTCACACGTACGCTCCCCCTAAAGCGTTGTCGTACCCTCACCTGGACCCTAAACCGTCCCCGTCCCCTAACCCTAACCCTAGCCCGAACCCTAACCCTAACCCTTCCCCGAAGCCTGACCCTCACCCGTCCCCTAATCCTAACCCGTACGCTGACACTAACCCGCGCCCTCACACGTACGCTCCCCCTAAAGCGTTGTCGTACCCTCACCTGGACCCTAAACCGTCCACGGCCCCTAACCCTAACCCTAGCCCGAACCCTAACCCTAACCCTTCCCCGAAGCCTCACCCTCACTCGTCCCCTAATCCTAACCCGTACGCTGACACTAACCCGCGCCCTCACACGTACGCTCCCGCTAAAGCGTTGTCGTGCCCTCACCTGGACCCTAAACCGTCCCCGTCCCCTAACCCTAACCCTAGCCCGAACCCTAACCCTAACCCTTCCCCGAAGCCTGACCCTCACCCGTCCCCTAATCCTAACCCGTACGCTGACACTAACCCGCGCCCTCACACGTACGCTCCCCCTAAAGCGTTGTTGTGCCCTCACCAGGACCCTAAACCGTCCCCGTCCCCTAACACTAACCCTAGCCCGAACCCTAACCCTAACCCTTCCCCGAAGCCTTACCCTCACCCGTCCCCTAATCCTAACGCGTACGCTGACACTACCCCGCGCCCTCACACGTACGCTCCCCCTAAAGCGTTGTCGTGCCCTCACCTGGACCCTAAACCGTCCCCGTCCCCTAACCCTAACCCTAGCCCGAACCCTAACCCTAACACTTTCCCGAAGCCTGACCCTCACCCGTCCCCTAATCCTAACCCGTAGGCTGACACTAACCCGCGCCCTCACACGTACGCTCCCACTAAAGTGTTGTCGTGCCCTCAGCTGGACTCTAAACCGTCCCCGTCCCCTAACCCTAACCCTAGCCCGAACCCTAACCCTAACCCTTCCCCGAAGCCTGACCCTCACCCGTTCCCTAATCCTAACTCGTACGCTGACACTAACCCGCGCCATCACACGTACGCCCCCCTAAAGCGTTGTCGTACCCTCACATGGACCCTAAACCGTCCCCGTCCCCTAACCCTAACCCTAGCCCGAACCCTAACCCTAACCCTTCCCCGAAGCCTGACCCTCACCCGTCCCCTAATCCTAACCCGTACGCTGACACTAACCCGCGCCCTCACACGTACGCTCCCCCTAAAGCGTTGTCGTAACCTCACCTGGACCCTAAACCGTCCCCGTCCCCTAATCCTAACCCTAGCCCGAACCCTAACCCTAACCCTTCCCCGAAGCCTGACCCTCACCCGTCCCCTAATGCTAACCCGTACGCTGACACTAACCCGCGCCCTCACACGTACGCTCCCCCTAAAGCGTTGTCGTGCCCTCACCTGGACCCTAAACCGTCCCCGTCCCCTAACCCTAACCCTAGCCCGAACCCTAACCCTAACCCTTTCCCGAAGCCTGACCCTCACCCGTCCCCTAATCCTAACCCGTACGCTGACACTAACCCGCGCCCTCACACGTACGCTCCCCCTAAAGCGTGGTCGTGCCCTCACCTGGACCCTAAACCGTCCCCGTCCCCTAACCCTAACCCTAGCCCGAACCCTAACCCTAACCCTTCCCCGAAGCCTCACCCTCACCCGTCCCCTAATCCTAACCCGTACGCTGACACTAACCCGCGCCCTCACACGTACGCTCCCCCTAAAGCGTTGTCGTACCCTCACCTGGACCCTAAACCGTCCCCGTCCCCTAATCCTAACCCTAGCCCGAACCCTAACCCTAACCCTTCCCCGAAGCCTGACCCTCACCCGTCCCCTAATCCTAACCCGTACGCTGACACTAACCCGCGCCCTCACACGTACGCTCCCCCTAAAGCGTTGTCGTACCCTCACCTGGACCCTAAACCGTCCACGGCCCCTAACCCTAACCCTAGCCCGAACCCTAACCCTAACCCTTCCCCGAAGCCTCACCCTCACTCGTCCCCTAATCCTAACCCGTACGCTGACACTAACCCGCGCCCTCACACGTACGCTCCCGCTAAAGCGTTGTCGTGCCCTCACCTGGACCCTAAACCGTCCCCGTCCCCTAACCCTAACCCTAGCCCGAACCCTAACCCTAACCCTTCCCCGAAGCCTGACCCTCACCCGTCCCCTAATCCTAACCCGTACGCTGACACTAACCCGCGCCCTCACACGTACGCTCCCCCTAAAGCGTTGTTGTGCCCTCACCAGGACCCTAAACCGTCCCCGTCCCCTAACACTAACCCTAGCCCGAACCCTAACCCTAACCCTTCCCCGAAGCCTTACCCTCACCCGTCCCCTAATCCTAACGCGTACGCTGACACTAACCCGCGCCCTCACACGTACGCTCCCCCTAAAGCGTTGTCGTGCCCTCACCTGGACCCTAAACCGTCCCCGTCCCCTAACCCTAACCCTAGCCCGAACCCTAACCCTAACACTTTCCCGAAGCCTGACCCTCACCCGTCCCCTAATCCTAACCCGTAGGCTGACACTAACCCGCGCCCTCACACGTACGCTCCCACTAAAGTGTTGTCGTGCCCTCAGCTGGACTCTAAACCGTCCCCGTCCCCTAACCCTAACCCTAGCCCGAACCCTAACCCTAACCCTTCCCCGAAGCCTGACCCTCACCCGTTCCCTAATCCTAACTCGTACGCTGACACTAACCCGCGCCATCACACGTACGCTCCCCCTAAAGCGTTGTCGTACCCTCACATGGACCCTAAACCGTCCCCGTCCCCTAACCCTAACCCTAGCCCGAACCCTAACCCTAACCCTTCCCCGAAGCCTGACCCTCACCCGTCCCCTAATCCTAACCCGTACGCTGACACTAACCCGCGCCCTCACACGTACGCTCCCCCTAAAGCGTTGTCGTAACCTCACCTGGACCCTAAACCGTCCCCGTCCCCTAATCCTAACCCTAGCCCGAACCCTAACCCTAACCCTTCCCCGAAGCCTGACCCTCACCCGTCCCCTAATGCTAACCCGTACGCTGACACTAACCCGCGCCCTCACACGTACGCTCCCCCTAAAGCGTTGTCGTGCCCTCACCTGGACCCTAAACCGTCCCCGTCCCCTAACCCTAACCCTAGCCCGAACCCTAACCCTAACCCTTTCCCGAAGCCTGACCCTCACCCGTCCCCTAATCCTAACCCGTACGCTGACACTAACCCGCGCCCTCACACGTACGCTCCCCCTAAAGCGTGGTCGTGCCCTCACCTGGACCCTAAACCGTCCCCGTCCCCTAACCCTAACCCTAGCCCGAACCCTAACCCTAACCCTTCCCCGAAGCCTCACCCTCACCCGTCCCCTAATCCTAACACATACGCTGACACTAACCCGCGCCCTCACACGTACGCTCCCCCTAAAGCGTTGTCGTACCCTCACCTGGACCCTAAACCGTCCCCGTCCCCTAACCCTAAACCTAGCCCGAACCCTAACCCTAAACCTTCCCCGAAGTCTGACCCTCACCCGTCCCCTAATCCTAACCCGTTCGCTGACACTAGCCCGCGCCCTCACACGTACGCTCCCCCTAAAGCGTTGTCGTGCCCTCACCTGGACCCTAAACCGTCCCCGTCCCCTAACCCTAACCCTAGCCCGAACCCTAACCCTAACCCTTCCCCGAAGCCTGACCCTCACCCCTCCCCTAATCCTAACCCGTACGCTGACACTAACCCGCGCCCTCACACGTACGCTCCCCCTAAAGCGTTGTCGTACCCTCACCTGGACCCTAAACCGTCCTCGTCCCCTAACCCTAACCCTAGCCCGAACCCTAACCCTAACCCTTCCGCGAAGCCTCACCCTCACCCGTCCCCTAATCCTAACCCATACGCTGACACTAACCCACGCCCTCACACGTACGCTCCCCCTAAAGCGTTGTCGTACCCTCACCTGGAACCTAAACCGTCCCCGTCCCCTAACCCTAACCCTAGCCCGAACCCTAACCCTAACCCTTCCCCGAAGCCTGACCCTCACCCGTCCCCTAATCCTAACGCGTACGCTGACACTAACCCGCGCCCTCACACGTTCGATCCCCCTAAAGCGTCGTCGTGCCCTCACCTGGACCCTAAACCGTCCCCGTCCCCTAACCCTAACCCTAGCCCGAACCCTAACCCTAACACTTCCCCGAAGCCTCACCCTCACCCGTCCCCTAATCCTAACCCGTACGCTGACACTAAACCACGCCCTCACAAGTACGCTCCCCCTAAAGCGTTGTCGTACCCTCACCTGGACCCTAAACCGTCCCTGTCCCCTAACCCTAACCCTAGCCCGAACCCTAACCCTAAACCTTCCCCTAAGCCTGACCCTCACCCGTCCCCTAATCCGAACCCGTACGCTGACACTAGCCCGCGCCCTCACACGTACGCTCCCCCTAAAGCGCTGTTGTGCCCTCACCAGGACCCTAAACCGTCCCCGTCCCCAACCCTAACCCTAGCCCGAACCCTAACCCTAACCCTTCCCCGAAGCCTGACCCTCACACGTCCCCTAATCCTAACCCGTACGCTGACACTAACCCGCGCCCTCACACGTACGCTCCCCCTAAAGCGTTGTCGTACCCTCACCTGGACCCTAAACCGTCCCCGTCCCCTAACCCTAACCCTAGCCCGAACCCTAACCCTAACCCTTCCCCGAAGCCTGACCCTCACCCGTCCCCTAATCCTAACCCGTACGCTGACACTAACCCGCGCCCTCACACGTACGCTCCCCCTAAAGCGTTGTCGTACCCTCACCTGGACCCTAAACCGTCCACGGCCCCTAACCCTAACCCTAGCCCGAACCCTAACCCTAACCCTTCCCCGAAGCCTCACCCTCACTCGTCCCCTAATCCTAACCCGTACGCTGACACTAACCCGCGCCCTCACACGTACGCTGCCG
The DNA here is from genome assembly GCF_964374135.1 of Grampus griseus. Taxonomy (NCBI): domain Eukaryota; kingdom Metazoa; phylum Chordata; class Mammalia; order Artiodactyla; family Delphinidae; genus Grampus; species Grampus griseus. The sequence continues at coordinate 43,855,603 of NC_139009.1, forward strand.
CTAAAGCGTTGTCGTGCCCTCACCTGGACCCTAAACCGTCCCCGTCCCCTAACCCTAACCCTAGCCCGAACCCTAACCCTAACCCTTCCCCGAAGCCTGACCCTCACCCGTCCCCTAATCCTAACCCGTACGCTGACACTAACCCGCGCCCTCACACGTACGCTCCCCCTAAAGCGTTGTTGTGCCCTCACCAGGACCCTAAACCGTCCCCGTCCCCTAACACTAACCCTAGCCCGAACCCTAACCCTAACACTTCCCCGAAGCCTTACCCTCACCCGTCCCCTAATCCTAACGCGTACGCTGACACTAACCCGCGCCCTCACACGTACGCTCCCCCTAAAGCGTTGTCGTGCCCTCACCTGGACCCTAAACCGTCCCCGTCCCCTAACCCTAACCCTAGCCCGAACCCTAACCCTAACACTTTCCCGAAGCCTGACCCTCACCCGTCCCCTAATCCTAACCCGTAGGCTGACACTAACCCGCGCCCTCACACGTACGCTCCCACTAAAGTGTTGTCGTGCCCTCAGCTGGACTCTAAACCGTCCCCGTCCCCTAACCCTAACCCTAGCCCGAACCCTAACCCTAACCCTTCCCCGAAGCCTGACCCTCACCCGTTCCCTAATCCTAACTCGTACGCTGACACTAACCCGCGCCATCACACGTACGCCCCCCTAAAGCGTTGTCGTACCCTCACATGGACCCTAAACCGTCCCCGTCCCCTAACCCTAACCCTAGCCCGAACCCTAACCCTAACCCTTCCCCGAAGCCTGACCCTCACTCGTCCCCTAATCCTAACCCGTACGCTGACACTAACCCGCGCCCTCACACGTACGCTCCCCCTAAAGCGTTGTCGTAACCTCACCTGGACCCTAAACCGTCCCCGTCCCCTAATCCTAACCCTAGCCCGAACCCTAACCCTAACCCTTCCCCGAAGCCTGACCCTCACCCGTCCCCTAATGCTAACCCGTACGCTGACACTAACCCGCGCCCTCACACGTACGCTCCCCCTAAAGCGTTGTCGTGCCCTCACCTGGACCCTAAACCGTCCCCGTCCCCTAACCCTAACCCTAGCCCGAACCCTAACCCTAACCCTTTCCCGAAGCCTGACCCTCACCCGTCCCCTAATCCTAACCCGTACGCTGACACTAACCCACGCCCTCACACGTACGCTCCCCCTAAAGCGTGGTCGTGCCCTCACCTGGACCCTAAACCGTCCCCGTCCCCTAACCCTAACCCTAGCCCGAACCCTAACCCTAACCCTTCCCCGAAGCCTCACCCTCACCCGTCCCCTAATCCTAACCCGTACGCTGACACTAACCCGCGCCCTCACACGTACGCTCCCCCTAAAGCGTTGTCGTACCCTCACCTGGACCCTAAACCGTCCCCGTCCCCTAACCCTAAACCTAGCCCGAACCCTAACCCTAAACCTTCCCCGAAGCCTGACCCTCACCCGTCCCCTAATCCTAACCCGTTCGCTGACACTAGCCCGCGCCCTCACACGTACGCTCCCCCTAAAGCGTTGTCGTGCCCTCACCTGGACCCTAAACCGTCCCCGTCCCCTAACCCTAACCCTAGCCCGAACCCTAACACTAACCCTTCCCCGAAGCCTGACCCTCACCCCTCCCCTAATCCTAACCCGTACGCTGACACTAACCCGCGCCCTCACACGTACGCTCCCCCTAAAGCGTTGTCATACCCTCACCTGGACCCTAAACCGTCCTCGTCCCCTAACCCTAACCCTAGCCCGAACCCTAACCCTAACCCTTCCGCGAAGCCTCACCCTCACCCGTCCCCTAATCCTAACCCATACGCTGACACTAACCCACGCCCTCACACGTACGCTCCCCCTAAAGCGTTGTCGTACCCTCACCTGGAACCTAAACCGTCCCCGTCCCCTAACCCTAACCCTAGCCCGAACCCTAACCCTAACCCTTCCCCGAAGCCTGACCCTCACCCGTCCCCTAATCCTAACCCGTACGCTGACACTAACCCGCGCCCTCACACGTAGGCTCCCCCTAAAGCGTTGTCGTACCCTCACCTGGACCCTAAACCGTCCCCGTCCCCTAACCCTAACCCTAGACCGAACCCTAACCCTAAACCTTCCCCGAAGCCTCACCCTCACCCGTCCCCTAATCCCTACCCGTACGCTGACACTAGCCCGTGCCCTCACACGTACGCTCCCCCTAAAGCGTTGTTGTGCCCTCACCAGGACCCTAAACCGTCCCCGTCCCCTAACCCTAACCCTAGCCCGAACCCTAACCCTAACCCTTCCCCGAAGCCTGACCCTCACCCGTCCCCTAATCCTAACCCGTACGCTGACACTAACCCGCGCCCTCACACGTACGCTCCCGCTAAAGCGTTGTCGTGCCCTCACCTGGACCCTAAACCATTCCCGTCCCCTAACCCTAACCCTAGCCCGAACCCTAACCCTAACCCTTCCCCGAAGCCTGACCCTCACCCTTCCCCTAATCCTAAACCGTACGCTGACACTAACCCACGCCCTCACACGTACGCTCCCCCTAAAGCGTTGTCGTACCCTCACCTGGACCCTAAACCGTCCCCGTCCCCTAACCCTAACCCTAGCCCGAACCCTAACCCTAACCCTTCCCCGAAGCCTGACCCTCACCCGTCCCCTAATCCTAACCCGTACGCTGACACTAACCCGCGCCCTCACACGTACGCTCCCCCAAAGCGTCGTCGTGCCCTCACCTGGACCCTAAACCGTCCCCGTCCCTTAACCCTAACCCTAGCCCGAACCCTAAACCTAACCCTTCCCCGAAGCCTGACCCTCACCCGTCCCCTAATCCTAACCCGTACGCTGACACTAACACGCGCCCTCACACGTACGCTCCCCCTAAAGCGTTGTCGTACCCTCAGCTGGACCCTAAACCGTCCCCGTCCCCTAACCCTAACCCTAGCCCGAACCCTAACCCTAACCCTTCCCCGAAGCCTGACCCTCACCCGTCCCCTAATCCTAACCCGTACGCTGACACTATCCCGCGCCCTCACACGTACGCTCCCCCTAAAGCGTTGTCGTGCACTCACCTGGACCCTAAACCGTCCCCGTCCCCTAACCCTAACCCTAGCCCGAACCCTAAACCTAACCCTTCCCCGAAGCCTGACACACACCCGTCCCCTAATCCTAACCCGTACGCTGACACTAACCCGCGCCCTCACTCGTACGCTCCCCCTAAAGCGTTGTCGTACCCTCAGCTGGACCCTAAACCGTCCCCGTCCCCTAACCCTAACCCTAGCCCGAACCCTAACCCTAACCCTTCCCCGAAGCCTGACCCTCACCCGTCCCCTAATCCTAACACGTAGGCTGACACTAACCCGCGCCCTCACACGTACGCTCCCCCTAAAGCGTTGTCGTACCCTCACCTGGACCCTAAACAGTCCCCGTCCCCTAACCCTAACCTTAGCCCGAACCCTAACTCTAACCCTTCCCCGAAACCTGACCCTCACCCGTCCCCTAATCCTAAGCCGTACGCTGACACTAACCCACGCCTGCACATGTACGATCCCCCTAAAGCGTTGTCGTGCCCTCACCTGGACCCTAAACCGTCCCCGTCCCATAACCCTAACCCTAGCCCGAACCCTAACCCTAACCCTTCCCCGAAGCCTGACCCTCGCCCGTCCCCTAATCCTAACCCGTACGCTGACACTAACCCGCGCCCTCACACGTACGCTCCCCCTAAAGCATTGTCGTGCCCTCAGCTGGACCCTAAACCGTCCCCGTCCCCTAACCCTAACCCTACCCCGAACCCTAACCCTAACCCTTCCCCGAAGCCTGACCCTCACCCGTCCCCTAATCGTAACGCGTACGCTGACACTAACCCGCGCCCTCACACGTACGCTCCCCCTAAAGCGTTGTCGTACCCTCACCTGGACCCTAAACCGTCCCCGTCCCCTAACCCTAACCCTAGCCCGAACCCTAACCCTAACCCTTCCCCGAAGCCTGACCCTCACCCGTCCCCTAATCCTAAACCGTACGCTGACACTAACCCGCGCCCTCACACGTACGCTCCCCCTAAAGCGTTGTCGTGCCCTCACCTGGACCCTGAACCGTCCCCGTCCCCTAACCCTAACCTTAGCCCGAACCCTAACCCTAACCCTTCCCCGAAGCCTGACCCTCACCCGTCCCCTAATCCTAAGGCGTACGCTGACACTAACCCGCGCCCTCACACGTACGCTCCCCCTAAAGCATTGTCGTGCCCTCAGCTGGACCCTAAACCGTCCCCGCCCCTAACCCTAACCCTAGCCCGAACCCTAACCCTAACCCTTCCCCGAAGCCTTACGCTCACCCGTCCCCTAATCCTAACGCGTACGCTGACACTAACCCGCGCCCTCACACGTACGCTCCCCCTAAAGCGTTGTCGTGCCCTCACCTGGACCCTAAACCGTCCCCGTCCCCTAACCCTAACCCTAGCCCGAACCCTAACCCTAACCCTTCCCCGAAGCCTGACCCTCACCCGTCCCCTAATCCTAAACCGTACGCTGACACTAACCCGCGCCCTCACACGTACGCTCCCCCTAAAGCGTTGTCGTGCCCTCACCTGGACCCTGAACCGTCCCCGTCCCCTAACCCTAACCTTAGCCCGAACCCTAACCCTAACCCTTCCCCGAAGCCTGACCCTCACCCGTCCCCTAATCCTAAGGCGTACGCTGACACTAACCCGCGCCCTCACACGTACGCTCCCCCTAAAGCATTGTCGTGCCCTCAGCTGGACCCTAAACCGTCCCCGTCCCCTAACCCTAACCCTAGCCCGAACCCTAACCCTAACCCTTCCCCGAAGCCTTACGCTCACCCGTCCCCTAATCCTAACGCGTACGCTGACACTAACCCGCGCCCTCACACGTACGCTCCCCCTAAAGCGTTGTCGTGCCCTCACCTGGACCCTAAACCGTCCCCGTCCCCTAACCCTAACCCTAGCCCGAACCCTAACCCTAACACTTTCCCGAAGCCTGACCCTCACCCGTCCCCTAATCCTAACCCGTAGGCTGACACTAACCCGCGCCCTCACACGTACGCTCCCACTAAAGTGTTGTCGTTCCCTCAGCTGGACTCTAAACCGTCCCCGTCCCCTAACCCTACCCCTAGCCCGAACCCTAACCCTAACCCTTCCCCGAAGCCTGACCCTCACCCGTTCCCTAATCCTAACTCGTACGCTGACACTAACCCGCGCCATCACACGTACGCTCCCCCTAAAGCGTTGTCGTACCCTCACATGGACCCTAAACCGTCCCCGTCCCCTAACCCTAACCCTAGCCCGAACCCTAACCCTAACCCTTCCCCGAAGCCTGACCCTCACCCGTCCCCTAATCCTAAACCGTACGCTGACACTAACCCGCGCCCTCACACGTACGCTCCCCCTAAAGCGTTGTCGTAACCTCACCTGGACCCTAAACCGTCCCCGTCCCCTAATCCTAACCCTAGCCCGAACCCTAACCCTAACCCTTCCCCGAAGCCTGACCCTCACCCGTCCCCTAATGCTAACCCGTACGCTGACACTAACCCGCGCCCTCACACGTACGCTCCCCCTAAAGCGTTGTCGTGCCCTCACCTGGACCCTAAACCGTCCCCGTCCCCTAACCCTAACCCTAGCCCGAACCCTAACCCTAACCCTTTCCCGAAGCCTGACCCTCACCCGTCCCCTAATCCTAACCCGTACGCTGACACTAACCCGCGCCCTCACACGTACGCTCCCCCTAAAGCGTGGTCGTGCCCTCACCTGGACCCTAAACCGTCCCCGTCCCCTAACCCTAGCCCGAACCCTAACCCTAACCCTTCCCCGAAGCCTCACCCTCACCCGTCCCCTAATCCTAACCCGTACGCTGACACTAACCCGCGCCCTCACACGTACGCTCCCCCTAAAGCGTTGTCGTACCCTCACCTGGACCCTAAACCGTCCCCGTCCCCTAACCCTAAACCTAGCCCGAACCCTAACCCTAAACCTTCCCCGAAGCCTGACCCTCACCCGTTCCCTAATCCTAACTCGTACGCTGACACTAACCCGCGCCATCACACGTACGCTCCCCCTAAAGCGTTGTCGTACCCTCACATGGACCCTAAACCGTCCCCGTCCCCTAACCCTAACCCTAGCCCGAACCCTAACCCTAACCCTTCCCCGAAGCCTGACCCTCACCCGTCCCCTAATCCTAAACCGTACGCTGACACTAACCCGCGCCCTCACACGTACGCTCCCCCTAAAGCGTTGTCGTAACCTCACCTGGACCCTAAACCGTCCCCGTCCCCTAATCCTAACCCTAGCCCGAACCCTAACCCTAACCCTTCCCCGAAGCCTGACCCTCACCCGTCCCCTAATGCTAACCCGTACGCTGACACTAACCCGCGCCCTCACACGTACGCTCCCCCTAAAGCGTTGTCGTGCCCTCACCTGGACCCTAAACCGTCCCCGTCCCCTAACCCTAACCCTAGCCCGAACCCTAACCCTAACCCTTTCCCGAAGCCTGACCCTCACCCGTCCCCTAATCCTAACCCGTACGCTGACACTAACCCGCGCCCTCACACGTACGCTCCCCCTAAAGCGTGGTCGTGCCCTCACCTGGACCCTAAACCGTCCCCGTCCCCTAACCCTAACCCTAGCCCGAACCCTAACCCTAACCCTTCCCCGAAGCCTCACCCTCACCCGTCCCCTAATCCTAACCCGTACGCTGACACTAACCCGCGCCCTCACACGTACGCTCCCCCTAAAGCGTTGTCGTACCCTCACCTGGACCCTAAACCGTCCCCGTCCCCTAACCCTAAACCTAGCCCGAACCCTAACCATAAACCTTCCCCGAAGCCTGACCCTCACCCGTCCCCTAATCCTAACCCGTTCGCTGACACTAGCCCGCGCCCTCACACGTACGCTCCCCCTAAAGCGTTGTCGTGCCCTCACCTGGACCCTAAACCGTCCCCGTCCCCTAACCCTAACCCTAGCCCGAACCCTAACCCTAACCCTTCCCCGAAGCCTGACCCTCACCCGTCCCCTAATCCTAACCCGTACGCTGACACTAACCCGCGCCCTCACACGTAGGCTCCCCCTAAAGCGTTGTCGTACCCTCACATGGACCCTAAACCGTCCCCGTCCCCTAACCCTAACCCTAGACCGAACCCTAACCCTAAACCTTCCCCGAAGCCTCACCCTCACCCGTCCCCTAATCCCTACCCGTACGCTGACACTAGCCCACGCCCTCACACGTACGCTCCCCCTAAAGCGTTGTTGTGCCCTCACCAGGACCCTAAACCGTCCCCGTCCCCAACCCTAACCCTAGCCCGAACCCTAACCCTAACCCTTCCCCGAAGCCTGACCCTCACCCGTCCCCTAATCCTAACCCGTACGCTGACACTAACCCGCGCCCTCACACGTACGCTCCCCCTAAAGCGTTGTCGTACCCTCACCTGGACCCTAAACCGTCCCCGTCCCCTAACCCTACCCCTAGCCCGAATCCTAACCCTAACCCTTCCCCGAAGCCCGACCCTCACCCGTCCCCTAATCCTAACCCGTACGCTGACACTAACCCGCGCCCTCACACGTACGCTCCCGCTAAAGCGTTGTCGTGCCCTCACCTGGACCCTAAACCATTCCCGTCCCCTAACCCTAACCCTAGCCCGAACCCTAACCCTAGCCCTTCCCCGAAGCCTGACCCTCACCCTTCCCCTAATCCTAAACCGTACGCTGACACTAACCCACGCCGTCACACGTACGCTCCCCCTAAAGCGTTGTCGTACCCTCACCTGGACCCTAAACCGTCCCCGTCCCCTAACCCTAACCCTAGCCCGAACCCTAACCCTAACCCTTCCCCGAAGCCTGACCCTCACCCGTCCCCTAATCCTAACCCGTACGCTGACACTAACCCGCGCCCTCACACGTACGCTCCCCCAAAGCGTCGTCGTGCCCTCACCTGGACCCTAAACCGTCCCCGTCCCTTAACCCTAACCCTAGCCCGAACCCTAAACCTAACCCTTCCCAGAAGCCTGACCCTCACCCGTCCCCTAATCCTAACCCGTACGCTGACACTAACACGCGCCCTCACACGTACGCTCCCCCTAAAGCGTTGTCGTGCCCTCACCTGGACCCTGAACCGTCCCCGTCCCCTAACCCTAACCTTAGCCCGAACCCTAACCCTAAACCTTCCCCGAAGCCTGACCCTCACCCGTCCCCTAATCCTAACCCGTACGCTGACACTAGCCCGCGCCCTCACACGTACGCTCCCCCTAAAGCGTTGTCGTGCCCTCACCTGGACCCTAAACCGTCCCCGTCCCCTAACCCTAACCCTAGCCCGAACCCTAACCCTAACCCTTACCCGAAGCCTGACCCTCACCCGTCCCCTAATCCTAACCCGTACGCTGACACTAGCCCGCGCCCTCACACGTACGCTCCCCCTAAAGCGTTGTCGTACCCTCAGCTGGACCCTAAACCGTCCCCGTCCCCTAACCCTAACCCTAGCCCGAACCCTAACCCTAACCCTTCCCCGAAGCCTGACCCTCACCCGTCCCCTAATCCTAACCCGTACGCTGACACTAACCCGCGCCCTCACACGTACGATCCCCCTAAAGCGTTTTCGTGCCCTCACCTGGACCCTAAACCGTCCCCGTCCCCTAACCCTAACCCTAGCCCGAACCCTAACCCTAACCCTTCCCCGAAGCCTGACCCTCACCCGTCCCCTAATCCTCACCCGTAGGTTGACACTAATCTGCGCCCTCACACGTACGCTCCCCCTAAAGCGTTGTCGTACACTCACCTGGACCCTAAACCGTCCCCGTCCCCTAACCCTAACCCTAGCCCGAACCATAACCCTAACCCTTCCCCGAAGCCTGACCCCCACCCGTCCCCTAATCCTAACCCGTACGCTGACACTAACCCGCGCCCTCACACGTACGCTCCTCCTAAAGAGTTGTCGTGCCCTCACCTGGACCCTAAACCGTCCCCGTCCCCTAACCCTAACCCTAGCCCAAACCCTAACCCTAACACTTCCCCGAAGCCTGACCCTCACCCGTCCCCTAATCCTAACGCGTACGCTGACACTAACCCGTGCCCTCACACGTACGCTCCCCCTAAAGCGTTGTGGTACCCTAACCTGGACCCTAAACCGTCCCCGTCCCCTAACCCTAACCCTAGCCCGAACCCTAACCCTAACCCTTCCCCGAAGCCTGACCCTCACCCGTCCCCTAATCCTAACCCGTACGCTGACACTAGCCCGCGCCCTCACACGTACGCTCCCCCTAAAGCGTTGTTGTGCCCTCACCAGGACCCTAAACCGTCCCCGTCCCCAACCCTAACCCTAGCCCGAACCCTAACCCTAACCCTTCCCCGAAGCCTGACCCTCACCCGTCCCCTAATCCTAACCCGTACGCTGACACTAACCCGCGCCCTCACACGTACGCTCCCCCTAAAGCGTTGTCGTACGCTCACCTGGACCCTAAACCGTCCCCGTCCCCTAACCCTAACCCTAGCCCGAACCCTAACCCTAACCCTTCCCCGAAGCCTGACCCTCACCCCTCCCCTAATCCTAACCCGTACGCTGACACTAACCCGCGCCCTCACACGTACGCTCCCGCTAAAGCATTGTCGTGCCCTCACCTGGACCCTCAACCGTTCTCATCCCCTAACCCTAACCCTAGCCCGAACCCTAACCCTAACCCTTCCCCGAAGCCTGACCCTCACCCATCCCCTAATCCTAACCCGTACGCTGACACTAACCCGCGCCCTCACACGTACGCTCCCCCTAAAGCGTTGTCGTGCCCTCACCTGGACCCTAAACCGTCCCCGTCCCCTAACCCTAACCCTAGCCCGAAACCTAACCCTAACCCTTCCCCGAAGCCTGACCCTCACCCGTCCCCTAATCCTAACCCGTACGCTGACACTAACCCGCGCCCTCACACGTACGCTCCCCCTAAAGCGTTGTCGTGCCCTCACCTGGACCCTAAACCGTCCCCGTCCCCTAACCATAACCCTAGCCCGAACCCTAACCCTAACCCTTCCCCAAAGCCTGACCCTCACCCGTCCCCTAATCCTAACCCGTACGCTGACACTAACCCGCGCCCTCACACGTACTCTGCCCCTAAAGCGTTGTCGTACGCTCACCTGGACCCTAAACCGTCCCCGTCCCCTAACCCTAACCCTAGCCCGAAACCTAACCCTAACCCTTCCCCAAAGCCTGACCCTCACCCGTCCCCTAATCCTAACCCCTACGCTGACACTAACCCACGCCCTCACACGTACGCTCCCCCTAAAGCGTTGTCGTGCCCTCACCTGGACCCTAAACCGTCCCCGTCCCCTAACCCTAACCCTAGCCCGAACCCTAACCCTAACCCTTCCCCGAAGCCTGACCCTCACCCCTCCCCTAATCCTAACCCGTACGCTGACACTAACCCGCGCCCTCACACGTACGCTCCCCCTAAAGCGTTGTCGTGCCCTCACCTGGACCCTAAACCGTCCCCGTCCCCTAACCCTAACCCTAGCCCGAACCCTAACCCTAACCCTTCCCCGAAGCCTGACCCTCACCCGTCCCCTAATCCTAACCCGTAGGCTGACACTAACCCGCGCCCTCACACGTACGCTCCCCCTAAAGCGTTGTCGTACACTCACCTGGACCCTAAACCGTCCCCGTCCCCTAACCCTAACCCTAGCCCGAACCCTAACCCTAACCATTCCCCAAAGCCTGACCCTCACCCGTCCCCTAATCCTAACCCGTACTCTGACACTAACCCGCGCCCTCACACGTACGCTCCCCCTAAAGCGTTGTCGTGCCCTCACCTGGACCCTAAACCGTCCCCGTCCCCTAACCCTAACCCTAGCCCGAACCCTAACCCTAACCCTTCCCCGAAGCCTGACCCTCACCCGTCCCCTAATCCTAACCCGTACGCTGACACTAACCCGCGCCCTCACACGTACGCTCCCCCTAAAGCGTTGTCGTACCCTCACCTGGACCCTAAACCGTCCCCGTCCCCTAACCCTAACCCTAGCCCGAACCCTAACCCTAACCCTTCCCCGAAGCCTCACCCTCACCCGTCCCCTAATCCTAACCCGTACGCTGACACTAACCCACGCCCTCACACGTACGCTCCCCCTAAAGCGTTGTCGTGCCCTCACCTGGACCCTAAACCGTCCACGTCCCCTAACCCTAACCCTAGCCCGAACCCTAACCCTAACCCTTCCCCAAAGCCTAACCCTCACCCGTCCCCTAATCCTAACCCGTACGCTGACACTAACCCGCGCCCTCACACGTACGCTCCCCCTAAAGTGTTGTCGTGCCCTCACCTGGACCCTAAACCGTCCCCGTCCCCTAACCCTAACCCTAGCCCGAACCCTAACCCTAAACCTTCCCCGAAGCCTGACCCTCACCCGTCCCCTAATCCTAACCCGTACGCTGACACCAACCCGCGCCCTAACACGTACACTCCCCCTAAAGCGTTGTCGTGCCCTCACCTGGACCCTAAACCGTCCCCGTCCCCTAACCCTAACCCTAGCCCGAACCCTAACCCTAACCCTTCCCCGAAGCCTCACCCTCACCCGTCCCCTAATCCTAACCCGTACGCTGACACTAACCCGCGCCCTCACACGTAGGCTCCCCGTAAAGCGTTGTCGTACCCTCACCTGGACCCTAAACCGTCCCCGTCCCCTAACCCTAACCCTAGCCCGAACCCTAACCCTAAACCTTCCCCGAAGCCTCACCCTCACCCGTCCCCTAATCCCTACCCGTACGCTGACACTATCCCGCGCCCTCACAAGTACGCTCCCCCTAAAGCGTTGTTGTGCCCTCACCAGGACCCTAAACCGTCCCCGTCCCCAACCCTAACCCTAGCCCGAACCCTAACCCTAACCCTTCCCCGAAGCCTGACCCTCACCCGTCCCCTAATCCTAACCCGTACGCTGACACTAACCCGCGCCTTCACACGTACGCTCCCGCTAAAGCGTTCTCGTGCCCTCCCCTGGACCCTAAACCATTCCCGTCCCCTAACCCTAACCCTAGCCCGAACCCTAAACCTAACCCTTCCCCGAAGCCTGACCCTCACCCGTCCCCTAATCCTAATCCGTACGCTGACACTAACCCGCGCCCTCACACGTACGCTCCCCCTAAAGCGTTGTCGTGCCCTCACCTGGACCCTAAACCGTCCCTGTCCCCTAACCCTAACCCTAGCCCGAACCCTAACCCTAACCCTTCCCCGAAGCCTGACCCTCACCCGTCCCCTAATCCTAACCCGTACGCTGACACTAACCCGCGCCCTCACACGTACGCTCCTCCTAAAGCGTTGTCGTACCCTCAGCTGGACCCTAAACCGTCCCCGTCCCCTACCCCTAACCCTAGCCCGAACCCTAACCCTAACCCTTCCCCGAAGCCTGACCCCCACCCGTCCCCTAATCCTAACCCGTACGCTGACACTAACCCGCGCCCTCACACGTACGCTCCCCCTAAAGCGTTGTCGTGCCCTCACCTGCACCCTAAACCATTCCCGTCCCCTAACCCTAACCCTAGCCCGAACCCTAACCCTAACACTTCCCCGAAGCCTGACCCTCACCCGTCCCCTAATCCTAAACCGTACGCTGACACTAACCAGCGCCCTCACACGTACGCTCCCCCTAAAGCGTTGTCGTACCCTCACCTGGACCCTAAACCGTCCCCGTCCCCTAACCCTAACCCTAGCCGGAACCCTAACCCTAACCCTTCCCCGAAGCCTGACCCTCACCCGTCCCCTAATCCTAACCCGTACGCTGACACTAACCCGCGCCCTCACACGTACGCTCCCGCTAAAGCGTTCTCGTGCCCTCACCTGGACCCTAAACCATTCCCGTCCCCTAACCCTAACCCTAGCCCGAACCCTAAACCTAACCCTTCCCCGAAGCCTGACCCTCACCCGTCCCCTAATCCTAACCCGTACTCTGACACTAACCCGCGCCCTCACACGTACGCTCCCCCTAAAGCGTTGTCGTGCCCTCACCTGGACCCTAAACCGTCCCCGTCCCCTAACACTAAACCTAGCCCGAACCCTAACCCTAACCCTTCCCCGAAGCCTGACCCTCACCCCTCCCCTAATCCTAACCCGTACGCTGACACTAATCCGCGCCCTCACACGTACGCTCCCGCTAAAGCGTTGTCGTGCCCTCAGCTGGACCCTAAACCGTCCCCGTCCCCTAACCCTAACCCTAGCCCGAACCCTAACCCTAACCCTTCCCCGAAGCCTGACCCTCACCCGTCCCATAATCCTAACCCGTACGCTGACACTAACCCGCGCCCTCACACGTACGCTCCCCCTAAAGCGTTGTCGTACCCTCACCTGGACCCTAAACCGTCCCCGGCCCCTAACCCTAACCCTAGCCCAAACCCTAACCCTAACCCTTCCCCGAAGCCTGACCCTCACCCGTCCCCTAATCCTAACCCGTACGCTGACACTAACCCGCGCCCTCACACGTACGCTCCCCCTAAAGCGTTTTCGTGCCCTCACCTGGTCCCTAAACCGTCCCCATCCCCTAACCCTAACCCTAGCCCGAACCCTAACCCTAACCCTTCCCCGAAGCCTGACCCTCACCCGTCCCGTAATCCTAACCCGTACGCTGACACTAACCCACGCCCTCACACGTACGCTGCCCCTAAAGCGTTGTCGTACCCTCACCTGGACCCTAAACCGTCCCCGTCCCCTAACCCTAACCCTAGCCCGAACCCTAACCCTAAGCCTTCCCCAAAGCCTGACCCTCACCCGTCCCCTAATCCTAACCCCTACTCTGACACTAACCCACGCCCTCACACGTACGCTCCCCCTAAAGCGTTGTCGTGCCCTCACCTGGACCCTAAACCGTCCCCGTCCCCTAACCCTAACCCTAGCCCGAACCCTAACCCTAACCCTTCCCCGAAGCCTGACCCTCACCCCTCCCGTAATCCTAACCCGTACGCTGACACTAACCCGCGCCCTCACACGTACGCTCCCCCTAAAGCGTTGTCGTGCCCTCACCTGGACCCTAAACCGTCCCCGTCCCCTAACCCTAACCCTAGCCCGAACCCTAACGTAACCCTTCCCCGAAGCCTCACCCTCACCCGTCCCCTAATCCTAACCCGTACGCTGACACTAACCCACGCCCTCACACGTACGCTACCCCTAAAGCGTTGTCGTACCCTCACCTGGACCCTAAACCGTCCCCGTCCCCTAACCCTAACCCTAGCCCGAACCCTAACCCTAACACTTCCCCGAAGCCTGACCCTCACCCGTCCCCTAATCCTAACCCGTAGGCTGACACTAACCCGCGCCCTCACACGTACGCTCCCCCTAAAGCGTTGTCGTACCCTCACCTGGACCCTAAACTGTCCCCGTCCCCTAACCCTAACCCTAGCCCGAACCCTAACCCTAACCCTTCCCCAAAGCCTGACCCTCACCCGTCCCCTAATCCTAACCCGTACGCTGACACTAACCCCCGCCCTCACACGTATGCTCCCCCTAAAGCGTTGTCGTTCCCTCACCTGGACCCTAAACCGTCCCCGTCCCCTAACCCTAACCCTCGCCCGAACCCTAACCCTAACCCTTCCCCGAAGCCTGACCCTCACCCGTCCCCTAATCCTAACCCGTACGCTGACACTAACCCGCGCCGTCACACGTACGCTCCCCCTAAAGCGTTGTCGTGCCCTCACCTGGACCCTAAACCGTCCCCGTCCCCTAACCCTAACCCTAGCCCGAACCCTAACCCTAACCCTTCCCCGAAGCCTGACCCTCACCCGTCCCCTAATCCTAACGCGTACGCTGACACTAACCCGTGCCCTCACACGTACGCTCCCCCTAAAGCGTTGTGGTATCCTAACCTGGACCCTAAACCGTCCCCATCCCCTAACCCTAGCCCGAACCCTAACCCTAACCCTTCCCCGAAGCCTCACCCTCACCCGTCCCCTAATCCTAACCCGTACGCTGACACTAACCCGCGCCCTCACACGTACGCTCCCCCTAAAGCGTTGTCGTACCCTCACCTGGAACCTAAACCGTCCCCGTCCCCTAACCCTAACCCTAGCCCGAACACTAACCCTAACCCTTCCCCGAATCCTGACCCTCACCCGTCCCCTAATCCTAACCCGTACGCTGACACTAACCCGCGCCCTCACACGTACGCTCCCCCTAAAGAGTTGTCGTGCCCTCACCTGGACCCTAAACCGTCCCCGTCCCCTAACCCTAACCCTAGCCCGACCCCTAACCCTAACACTTCCCTGAAGCCTGACCCTCACCCGTCCCCTAATCCTAACCCGTAGGCTGACACTAACCCGCGCCCTCACACGTACGCTCCCCCTAAAGCGTTGTCGTGCCCTCACCTGGACCCTAAACCGTCCCCGTCCCCTAACCCTAACCCTAGCCCGAACCCTAACCCTAACCCTTCCCCGAAGCCTCACCCTCACCCGTCCCCTAATCCTAACCCGTACGCTGACACTAACCCACGCCCTCACACGTACGCTCCCCCTACAGCGTTGTCGTACCCTCACCTGGACCCTAAACCGTCCCCGTCCCCTAACCCTAACCCTAGCCCGAACCCTAACCTTAACCCTTCCCCGAAACCTGACCCTCACCCGTCCCCTAATCCTAACTCGTACGCTGACACTAACCCGTGCCCTCACACGTACGCTCCCCCTAAAGCGTTGTCGTACCCTCACATGGACCCTAAACCGTCCCCGTCCCCTAACCCTAACCCTAGCCCGAACCCTAACCCTAACCCTTCCCCGAAGCCTGACCCTCACCCGTCCCCTAATCCTAACCCGTACGCTGACACTAACCCGCGCCCTCACACATACGCTCCCCCTAAAGCGTTGTCGTAACCTCACCTGGACCCTAAACCGTCCCCGTCCCCTAATCCTAACCCTAGCCCGAACCCTAACCCTAACCCTTCCCCGAAGCCTGACCCTCACCCGTCCCCTAATCCTAACCCGTACGCTGACACTAACCCGCGCCCTCACACGTACGCTCCCCCTAAAGCGTTGTCGTGCCCTCACCTGGACCCTAAACCGTCCCCGTCCCCTAACCCTAACCCTAGCCCGAACCCTAACCCTAACCCTTCCCCGAAGCCTGACCCTCTCCCGTCCCCTAATCCTAACCCGGACGCTGACACTAACCCGCGCCCTCACACGTACGCTCCCCCTAAAGCGTTGTCGTACCCTCACCTGGACCCTAAACCGTCCCCGGCCCCTAACCCTAACCCTAGCCCGAACCGTAACTCTAACCCTTCCCCGAAGCCTGACCCTCACCCGTCCCCCAATCCTAACCCGTACGCTGACACTAACCCGCGCCCTCACACGTACGCTCCCCCTAAAGCGTTGTCGTGCCCTCACCTGGACCCTAAACCGTCCCTGTCCCCTAACCCTAACCCTAGCCCGAACCCTAACCCTAACCCTTCCCCGAAGCCTGACCCTCACCCCTCCCGTAATCCTAACCCGTACGCTGACACTAACCCGCGCCCTCACACGTACGCTCCCCCTAAAGCGTTGTCGTGCCCTCACCTGGACCCTAAACCGTCCCCGTCCCCTAACCCTAACCCTAGCCCGAACCCTAACGTAACACTTCCCCGAAGCCTCACCCTCACCCGTCCCCTAATCCTAACCCGTACGCTGACACTAACCCACGCCCTCACACGTACGCTACCCCTAAAGCGTTGTCGTACCCTCACCTGGACCCTAAACCGTCCCCGTCCCCTAACCCTAACCCTAGCCCGAACCCTAACCCTAACACTTCCCCGAAGCCTGACCCTCACCCGTCCCCTAATCCTAACCCGTAGGCTGACACTAACCCGCGCCCTCACACGTACGCTCCCCCTAAAGCGTTGTCGTACCCTCACCTGGACCCTAAACTGTCCCCGTCCCCTAACCCTAACCCTAGCCCGAACCCTAACCCTAACCCTTCCCCAAAGCCTGACCCTCACCCGTCCCCTAATCCTAACCCGTACGCTGACACTAACCCCCGCCCTCACACGTATGCTCCCCCTAAAGCGTTGTCGTTCCCTCACCTGGACCCTAAACCGTCCCCGTCCCCTAACCCTAACCCTCGCCCGAACCCTAACCCTAACCCTTCCCCGAAGCCTGACCCTCACCCGTCCCCTAATCCTAACCCGTACGCTGACACTAACCCGCGCCGTCACACGTACGCTCCCCCTAAAGCGTTGTCGTGCCCTCACCTGGACCCTAAACCGTCCCCGTCCCCTAACCCTAACCCTAGCCCGAACCCTAACCCTAACCCTTCCCCGAAGCCTGACCCTCACCCGTCCCCTAATCCTAACGCGTACGCTGACACTAACCCGTGCCCTCACACGTACGCTCCCCCTAAAGCGTTGTGGTATCCTAACCTGGACCCTAAACCGTCCCCATCCCCTAACCCTAGCCCGAACCCTAACCCTAACCCTTCCCCGAAGCCTCACCCTCACCCGTCCCCTAATCCTAACCCGTACGCTGACACTAACCCGCGCCCTCACACGTACGCTCCCCCTAAAGCGTTGTCGTACCCTCACCTGGAACCTAAACCGTCCCCGTCCCCTAACCCTAACCCTAGCCC
The DNA here is from genome assembly GCF_964374135.1 of Grampus griseus. Classification (NCBI taxonomy): domain Eukaryota; kingdom Metazoa; phylum Chordata; class Mammalia; order Artiodactyla; family Delphinidae; genus Grampus; species Grampus griseus. The sequence continues at coordinate 43,873,115 of NC_139009.1, forward strand.
GAACACTAACCCTAACCCTTCCCCGAATCCTGACCCTCACCCGTCCCCTAATCCTAACCCGTACGCTGACACTAACCCGCGCCCTCACACGTACGCTCCCCCTAAAGAGTTGTCGTGCCCTCACCTGGACCCTAAACCGTCCCCGTCCCCTAACCCTAACCCTAGCCCGACCCCTAACCCTAACACTTCCCTGAAGCCTGACCCTCACCCGTCCCCTAATCCTAACCCGTAGGCTGACACTAACCCGCGCCCTCACACGTACGCTCCCCCTAAAGCGTTGTCGTGCCCTCACCTGGACCCTAAACCGTCCCCGTCCCCTAACCCTAACCCTAGCCCGAACCCTAACCCTAACCCTTCCCCGAAGCCTCACCCTCACCCGTCCCCTAATCCTAACCCGTACGCTGACACTAACCCACGCCCTCACACGTACGCTCCCCCTACAGCGTTGTCGTACCCTCACCTGGACCCTAAACCGTCCCCGTCCCCTAACCCTAACCCTAGCCCGAACCCTAACCTTAACCCTTCCCCGAAACCTGACCCTCACCCGTCCCCTAATCCTAACTCGTACGCTGACACTAACCCGTGCCCTCACACGTACGCTCCCCCTAAAGCGTTGTCGTACCCTCACATGGACCCTAAACCGTCCCCGTCCCCTAACCCTAACCCTAGCCCGAACCCTAACCCTAACCCTTCCCCGAAGCCTGACCCTCACCCGTCCCCTAATCCTAACCCGTACGCTGACACTAACCCGCGCCCTCACACATACGCTCCCCCTAAAGCGTTGTCGTAACCTCACCTGGACCCTAAACCGTCCCCGTCCCCTAATCCTAACCCTAGCCCGAACCCTAACCCTAACCCTTCCCCGAAGCCTGACCCTCACCCGTCCCCTAATCCTAACCCGTACGCTGACACTAACCCGCGCCCTCACACGTACGCTCCCCCTAAAGCGTTGTCGTGCCCTCACCTGGACCCTAAACCGTCCCCGTCCCCTAACCCTAACCCTAGCCCGAACCCTAACCCTAACCCTTCCCCGAAGCCTGACCCTCTCCCGTCCCCTAATCCTAACCCGGACGCTGACACTAACCCGCGCCCTCACACGTACGCTCCCCCTAAAGCGTTGTCGTACCCTCACCTGGACCCTAAACCGTCCCCGGCCCCTAACCCTAACCCTAGCCCGAACCGTAACTCTAACCCTTCCCCGAAGCCTGACCCTCACCCGTCCCCCAATCCTAACCCGTACGCTGACACTAACCCGCGCCCTCACACGTACGCTCCCCCTAAAGCGTTGTCGTGCCCTCACCTGGACCCTAAACCGTCCCTGTCCCCTAACCCTAACCCTAGCCCGAACCCTAACCCTAACCCTTCCCCGAAGCCTGACCCTCACCCGTCCCCTAATCCTAACCCGTAGGCTGACACTAACCCGCGCCCTCACACGTACGCTCCCCGTAAAGCGTCGTCGTACCCTCACCTGGACCCTAAACCGTCCCCGTCCCCTAACCCTAACCCTAGCCTGAACCCTAACCCTAACCCTTCCCCGAAGCCTGACCCTCACCTGTCCCCTAATCCTAACCCGTACGCTGACACTAACCCGAGCCCTCACACGTACGCTCCCCCTAAAGCGTTGTCGTGCCCTCACCTGGACCCTAAACCATCCCCGTCCCCTAACCCTAACCCTAGCCCGAACCCTAACCCTAACCCTTCCCCCAAGCCTGACCCTCACCCGTACCCTAATCCTAACCCGTACGCTGACACTAACCCGCGCCCTCACACATACGCTCCCCCTAAAGTGTTGTCGTGCCCTCACCTGGACCCTAAACCGTCCCCGTACCCTAACCCTAACCCTAGCCCGAACCCTTACCCTAACCCTTCCCCGAAGCCTGACCCTCACCCGTCCCCTAATCCTAACCCGTACGCTGACACTAACCCGCGCCCTCACACGTACGCTCCCCCTAAAGCGTTGTCGTACCCTCACCTGGACCCTAAACCGTCCCCGTCCCCTAACCCTAACCCTAGCCCAAACCCTAAACCTAACCCTTCCCCGAAGCCTGACCCTTACTCGTCCCCTAATCCTAACGCGTACGCTGACACTAACCCGTGCCCTCACACGTACGCTCCCCCTAAAGCGTTGTGGAACCCTAACCTGGACCCTAAACCGTCCCCGTCCCCTAACCGTAACCCTAGCCCGAACCCTAACCCTAACCCTTCCCCGAAGCCTGACCCTCACCCGTCCCCTAATCCTAACCCGTACGCTGACACTAACCCGCGCCCTCACACGTACGCTCCCCCTAAAGAGTTGTCGTGTCCTCACCTGGACCCTAAACCGTCCCCGTCCCCTAACCCTAACCCTAGCCCGAACCCTAATCCTAACCCTTCCCCGAAGCCTGACCCTCACCCGTCCCCTGATCCTAACCCGTAGGCTGACACTAACCCGCGCCCTCACACGTACGCTCCCCCTAAAGCGTTGTCGTGCCCTCACCTGGACCCTAAACCGTCCCCGTCCCCTAACCCTAACCCTAGCCCGAACCCTAACCCTAACCCTTCCCCGAAGCCTGACCCTCACCCGTCCCCTAATCCTAACGCGTACGCTGACACTAACCCGTGCCCTCACACGTACGCTCCCCCTAAAGCGTTGTGGTATCCTAACCTGGACCCTAAACTGTCCCCATCCCCTAACCCTAACCCTAGCCCGAACCCTAACCCTAACCCTTCCCCGAAGCCTCACCCTCACCCGTCCCCTAATCCTAACCCGTAGGCTGACACTAACCCGCGCTCTCACACGTACGCTCCCCCTAAAGCGTTGTCGTACCCTCACCTGAACCCTAAACCGTTCCCGTCCCCTAACCCTAACCCTAGCCCGAACCCTAACCCTAACCGTTCCCCGAAGCCTCACCCTCATCCGTCCCCTAATCCTAACCCGTTCGCTGAAACTAACCCGCGCCCTCACACGTACGCTCCCCCTAAAGCGTTGTCGTACCCTCACCTGGACCCTAAACCGTCCCCGTCCCCTAACCCTAACCCTAGCCGACACCCTAACCCTAAACCTTCCCCAAAGCCTGACCCTCACCCGTCCCCTAATCCTAACCCGTACGCTGACACTAACCCGCGCCCTCACACGTACGCTCCCCCTAAAGCGTTGTCGTACCCTCACCTGGACCCTAAACCGTCCCCATCCCCTAACCCTAACCCTAGCCCTAACCCTAACCCTAACCCTTCCCCAAAGCCTGACCCTCACCCGTCCCCTAATCCTAACCCGTACGCTGACACTAACCCGCGTCCTCACACGTACGCTCCCCCTAAAGCGTTGTCGTGCCCTCACCTGGACCCTAAACCGTCCCCGTCCCCTAACCCTAACCCTAGCCCGAACCCTAACCCTAACCCTTCCCCGAAGCCTGACCCTCACCCGTCCCCTAATCCTAACCCGTACGCTGACACTAACTCGCGCCCTCACACGTACGCTCCCCCTAAAGCGTTGTCGTACCCTCACCTGGACCCTAAACCGTCCCCGTCCCGTAACCCTAACCCAAGCCCGAACCCTAACCCTAACCCTTCCCCGAAGCCTGACCCTCACCCGTCCCCTAATCCTAACCCGTAGGCTGACACTAACCCGCGCCCTCACACGTACGCTCCCCCTAAAGCGTTGTCGTGCCCTCACCTGGACCCTAAACCGTCCCCATCCCCTAACCCTAACCCTAGCCCGAACCCTAACCCTAAACCTTCCCCGAAGCCTGACCCTCACCCGTCCCCTAATCCTAACCCGTAGGCTGACACTAACCTGCGCCCTCACACGTACGCTCCCCCTAAAGCGTTGTCGTGCCCTCACCTGGACCCTAAACCGTCCCCGTCCCCTAACCCTAACCCTAGCCCGAACCCTAACCCTAACCCTTCCCCGAAGCCTGACCCTCACCCGTCCCCTAATCCTAACCCGTACGCTGACACTAACCCACGCCCTCACACGTACGCTCCCCCTAAAGCGTTGTCGTACCCTCACCTGGACCCTAAACCGTCCCCGTCCCCTAACCCTAACCCTAGCCGGAATCCTAACCCTAACCCTTCCCCGAAGCCTGACCCTCACCCGTCCCCTAATCCTAACACGTACGCTGACACTAACCCGCGCCCTCCCACGTACGCTCTCCCTAAAGCGTTGTCGTACCCTCACCTGGACCCTAAACCGTCCCCGTCCCCTAACCCTAACCCTAGCCCGAACCCTAACCCTAACCCTTCCCCGAAGCCTGACCCTCACCCGTCCCCTAATCCTAACCCGTACGCTGACACTAACCCGCGCCCTCACATGTACACTCCGCCTAAAGCGTTGTTGTGCCCTCACCTGGACCCTAAACCGTCCCCGTCCCCTAACCCTAACCCTAGCCCGAACCCTAACCCTAACCCTTCCCCGAAGCCTGACCCTCAACTGTCCCCTAATCCTAACCCGTACGCTGACACTAACCCGCGCCCTCACACGTACGCTCCCCCTAAAGCGTTCTCGTGCCCTCACCTGGACCCTCAACCTTCCCCGTCCCCTAACCCTAACCCTAGCCCGAACCCTAACCCTAACCCTTCCCCGAAGCCTGACCCTCACCCGTCCCCTAATCCTAACCCGTAGGCTGACACTAACCCGCGACCTCACACGTACGCTCCCCCTAAAGCGTTGTCGTACCCTCACCTGGACCCTAAACCGTCCCCGTCCCCTAACCCTAACCCTAGCCCGAACCCTAACCCTAACTCTTCCCCGAAGCCTGACCCTCACCCGTCCCCTAATCCTAACCCGTACGCTGACACTAACCCGCGCCCTCACACGTACGCTCCCTCTAAAGCGTTGTCGTGCCCTCACCTGGACCCTAAACCGTCCCCATCCCCTAACCCTAACCCTAGCCCGAACCCTAACCCTAACCCTTCCCCGAAGCCTGACCCACAACTGTCCCTTAATCCTAACCCGTACGCTGACACTAACCCGCGCCCTCACACGTACACTCCCCCTAAAGCGTTGTTGTGCCCTCACCTGGACCCTAAACCGTCCCCGTCCCCTAACCCTAACCCTAGCCCGAACCCTAACCCTAACCCTTCCCCGAAGCCTGACCCTCACCCGTCCCCTAATCCTAACCCGTAGGCTGACACTAACCCGCGACCTCACACGTACGCTCCCCCTAAAGCGTTGTCGTACCCTCACCTGGACCCTAAACCGTCCCCGTCCCCTAACCCTAACCCTAGCCCGAACCCTAACCCTAACTCTTCCCCGAAGCCTGACCCTCACCCGTCCCCTAATCCTAACCCGTACGCTGACACTAACCCGCGCCCTCACACGTACGCTCCCCCTAAAGCGTTGTCGTGCCCTCACCTGGACCCTAAACCGTCCCCGTCCCCTAACCCTAACCCTAGCCCGAACCCTAACCCTAACCCTTCCCCGAAGCCTGACCCTCACCCGTCCCCTAATCCTAACCCGTAGGCTGACACTAACCCGCACCCTCACATGTACGCTCTCCCTAAAGCGTTTTCGTACCCTCACCTGGACCCTAAACCGTCCCCGTCCCCTAACCCTAACCCTAGCCCGAACCCTAACCCTAACCCTTCCCCGAAGCGTGACCGTCACCCGTCCCTTAATCCTAACCCGTACGCTGACACTAACCCGCGCCCTCACACGTACGCTCCCCCTAAAGCGTTGTCGTGCCCTCACCTGGACCCTAAACCGTCCCCGTCCCGTAACGCTAACCCTAGCCCGAACCCTAACCCTAACCCTTCCCCGAAGCCTGACCCTCAACCATCCCCTAATCCTAACCCGTACGCTGACACTAGCCCGCGCCCTGACACGTACGCTCCCCCTAAAGCGTTGTTGTGCCCTCACCAGGACCCTAAACCGTCCCCGTCCCCAACCCTAACCCTAGCCCGAACCCTAACCCTAACCCTTCCCCGAAGCCTGACCCTTACCCGTCCCCTAATCCTAACCCGTACGCTGACACTAACCCGCGCCCTCACACGTACGCTCCCCCTAAAGCGTTGTCGTACCCTCACCAGGACCCTAAACCGTCCCCGTCCCCTAACCCTAACCCTAGCCCGAACCCTAACCCTAAACCTTCCCCGAAGCCTGACCCTCACCCGTCCCTTAATCCTAACCCGTACGCTGACACTAACCCGCGCCCTCACACGTACGCTCCCCCTAAAGCGGTGTCGTACCCTCACCTGGACCCTAAACCGTCCCCGTCCCCTAACCCTAATCCTAGCCCGAACCCTAACACTAACCCTTCCCCGAAGCCTGACCCTCACCCGTCCCCTAATCCTAACCCGTACGCTGACACTAACCCGCGCCCTCACACGTACGCTCCCCCTAAAGCGTTGTCGTGCCCTCACCTGGACCCTAAACCGTCCCCGTCCCCTAACCCTAACCCTAGCCCGAACCCTAACCCTAACCCTTCCCCGAAGCCTGACCCTCACCCGTCCCCTAATCCTAACCCGTAGGCTGACACTAACCCGCGCCCTCACACGTACGCTCCCCCTAAAGCGTTGTCGTACCCTCACCTGGACCCTAAACCGTCCCCGTCCCCTAACCCTAACCCTAGCCCGAACCCTAACCCTAAACCTTCCCCGAAGCCTGACCCTCACCCGTCCCCTAATCCTAACCCGTACGCTGACACTAACCCGCGCCCTCACACGTACGCTCCCCCTAAAGCGTTGTCGTACCCTCACCTGGACCCTAAACCGTCCCCGTCCCCTAACCGTAACCCTAGCCCGAACCCTAACCCTAACCCTTCCCCGAAGCCTGACCCTCACCCGTCCCCTAATCCTAACCCGTACGCTGACACTAACCCGCGCCCTCACACGTACGCTCCCCCTAAAGCGTTGTCGTACCCTCACCTGGACCCTAAACCGTCCCCATCCCCTAACCCTAACCCTAGCCCGAACCCTAACCCTAACCCTTCCCCGAAGCCTGACCCTCACCCGTCCCCTAATCCTAACCCGTACGCTGACACTAACCCGCGCCCTCACACGTACGCTCCCCGTAAAGCGTTGTCGTGCCCTCACCTGGACCCTAAACCGTCCCCGTCCCCTAACCCTAACCCTAGCCCGAACCCTAACCCTAACCCTTCCCCGAAGCCTGACCCTCACCCGTCCCCTAATCCTAACCCGTACGCTGACACTAACCCGCGCCCTCACACGTACGCTCCCCCTAAAGCGTTGTCGTACCCTCACCTGGACCCTAAACCGTCCCCGTCCCCTAACCCTAACCCTAGCCCGAACCCTAACCCTAACCCTTCCCCGAAGCCTGACCCTCACCCGTCCCCTAATCCTAACCCGTACGCTGACACTAACCCGCGCCCACACACGTACGCTCCCCCTAAAGCATTGTCGTACCCTCACCTGGACCCTGAACCGTCCCCGTCCCCTAACCCTAACCTTAGCCCGAACCCTAACCCTAACCCTTCCCCGAAGCCTGACCCTCACCCGTCCCCTAATCCTAACCCGTACGCTGACACTAACCCGCGCCCTCACACGTACGCTCCCCCTAAAGCGTTGTCGTACCCTCACCTGGACCCTAAACCGTCCCCGTCCCCTAACCCTAACCCTAGCCCGAACCCTAACCCTAACCCTTCCCCGAAGCCTGACCCTCACCCGTCCCCTAATCCTAACCTGTACGCTGACACTAACCCGTGCCCTCACACGTACGCTCCCCCTAAAGCGTTGTCGTACCCTCACCTGGACCCTAAACCGTCCCCGTCCCCTAACCCTAACCCTAGCCCGAACCCTAACCCTAACCCTTCCCCGAAGCCTGACCCTCACCCGTCCCCTAATCCTAACCCGTACGCTGACACTAACCCGCGCCCTCACACGTACGCTCCCCCTAAAGCGTTGTCGTACCCTCACCTGGACCCTAAACCGTCCCCGTCCCCTAACCCTAACCCTAGCCCGAACCCTAACCCTAACCCTTCCCCGAAGCCTGACCCTCACCCGTCCCCTAATCCTAACCCGTACGCTGACACTAACCCGCGCCCACACACGTACGCTCCCCCTAAAGCATTGTCGTACCCTCACCTAGACCCTGAACCGTCCCCGTCCCCTAACCCTAACCTTAGCCCGAACCCTAACCCTAACCCTTCCCCGAAGCCTGACCCTCACCCGTCCCCTAATCCTAACCCGTACGCTGACACTAACCCGCGCCCTCACACGTACGCTCCCCCTAAAGCGTTGTCGTGCCCTCACCTGGACCCTAAACCGTCCCCGTCCCCAACCCTAACCGTAGCCCGAACCCTAACCCTAACCCTTCCCCGAAGCCTGACCCTCAACCGTCCCCTAATCCTAACCCGTACGCTGACACTAACCCGCGCCCTCGCACGTACGCTCCCCCTAAAGCGTTGTCGTGCCGTCACCTGGACCCTAAACCTTCCCCGTCCCCTAACCCTAACCCTAGCCCGAACCCTAACCCTAACCCTTCCCCGAAGCCTTACCCTCACCTGTCCCCTAATCCTAACGCGTACGCTGACACTAACCCGCGCCCTCACACGTACGCTCCCCCTAAAGCGTTGTCGTGCCCTCACCTGGACCCTAAACCGTCCCCGTCCCCTAACCCTAATCCTAGCCCGAACCCTAACCCTAACCCTTCCCCGAAGCCTGACCCTCACCCGTCCCCTAATCCTAACCCGTACGCTGACACTAACCCGCGCCCTCACACGTACGCTCCCCCTAAAGCGTTGTCGTACCCTCACCTGGACCCTAAACCGTCCCCAGCCCCTAACCCTAACCCTAGCCCGAACCCTAACCCTAACCCTTCCCCGAAGCCTGACCCTCACCCGTCCCCTAATCCTAACCCGTACGCTGACACTAACCCGCGCCCTCACACGTACGCTCCCCCTAAAGCGTTGTCGTGCCCTCACCTGGACCCTAAACCGTCCCCGTCCCCTAACCCTAACCCTAGCCCGAACCCTAACCCTAACCCTTCCCCGAAGCCTGACCCTCACCCGTCCCCTAATCCTAACCCGTACGCTGACACTAACCCGCGCCCTCACACGTACGCTCCCCCTAAAGCGTTGTCGTACCCTCACCTGGACCCTAAACCGTCCCCGTCCCCTAACCCTAACCCTAGCCCGAACCCTAACCCTAACCCTTCCCCGAAGCCTGACCCTCACCCGTCCCCTAATCCTAACCCGTACGCTGACACTAACCCGCGCCCTCACACGTACGCTCCCCCAAAGCGGTGTCGTACCCTCACCTGGACCCTAAACCGTCCCCGTCCCCTAACCCTAATCCTAGCCCGAACCCTAACCCTAACCCTTCCCCGAAGCCTGACCCTCACCCGTCCCCTAATCCTAACCAGTACGCTGACACTAACCCGCGCCCTCACACGTACGCTCCCCCTAAAGCGTTGTCGTGCCCTCACCTGGACCCTAAACCGTCCCCGTCCCCTAACCCTAACCCTAGCCCGAACCCTAACCCTAACCCTTCCCCGAAGCCTGACCCTCACCCGTCCCCTAATCCTAACCCGTAGGCTGACACTAACCCGCGCCCTCACACGTACGCTCCCCCTAAAGCGTTGTCGTACCCTCACCTGGACCCTAAACCGTCCCCGTCCCCTAACCCTAACCCTAGCCCGAACCCTAACCCTAAACCTTCCCCGAAGCCTGACCCTCACCCGTCCCCTAATCCTAACCCGTACGCTGACACTAACCCGCGCCCTCACACGTACGCTCCCCCTAAAGCGTTGTCGTACCCTCACCTGGACCCTAAACCGTCCCCGTCCCCTAACCGTAACCCTAGCCCGAACCCTAACCCTAACCCTTCCCCGAAGCCTGACCCTCACCCTTCCCCTAATCCTAACCCGTACGCTGACACGAACCTGCGCCCTCACACGTACGCTCCCCCTAAAGCGTTGTCGTGCCCTCACCTGGACCCTAAACCGTCCCCGTCCCCAACCCTAACCGTAGCCCGAACCCTAACCCTAACCCTTCCCCGAAGCCTGACCCTCAACCGTCCCCTAATCCTAACCCGTACGCTGACACTAACCCGCGCCCTCGCACGTACGCTCCCCCTAAAGCGTTGTCGTGCCCTCACCTGGACCCTAAACCGTCCCCGTCCCCTAACCCTAACCCTAGCCCGAACCCTAACCCTAACCCTTCCCCGAAGCCTTACCCTCACCTGTCCCCTAATCCTAACGCGTACGCTGACACTAACCCGCGCCCTCACACGTACGCTCCCCCTAAAGCGTTGTCGTGCCCTCACCTGGACCCTAAACCGTCCCCGTCCCCTAACCCTAACCCTAGCCCGAACCCTAACCCTAACCCTTCCCCGAAGCCTGACCCTCACCCGTCCCCTAATCCTAACCCGTACGCTGACACTAACCCGCGCCCTCACACGTACGCTCCCCCTAAAGCGTTGTCGTACCCTCACCTGGACCCTAAACCGTCCCCGGCCCCTAACCCTAACCCTAGCCCGAACCCTAACCCTAACCCTTCCCCGAAGCCTGACCCTCACCCGTCCCCTAATCCTAACCCGTTCGCTGACACTAACCCGCGCCCTCACACGTACGCTCCCCCTAAAGCGTTGTCGTGCCCTCACCTGGACCCTAAACCGTCCCCGTCCCCTAACACTAACCCTAGCCCGAACCCTAACCCTAACACTTCTCCGAAGCCTGACACTCACCCGTCCCCTAATCCTAACCCGTACGCTGACACTAACCCGCGCCCTCACACGTACGCTCCCCCTAAAGCGTTGTCGTGCCCTCACCTGGACCCTAAACCGTCCCCGTCCCCTAACCCTAACCCTAGCCCGAACCCTAACCCTAACCCTTCCCCGAAGCCTGACCCTCAACCGTCCCCTAATCCTAACCCGTACGCTGACACTAACCCGCGCCCTCACACGTACGCTCCCCCTAAAGCGTTGTCGTACCCTCACCTGGACCCTAAACCGTCCCCGTCCCCTAACCCTAACCCTAGCCCGAACCCTAACCCTAACCCTTCCCCGAAGCCTGACCCTCACCCGTCCCCTAATCCTAACCCGTACGCTGACACTAACCCACGCCCTCACACGTACGCTCCCCCTAAAGCGTTGTCGTACCCTCACCTGGACCCTAAACCGTCCCCGTCCCCTAACCCTAACCCTAGCCTGAACTCTAACCCTAACCCTTCCCCGAAGCCTGACCCTCACCCGTCCCCTAATCCTAACCCGTACGCTGACACTAACCCGCGCCCTCACACGTACGCTCCCCCTAAAGCGTTGTCGTACCCTCACCTGGACCCTAAACCGTCCCCGGCCCCTAACCCTAACCCTAGCCCGAACCCTAACCCTAACCCTTCCCCGAAGCCTGACCCTCACCCGTCCCCTAATCCTAACCCGTACGCTGACACTAACCCGCGCCCTCACACGTACGCTCCCCCTAAAGCGTTGTCGTGCCCTCACCTGGACCCTAAACAGTCCCCGTCCCCTAACCCTAACCCTAGCCCGAACCCTAACCCTAACCCTTGCCCGAAGCCTGACCCTCACCCGTCCCCTAATCCTAACCCGTACGCTGACACTAACCCGCGCCCTCACACGTACGCTCCCCCTAAAGCGTTGTCGTACCCTCACCTGGACCCTGAACCGTCCCCGTCCCCTAACCCTAACCCTAGCCCGAACCCTAACCCTAACCCTTCCCCGAAGCCTGACCCTCACCCGTCCCCTAATCCTAACCCGTACGCTGACACTAACCCGCGCCCTCACACGTACGCTCCCCCTAAAGCGTTGTCGTGCCCTCACCTGGACCCTAAACCGTCCCCGTCCCCTAACCCTAACCCTAGCCCGAACCCTAACCCTAACCCTTGCCCGAAGCCTGACCCTCACCCGTCCCCTAATCCTAACCCGTACGCTGACACTAACCCGCGCCCTCACACGTACGCTCCCCCTAAAGCGTTGTCGTGCCCTCACCTGGACCCTAAACCGTCCCCGTCCCCTAACCCTAACCCTAGCCCGAACCCTAACCCTAACCCTTCCCCGAAGCCTGACCCTCAACCGTCCCCTAATCCTAACCCGTACGCTGACACTAACCCGCACCCTCACACGTACGCTCCCCCTAAAGGGTTGTCGTGCCCTCACCTGGACCCTAAACCGTCCCCGTCCACTAACCCTAACCCTAGCCCGAACCCTAACCCTAACCCTTCCCCGAAGCCTTACCCTCACCCGTCCCCTAATCCTAACGCGTACGCTGACACTAACCCGTGCCCTCACACGTACGCTCCCCCTAAAGCGTTGTCGTGCCCTCACCTGGACCCTAAACCTTCCCCGTCCCCTAACCCTAACCCTAGCCCGAACCCTAACCCTAACACTTCCCCGAAGCCTGACCCTCACCCGTCTCCTAATCCTAACCCGTACGCTGACACTAACCCGCCCCCTCACACGTACGCTCCCCCTAAAGCGTTGTCGTGCCCTCACCTGGACCCTAAACCGTCCCCGTCCCCTAACCCTAACCCTAGCCCGAACCCTAACCCTAACCCTTCCCCGAAGCCTCACCCTCACCCGTCCCCTAATCCTAACCCGTACACTGACACTAACCCGCGCCCTCACACGTACGCTCCCCCTAAAGCGTTGTCGTGCCCTCACCTGGACCCTAAACCGTCCCTGTCCCCTAACCCTAACCCTAGCCCGAACCCTAACCCTAAACCTTCCCCGAAGCCTGACCCTCACCCGTCCCTTAATCCTAACCCGTACGCTGACACTAGCCCGCGCCCTCACACGTACGCTCCCCCTAAAGCGTTGTTGTGCCCTCACCTGGACCCTAAACCGTCCCCGTCCCCAACCCTAACCCTAGCCCGAAACCTAACCCTAACCCTTCCCCGAAGCCTGACCCTCACCCGTCCCCTAATCCTAACCCGTACGCTGACACTAACCCGCGCCCTCACACGTACGCTCCCCCTAAAGCGTTGTCGTACCCTCACCTGGACCCTAAACCGTCCCCGTCCCCTAACCCTAACCCTAGCCCGAAACCTAACCCTAACCCTTCCCCGAAGCCTGACCCTCACCCGTCCCCTAATCCTAACCCGTACGCTGACACTAACCCGCGCCCTCACACGTACGCTCCCCCTAAAGCGTTGTCGTACCCTCACCTGGACCCTAAACCGTCCCCGTCCCCTAACCCTAACCCTAGCCCGAACCCTAACCCTAACCCTTCACCGAAGCCTCACCCTCACCCGTCCCCTAATCCTAACCCGTAGGCTGACACTAACCCGCGCCCTCACACGTACGCTCCCCCTAAAGCGTTTTTGTACCCTCACCTGGACCCTAAACCGTCCCCGTCCTCTAACCCTAACCCTAGCCCGAACCCTAACCCTAACCCTTCCTCGAAGCCTGACCCTCACCCGTCCCCTAATCCTAACCCGTACGCTGACACTAACCCGCGCCCTCATACGTACGCTCCCCCTAAAGCGTTGTCGTGCCCTCACCTGGACCCTAAACCGTCCCCGTCCCCTAACCCTAACCCTAGCCCGAACCCTAACCCTAACCCTTCCCCGAAGCCTGACCCTCACCCGTCCCCTAATCCTAAACCGTACGCTGACACTAACCCGCGCCCTCATACGTACGCTCCCCCTAAAGCGTTGTCGTACCCTCACCTGGACCCTAATCCGTCCCTGTCCCCTAACCCTAACCCTAGCCCGAACCCTAACCCTAACCCTTCCCCGAAGCCTGACCCTCACCCGTCCCCTAATCCTAACCCGTACGCTGACAATAACCCGCGCCCTCACACGTACGCTCCCCCTAAAGCGTTGTCGTGCCCTCACCTGGACCCTAAACCGTCCCCGTCCCCTAACCCTAACCCTAGCCCGAACCCTAACCCTAACCCTTCCCCGAAGCCTGACCCTCACCCGTCCCCTAATCCTAACCCGTACGCTGACACTAACCCGCGCCCTCACATGTACGCTCCCCCTAAAGCGTTGTTGTACCCTCACCTGGACCCTAAACCGTCCCCGTCCTCTAACCCTAACCCTAGCCCGAACCCTAACCCTAACCCTTCCCCAAAGCCTGACCCTCACCCGTCCCCTAATCCTAACCCGTACGCTGACACTAACCCACGCCCTCACACGTACGCTTCCCCTAAAGCGTTGTCGTGCCCTCACCTGGACCCTAAACCGTCCCCGTCCCCTAACCCTAACCCTAGCCCGAACCCTAACCCTAACCCTTCCCCGAAACCTGACCCTCACTCGTCCCCTAATCCTAACCCGTACGCTGACACTAACCTGCGCCCTCACACGTACGCACCCCCTAAAGCGTTGTCGTGCCCTCACCTGGACCCTAAACCGTCCCCGTCCCCTAACCCTAACCCTAGCCCGAACCCTAACCCTAACCCTTCCCCAAAGCCTGACCCTCACCCGTCCCCTAATCCTAACCCGTACGCTGACACTAACCCGCGCCCTCACACGTCCGCTCCCCCTAAAGCATTGTCGTGCCCTCACATGGACCCTAAACCGTCCCCGTCCCCTAACCCTAACCGTAGCCCGAACCCTAACCCTAACCCTTCTCCGAAGCCTGACCCTCACCCGTCCCCTAATCCTAACCCGTAGGCTGACACTAACCCGCGCCCTGACACGTACGCTCCCCCTAAAGCGTTGTCGTGCCCTCACCTGGACCCTAAACCGTCCCCGTCCCCTAACCCTAACCCTAGCCCGAACCCTAACCCTAACCCTTCCCCGAAGCCTCACCCTCACCCGACCCCTAATCCTAACCCGTACGCTGACACTAACCCGCGCCCTCAGACGTACGCTCCCCCTAAAGCGTTGTCGTACCCTCACCTGCACCCTAAACCGTCCCCGTCCCCTAACCCTAACCCTAGCCCGAACCCTAACCCTAACCCTTCCCCGAAGCCTGACCCTCACCCGTCCCCTAATCCTAACCCGTACGCTGACACTAACCCGCGCCCTCACACGTACGCTCCCCCTAAAGCGTTGTCGTACCCTCACCTGCACCCTAAACCGTCCCCGTCCCCTAACCCTAACCCTAGCCCGAACCCTAACCCTAACCCTTCCCTAAAGCCTGACCCTCACCCGGCCCCTAATCCTAACCCGTACGCTGACAGTAACCCGCGCCCTCACACGTACGCTCCCCCTAAAGCGTTGTGGTACCCTAACCTTGACCCTAAACCGTCCCCGTCCCCTAACCCTAACCCTAGCCCGAACCCTAACCCTAACCCTTCCCCGAAGCCTGACCCTCACCCGTCCCCTAATCCTAACCCGTACGCTGACACTAACCCGCGCCCTCACACGTACGCTCCCCCTAAAGCGTTGTCGTACCCTCACCTGGACCCTAAACCGTCCCCGTCCCCTAACCCTAACCCTAGCCCGAACCCTAACCCTAACCCTTCCCCGAAGCCTGACCCTCACCCGTCCCCTAATCCTAACGCGTACGCTGACACTAACCCGTGCCCTCACACGTACGCTCCCCCTAAAGCGTTGTGGTACCCTAACCTCGACCCTAAACCGTCCCCGTCCCTTAACCCTAACCCTAGCCCGAACCCTAACCCTAACCCTTCTCCGAAGCCTGACCCTCACCCATCCCCTAATCCTAACCCGTACGCTGACACTAACCCGCGCCCTCACACGTACGCTCCCCCTAAAGAGTTGTCGTGCCCTCACCTGGACCCTAAACCGTCCCCGTCCCCTAACCCTAACCCTAGCCCGAACCCTAACCCTAACCCTTCACCGAAGCGTCACCCTCACCCGTCCCCTAATCCTAACCCGTAGGCTGACACTAACCCGCGCCCTCACACGTACGCTCCCCCTAAAGCGTTTTTGTACCCTCACCTGGACCCTAAACCGTCCCCGTCCTCTAACCCTAACCCTAGCCCGAACCCTAACCCTAACCCTTCCTCGAAGCCTGACCCTCACCCGTCCCCTAATCCTAACCCGTACGCTGACACTATCCCGTGCCCTCACACGTACGCTCCCCCTAAAGCGTTGTCGTGCCCTCACCTGGACCCTAAACCGTCCCCGTCCCCTAACCCTAACCCTAGCCCGAACCCTAACCCTAACCCTTCCCCGAAGCCTGACCCTCACCCGTCCCCTAATCCTAAACCGTACGCTGACACTAACCCGCGCCCTCATACGTACGCTCCCCCTAAAGCGTTGTCGTACCCTCACCTGGACCCTAATCCGTCCCTGTCCCCTAACCCTAACCCTAGCCCGAACCCTAACCCTAACCCTTCCCCGAAGCCTGACCCTCACCCGTCCCCTAATCCTAAACCGTACGCTGACACTAACCCGCGCCCTCACACGTACGCTCCCCCTAAAGCGTTGTCGTGCCCTCACCTGGACCCTAAACCGTCCCCGTCCCCTAACCCTAACCCTAGCCCGAACCCTAACCCTAACCCTTCCCCGAAGCCTGACCCTCACCCCTCCCCTAATCCTAAGCCGTACGCTGACACTAACCCGCGCCCTCACACGTATGCTACCCCTAAAGCGTTGTAGTACCCTCACCTGGACCCTAAACCGTCCCCGTCCCCTAACCCTAACCCTAGCCCGAAACCTAACCCTAACCCTTCCCCAAAGCCTGACCCTCACCCGTCCCCTAATCCTAACCCGTACGCTGACACTAACCCGCGCCCTCACACGTACGCTCCCGCTAAAGCGGTGTCGTGCCCTCACCTGGACCCTAAACCGTTCCCGTCCCCTAACCCTAACCCTAGCCCGAACCCTAACCCTAACCCTTCCCCTTAGCCTGACCCTCACCCGTCCCCTAATCCTAACCAGTACGCTGACACTAACCCGCGCCCTCAGACGTACGCTCCCCCTAAAGCGTTGTCGTGCCCTCACCTGGACCCTAAACCGTCCCCGTCCCCTAACCCTAACCCTAGCCTGAACCCTAACCCTAACCCTTCCCCGAAGCCTGAACCTCACCCGTCCCCTAATCCTAACCCGTAGGCTGACACTAACCCGCGCCCTCACACGTACGCTCCCGTAAAGCGTTGTCGTACCCCCACCTGGACCCTAAACCGTCCCCGTCCCCTAACCCTAACCCTAGCCCGAACCCTAACCCTAACCCTTCCCCGAAGGCTGACCCTCACCCGTCCCCTAATCCTAACCCGTACGCTGACACTAACCCGCGCCCTCACACGTACGCTCCCCCTAAAGCGTTGTCGTACCCTCACCTGGACCCTAAACCGTCCCCGTCCCCTAACCCTAACCCTAGCCCGAACCCTAACCCTAACCCTTCCCCGAAGCCTCACCCTCACCCGACCCCTAATCCTAACCCGTACGCTGACACTAACCCGCGCCCTCACACGTAGGCTCCCCCTAAAGCGTTGTCGTACCCTCACCTGGACCCTAAACCGTCCCCGTCCCCTAACCCTAACCCTAGACCGAACCCTAACCCTAAACCTTCCCCGAAGCCTCCCGCTCACCCGTCCCCTAATCCCTACCCGTACGCTGACACTAGCCCGCGCCCTCACACGTACGCTCCCCCTAAAGCGTTGTTGTGCCCTCACCAGGACCCTAAACCGTCCCCGTCCCCAACCCTAACCCTAGCCCGAACCCTAACCCTAACCCTTCCCCGAAGCCTGACCCTCACCCGTCCCCTAATCCTAACCCGTACGCTGACACTAACCCGCGCCCTCACACGTACGCTCCCCCTAAAGCGTTGTCGTACCCTCACCTGGACCCTAAACCGTCCCGGGCCCCTAACCCTAACCCTTCCCCGAAGCCTGACCCTCACCCGTCCCCTAATCCTAACCCGTACGCTGACACTAACCCGCGCCCTCACACGTACGCTCCCCCTAAAGCGTTGTCGTGCCCTCACCTGGACCCTAAACCGTCCCCGTCCCCTAACACTAACCCTAGCCCGAACCCTAACCCTAACCCTTCCCCGAAGCCTGACCCTCACCCCTCCCCTAATCCTAACCCGTACGCTGACACTAACCCGCGCCCTCACACGTACGCTCCCGCTAAAGCGTTGTCATGCCCTCATCTGGACCCTAAATCGTTCCCATCCCCTAACCCTAACCCTAGCCCGAACCCTAACCCTAACCCTTCCCAGAAGCCTGACCCTCACCCGTCCCCTAATCCTAACCCGTACGCTGACACTAACCCGCGCCCTCACACGTACGCTGCCCCTAAAGCGTTGTCGTGCCCTCACCTGGACCCTAAACTGTCCCCGTCCCCTAACCCTAACCCTAGCCCGAACCCTAACCCTAACCCTTCCCCGAAGCCTGACCCTCACCCGTCCCCTAATCCTAACCCGTACGCTGACACTAACCCGCGCCCTCACACGTACGCTCCCCCTAAAGCGTTGTCGTACCCTCACCTGGACCCTAAACCGTCCCCGCCCCCTAACCCTACCCTAGCCCGAACCCTAACCCTAACCCTTCCCCGAAGCCTGACCCTCACCCGTCCCCTAATCCTAACCCGTACGCTGACACTAACCCGCGCCCTCACACGTACGCTCCCCCTAAAGCGTTTTCGAGCCCTCACCTGGACCCTAAACCGTCCCCGTCCCCTAACCCTAACCCTAGCCCGAACCCTAAACCTAACCCTTCCCCGAAGCCTGACCCTCACCCGTCCCATAATCCTAACCCGTACGCTGACACTAACCCGCGCCCTCACATGTACGCTGCCCCTAAAGCGTTGTCGTACCCTCACCTGGACCCTAAACCGTCCCCGTCCCCTAACCCTAACCCTAGCCCGAACCCTAACCCTAACCCTTCCCCAAAGCCTGACCCTCACCCGTCCCCTAATCCTAAGCCCTACACTGATACTAACCCACGCCCTCACACGTACGCTCCCCCTAAAGCGTTGTCGTGCCCTCACCCAGACCGTAAACCTTCCCCGTCCCCTAACCCTAACCCTAGCCCGAACCCTAACCCTAACCCTTCCCCGAAGCCTGACCCTCACCCGTCCCCTAATCCTAACGCGTACGCTGACACTAACCCGCGCCCTCACACGTACGCTCCCCCTAAAGCGTTGTCGTGCCCTCACCTGGACCCTAAACCGTCCCCGTCCCCTAACCCTAACCCTAGCCCGAACCCTAACCGTAACACTTCCCCGAAGCCTGACCCTCACCCGTCCCCTAATCCTAACCCGTAGGCTGACACTAACCCGCGCCCTCACACGTACGCTCCCCCTAAAGTGTTGTCGTGCCCTCACCTGGACCCTAAATCGTCCCCGTCCCCTAACCCTAACCCTAGCCCGAACCCTAACCCTAACCCTTCCCCGAAGCCTGACCCTCACCCGTCCCCTAATCCTAACTCGTACGCTGACACTAACCCGTGCCATCACACGTACGCTCCCCCTAAAGCGTTGTTGTACCCTCACATGGACCCTAAACCGTCCCCGTCCCCTAACCCTAACCCTAGCCCGAACCCTAACCCTAACCCTTCCCCGAAGCCTGACCCTCACCCGTCCCCTAATCCTAACGCGTACGCTGACACTAACCCGCGCCCTCACACGTACGCTCCCCCTAAAGCGTTGTCGTGCCCTCACCTGGACCCTAAACCGTCCCCGTCCCCTAACCCTAACCCTAGCCCGAACCCTAACCCTAACCCTTCCCCGAAGCCTTACCCTCACCCGTCCCCTAATCCTAACGCGTACGCTGACACTAACCCGCGCCCTCACACGTACGCTCCCCCTAAAGCGTTGTCGTGCCCTCACCTGGACCGTAAACCGTCCCCGTCCCCTAACCCTAACCCTAGCCCGAACCCTAACCCTAACACTTTCCCGAAGCCTGACCCTCACCCGTCCCCTAATCCTAACCCGTAGGCTGACACTAACCCGCGCCCTCACACGTACGCTCCCACTAAAGTGTTGTCGTGCCCTCAGCTGGACTCTAAACCGTCCCCGTCCCCTAACCCTAACCCTAGCCCGAACCCTAACCCTAACCCTTCCCCGAAGCCTGACCCTCACCCGTTCCCTAATCCTAACTCGTACGCTGACACTAACCCGCGCCATCACACGTACGCTCCCCCTAAAGCGTTGTCGTACCCTCACATGGACCCTAAACCGTCCCCGTCCCCTAACCCTAACCCTAGCCCGAACCCTAACCCTAACCCTTCCCCGAAGCCTGACCCTCACCCGTCCCCTAATCCTAACCCGTACGCTGACACTAAACCGCGCCCTCACACGTACGCTCCCCCTAAAGCGTTGTCGTAACCTCACCTGGACCCTAAACCGTCCCCGTCCCCTAATCCTAACCCTAGCCCGAACCCTAACCCTAACCCTTCCCCGAAGCCTGACCCTCACCCGTCCCCTAATGCTAACCCGTACGCTGACACTAACCCGCGCCCTCACACGTACGCTGCCCCTAAAGCGTTGTCGTGCCCTCACCTGGACCCTAAACCGTCCCCGTCCCCTAACCCTAACCCTAGCCCGAACCCTAACCCTAACCCTTTCCCGAAGCCTGACCCTCACCCGTCCCCTAATCCTAACCCGTACGCTGACACTAACCCGCGCCCTCACACGTACGCTCCCCCTAAAGCGTGGTCGTGCCCTCACCTGGACCCTAAACCGTCCCCGTCCCCTAACCCTAACCCTAGCCCGAACCCTAACCCTAACACTTCCCCGAAGCCTGACCCTCACCCGTCCCCTAATCCTAACCCGTACGCTGACACTAACCCGCGCCCTCACACGTACGCTCCCCCTAAAGCGTTGTCGTACCCTCACCTGGACCCTAAACCGTCCCCGTCCCCTAACCCTAAACCTAGCCCGAACCCTAACCCTAAACCTTCCCCGAAGCCTGACCCTCACCCGTCCCCTAATCCTAACCCGTTCGCTGACACTAGCCCGCGCCCTCACACGTACGCTCCCCCTAAAGCGTTGTCGTGCCCTCACCTGGACCCTAAACCGTCCCTGTCCCCTAAGCCTAACCCTAGCCCGAACCCTAACCCTAACCCTTCCCCGAAGCCTGACCCTCACCCCTCCCCTAATCCTAACCCGTACGCTGACACTAACCCGCGCCCTCACACGTACGCTCCCCCTAAAGCGTTGTCGTACCCTCACCTGGACCCTAAACCATCCTCGTCCCCTAACCCTAACCCTAGCCCGAACCCTAACCCTAACCCTTCCGCGAAGCCTCACCCTCACCCGTCCCCTAATCCTAACCCGTACGCTGACACTAACCCGCGCCCTCACACGTACGCTCCCCCTAAAGCGTTGTCGTGCCCTCACCTGGACCCTAAACCGTCCCCGTCCCCTAACCCTAACCCTAGCCCGAACCCTAAACCTAACCCTTCCCCGAAGCCTGACCCACACCCGTCCCCTAATCCTAACCCGTACGCTGACAGTAACCCGCGCCCTCACTCGTACGCTCCCCCTAAAGCGTTGTCGTACCCTCAGCTGGACCCTAAACCGTCCCCGTCCCCTAACCCTAACCCTAGCCCGAACCCTAACCCTAACCCTTCCCCGAAGCCTGACCCTCACCCGTCCCCTAATCCTAACACGTAGGCTGACACTAACCCGCGCCCTCACACGTACGCTCCCCCTAAAGCGTTGTCGTACCCTCACCTGGACCCTAAACAGTCCCCGTCCCCTAACCCTAACCTTAGCCCGAACCCTAACTCTAACCCTTCCCCGAAACCTGACCCTCACCCGTCCCCTAATCCTAAGCCGTACGCTGACACTAACCCACGCCTGCACATGTACGATCCCCCTAAAGCGTTGTCGTGCCCTCACCTGGACCCTAAACCGTCCCCGTCCCATAACCCTAACCCTAGCCCGAACCCTAACCCTAACCCTTCCACGAAGCCTGACCCTCACCCGTCCCCTAATCCTAACCCGTACGCTGACACTAACCCGCGCCCTCACACGTACGCTCCCCCTAAAGCATTGTCGTGCCCTCAGCTGGACCCTAAACCGTCCCCGTCCCCTAACCCTAACCCTACCCCGAACCCTAACCCTAACCCTTCCCCGAAGCCTGACCCTCACCCGTCCCCTAATCGTAACGCGTACGCTGACACTAACCCGCGCCCTCACACGTACGCTCCCCCTAAAGCGTTGTCGTACCCTCACCTGGACCCTAAACCGTCCCCGTCCCCTAACCCTAACCCTAGCCCGAACCCTAACCCTAACCCTTCCCCGAAGCCTGACCCTCACCCGTCCCCTAATCCTAAACCGTACGCTGACACTAACCCGCGCCCTCACACGTACGCTCCCCCTAAAGCGTTGTCGTGCCCTCACCTGGACCCTAAACCGTCCCCGTCCCCTAACCCTAACCCTAGCCCGAACCCTAACCCTAACCCTTCCCCGAAGCCTGACCCTCAACCGTCCCCTAATCCTAACCCGTACGCTGACACTAACCCGCGCCCTCACAGGTACGCTCCCCCTAAAGCGTTGTCGTGCCCTCACCTGGACCCTAAACCGTCCCCGTCCCCTAACCCTAACCCTAGCCCGAACCCTAACCCTAACCCTTCCCCGAAGCCTTACCCTCACCCGTCCCCTAATCCTAACGCGTACGCTGACACTAACCCACGCCCTCACACGTACGCTCCCCCTAAAGCGTCGTCGTGCCCTCACCTGGACCCTAAACCGTCCCCGTCCCCTAACCCTAACCCTAGCCCGAACCCTAACCCTAACCCTTCCCCGAAGCCTTACCCTCACCCGTCCCCTAATCCTAATGCGTACGCTGACACTAACCCGCGCCCTCACACGTACGCTCCCCCTAAAGCGTCGTCGTGCCCTCACCTGGACCCTAAACCGTCCCCGTCCCCTAACACTAACCCTAGCCCGAACCCTAACCCTAACCCTTCTCCGAAGCCTGACCCTCACCCGTCCCCTAATCCTAACCCGTAGGCTGACACTAACCCGTGCCCTCACACGTACGCTCCCCCTAAAGCGTTGTCGTGCCCTCACCTGGACCCTAAACCGTCCCCGTCCCCTAACCCTAACCCTAGCCCGAACCCTAACCCTAACCCTTCCCCGAAGCCTGACCCTCACCCGTCCCCTAATCCTAACGCGTACGCTGACACTAACCCGTGCCCTCACACGTACGCTCCCCCTAAAGCGTTGTGGTA
>NC_139009.1:43896247-44004488 GCF_964374135.1 Grampus griseus
GGCATATTTTAGGCACATTTTGTCTTTTCTTTTTTTTCTCTTTAAAATAAAAGGGAATTGAAAAATGTGCAACGTCAGCAATGAATAAAGCCATGCAAATCCAATTACAGAAATGTTCACCTCACAGCCGTCAGAATGTTCTTCAGCAAAAAGTCTACAAAGAATAAATGCTGAAGGGGTTTCAGAGAACTGTGTATCCTCTAGCTGCTGGGGGGATGTAAACTGGTAATAACCAGTAGTGAGAACATAATGGAGGTGCGTTTAAGGGTAAAAACTGAGCTACCATGTGATCTGGTAGGTCCTTTGATGCGCCTATCACCTGAGCAGAGCAGAATGGAAGAGACACAGGCTGGCAATCCTGCACTGCAGGAACATTTAACATAGCCAAGACTTGGAAGAAACCAAAAGGTCCATGAACAGAAAAATGCACAAAGAGGAAGTGGTCCATGTACACAATGGAATATTAGCCATGGAAAACAATGAAACAGTGCCGTTGGCACCACCATATAAAGACCTAGAGATAATCATCCAACTTGAAGTAAGAAAGAAACTGAAAGACAGATATCCTATGACATCACTTCTAGGTGTTACCTAAAAGTTGATACTCATGAACTTATTTCCAAGAGAAGGAAAAGCATGGATTAAGAAAAAAAATTATGTTTAACCAAATGGAAAAGTGTAAGGAATGTGTGAAGTAGGATATGTGGGTTAACAGACATGTACTAAGACATATGAAATATATAATCACAAAATATCTATGGAATACCAAGAGAGGTCTATGCAACACTCTGTAATAACTTACATAGTAAAGAATCCAGAGATAAATGACAGATACATTGATATAATGAACCAGATTCTGTACACCTAGGAGAAACAAAATATTTTTTATCAAGTTTGCTCTGATAATTAATAAAAATTAAATTTATAAAACAAACAAGAAGTAAGGAGATATAAGCTCTTGGGGATGTGCCCTGGCACATTCCACTCTAATTTGCAGCCTACTAACACGATTTCCAGGAAGGCTCTGCTGCCCAAAAACCCAGAGTTGGAAATGAAGAAATTCTGCTGCCTTGTGGCCATTTTCCACAAGAGCAGCTTTAAGCCCACAGCTAATGGTCTCTTAACATTTACAAGGACTCAGGGCTGCAAAGGACACCTGTCTTAAACAACTGTGCTGAGGTAGGGAATGGACAATAAAATTCAAAACTGGCAAATTTTTCAAGACGATAGTATGAAGAGGTAAGTTTGACTCACTCTCTTTTTTAAAAAAAGGAAAATGGGTGAAAGCTCAACCTCAGGAATTATTAGACTCATGCAAATCTAATCAACAAAAAGGTTTCAACTCACACCAGTCAACTGACCATCAGCAAAAGGTCTACGACCAATAAATTCTGAAGGGGTTTTAGAGAACTGTGTACCCTCTAGCTGCTGGTGAGATGTAAAGTGTTAACAGCCAATAATGAGAACAGAAAGGAGCTACGATTAAAAGTAAACATTGAGGTACCGTTCAATCCAGCAGTCACACCACTGGGCCTCTCACCTGAGAAGACCAGAGTCGAGAAGACCTGGGCTGCAAAATCTGCACTGCAGCCTTATTCACAATAGCCAAGACAGTGAAGCAACCAAAATGTCCATCAACAGATGTATGGATGAAGAAGAAGTGGTCCACGTTCACAATAGAATATTAGCCATGGAAAACAATGAAACACTGCTATCTGAGGCGCCATAGATGAGCTTGGAGATAATCACAGAATATGAGGTAAGTCAGAAAGCAAAAGACCTATATCCTATGATATCACTTATAGGCGTTATCTAATAACTAACACAAATGAACATATTTCCACAGAGAAAGACACTCACAGACTTAGAAATTAAGTATGCTTATCTAAAAGGAAAGGTGGGCAGAATGGATAAATTAAGATTAGCGTTACCATACGTATACAAATACATATTATAAACATATATCAAAAAGATGGACCATAGAGCAAGGGAGGTCTACGGAACACTCTGTAACATTTTACATGGGAAGAGGATCTGAACATGAATAGACACATATATTGTACAAATGAACTAGATTGTGCACATCTGGACAAACAATATCTAATCATTACCCCGATTAAATAAATTTTAAAAACCAAGAAGAAGTAATGAGACATAAACTTATGGGCATTCCTCCTGGCACATTCCATTCTAACTTACAACCGAGGACCACGACTTCCAGAAAGGCTCTGCTGCCCTAGTACCCAGATTTGGGAAAGGACAAATGCTGCCTCCTTGTGGCCGTTTCCCACAACAGCAGCTTTAAACCCAGTGCTAATGGTCACTAAATATTCACCGAACTTGCAGTTCTGTAATGACATCTGCCCTCCAAAAAAATCCTGGGGTCGAATATCGACCAAAAATTCAAAAGAGGGCAACCTTCCAAGAAGACAGCTTCAAGAGATATATTGTACTCACACTTTATTTTTAACAGAAAGGAAAAAGGCATGGAAAATGATGAATTTTAGGGATTTTTAAAGGCATGCAAACCCAAATTACAAAAATCTATCAGGTCACAGCAGTCTGAATGGCCATTAGCAAAAATGCTGCAAACTATAAATGCTGAAGGGATTGTGGAGAAGTTCGTACCCTCGGTTCTAAGGGAGACACCGTAAGAGCCACTAATGAAAACACAGTGGAGGTGCTTTGAAAAGGTAAACATTGAGCTACTAGTCAATCAGTCACACCCACTGCTGGGCCTATCACCTGAGAAAATGAGAATCAAAATGTCACAGGCTGGCAATCTTGCACTCCAGCAATATTTAATATAGCCAACACTTGGAAGCAACGAAAATGTCCATCAACAGAGGAATGCACCAAGAAGTGGTCCATATACACAATGGAATATTACTCCAATAAAAACATAAATTAAATTAAAAAAACAAACAAAAGTAAGGAGACATCAGCTTTGGGGGGTTTATCCGGGCACATTCCACTCTAATTTACAACCGAGGAAGTCCACTGGCTGGAAGGTCTGTTTCCCTAGTACCAGCATGGGGAACAAAGAAAGGCTGCCGCAATCTGGCCATTACCTGCAAAAGCAGCTTTAAAGCCTGTGCTAATGGTCACTTCATGTGAACAAGTACTGCAGGGCTGTAAATGAAACCTGCCCTCAAAATGTTTTGAGGGAGGTAATGGCCAATAAATTTCAAAATGTAACACATACTTTAAGAAAACACTTTGAAGAGCTAAGCTGTAATCACAGTTTGAAAAATAAAAAGGACATGCCTTAAAGCTCAATTTCAAAGGACTATGAGTCATATGCAATTTCAACCACAAAGAGGTATCAGCTCACACCAGTCAGAATATCCATCAGCAAGAAAACTACAAACAATAAATGCTGAAGCCATAAAAAGAAACGAAATTGAGCTATTTGTAATGAGGTGGATAGACCTAGAGTCTGTCATACAGAGAGAAGTAAGTCAGAAAGAGAGAGACAAATACCGTATGCTAACACATATACATGGAATTTAAGAAAAAGAAAATGTCATGAAGAACCTAGGGGTAAAACAGGAATAAAGACACAGACCTACTAGAGAATGGACTTGAGGATATGGGGAGGGGGAAGGGTAAGCTGTGACAAAGGGAGAGAGAGGCATGGACATATATACACTACCAAACGTAAGGTAGATAGCTATTGGGAAGCAGCAGCATAGCACAGGCAGATCAGCTCGGTGCTTTGTGACCGCCTGGAGGGGTGGGATAGGGAGGGTGGGAGGGAGGGAGATGCAAGAGGGAAGTGATATGGGAACATATGTATATGTATAATTGATTCATTTTGTTGTAAAGCACAAGCTAGCACACCATTGTAAAGCAATTATACTCCAATAAAGATGTTAAAAATAAATAAATAAATGTTGAAGGTGTTGTGGAGAAATGCATACCCTCAACTTTAAGTGGGATGTAACCTGGAAAGAGCCACTAATGAGCACAGAATCATGGTGCATTTAAATGGTAAACCCTGAGATACCATATGATACAGGAGGCCCACTCCTGGGCCTATAACATAAGAAGACAGAATTGGAAAGACACAGGCAGGCAAATGTGCAGTGCAGCAGTATTACAATAGCCAAGACATGGAGGCAACCAAAAAGTCCATCAAGAGGTGAGTGGACAAAGAAGAACTGGTACATGTACAGATGCAATATTAGCTAGGGAAAAAAATGAAACAATGCCATTTGCAGCACCGTAGATGATTCTAGAGGTAATCAGGCAAATTGTACTAAGTCAGACAGCAAAAGACACATATCCTATAATATCACTTATAGGTGTTAGCTAAAAATTGATACCAATGAAGATATTTCCACAGAGAAAGGCATTCACAGACTCATTCAACAAAGTTATGGTTCACCAAATGGAAAGGTGTGAGGACTGGATACATTAGGATATTGGGGTTAACATAGATATAGAAACACGTGTGAAATATATAATCACCAAAGACCTACAGAATACCAAGAGAAGACTACTCAACATTGTGTCATAACCTACATGAGAAAACGATCTGAAGAAGTATAGATACATGTATATGTGTAAAAGAACTACATCTTACACACCTAGAACAAACAAAACATTTTAATCAAATTTGCTCTGATAAAAAATAAAAATTAAAAAAGAACAAGAAGAAAAAAGAGAGGAAAAAAAAGAACAAGAAGTAATGAGATATACACTTAAGGGGCTTTTTGTTGGCACATTGCATTCTAATTTACAACCAGAACACGACTTCCATTAAAGCTCTGTCATCACTAATATAGCAGTTTTATAAGCAATGTTGAATGTAGCTTAAAAGAAGTCTCACTAATTATTAACAGTAACAAGAAAACAAACAAAAGTAAAAATCTCACGGCAAAAAGTATACATAGAGTATTAAACTTCTGTAAAGAATAAAAGGCAACAGTAGTATTTTTTTTTCCAAAAAAAGAGGGGCCCAAATAAATCAGAAATGAAAGAGATGATGTTACAAGAGCCACCACAGAAATACAAAGTATCCTAAGATACACACAGGGTAACTCAGGGCTCAAACTGGACAGAGCCCACTCTCCATTCCCGTGTACATGACTTACAGGAGCCTCAGGAACTGAGGAGGGCGTCCCTGAGGAGAGGCACAAGACAGAAGATGTTAGGCATTAACATGACTGCATTCATCTTAAATGTGCCTGAACTACATTCACACGAGATGATTTTGTCCTGTATGTACATCAGCACCTCTAGTCGGAACTGCAGATCTTTGGCTTCACCACCTCTATGACAGCATTAGCTTCACCTGCTGTGGACCGTCTCCTATAGGATTTCTAGAACCACAAAGCATCAAAGCTTCACAGGACCCAGAGACTGTGCGACTCCACTCCGAGTCTCAGAGTCTCAACTGCACTCAGAGACTCAGAGTCTCAACAGAGACTCCACTCTTGGAGGACACACACAAAGTAGTGGGCACATCAGGACCCAGGGGAAGGAGCAGTCACCCCATAGGTGAGTGACCACACCTAACTGCTAGTGTTAGAGGGTCTCCTGCAGAGGCGGGGAGTGGCTATGGATCACCATGGGGACAACAACACTGGCAGCAGAAGTTCTGGGAAATACTCCTTGGTGTGAACTCTCCCAGAGTCCGCCATTAGCCCCACCAAGAGCAAGGTAGGCTCCAGTGCTGGGTCGCCTCAGGCCAAACAACCAACAGGGAGGGAACCCAGCCCCATGCATCAGCAGACAAGCGGATTAAATTTTTTATTAAACTTTTATTTAATCCACAGACAAGCAGATTAAAGCTCTGCCCACCAGAGCAACACCCAGCTCTACCCACCACCAGTCCCTCCCATAAGGAAGCTTGCACAAGCCTCTAAGATAGACCCAATCACTGGAGAGCAGAGAGCAGAAGCAAGAAGAACTACAATTCTGCAGCCTGTGGAAGGAAAACCACATTCACAGAAAGATAGAGAAAATGAAAAGGCAGAGGATTTTATACCAGATCAAGGAACAAGATAAATCCTCAGAAAAACAACGAAATGAGGTGGGGATAGGCAACCTTCCAGTAAAAGAATTCGGAATAATGATAGTGAAGATGATCCAAGACCTTAGAAAAAGAATGGAGGCAAAGATTGAGAAGATGCAAGAAATGCTTAACAAAGACCTAGAAGAATTAAGGAACAAACACCTAGAAGAATTAAAGAACAAACAAACAGAGATGAACAATACAATAACTGAAATGAAAAATACACTAGAAGGAGTCAGTAGCGGAATAAATGTGGCAGAAGAACGGATAAGTGACCTGGAAGACAGAAAGGTGGAAATCACTGCCGTGGAACAGAATAAAGGAAAAGAATGAAAATAAATGAAGACACCCTAAGAGACTTCTGGGACAACATTAAACGCAAGAACATTCGCATTATAGGGGTCCCAGATGGAGAACAGAGAGAGAAAGGACTCGAGAAAATATTTGAAGAGATTATAGTTGAAAACTTCCCTAGCATGGGAAAAGAAATAGCCACCGAAGTCCACGAAGCGCAGAGAGTCCCAGGCAGGATAAACCAAAGGAGAAAAATGCCGAGACACACAGTAATCAAATGGAAAAAATTAAAGACAAAGAAAAATTATTGAAAGCAACAAGGGAAAAGTGACAAATAACATACAACGGAACTCCCATAAGGTTAACAGCTGATTTCTCAGCAGAAAATCTACAAGCCAGAAGGCAGTGGCATGATAAATTTAAAGTGATGAAAGGGAAGAACCTACCACCAAGAGTACTCCACCCAGCAAGTATCTCATTCAGATTTGATGGAGAAATCAAAAGCTTTACAGACAAGCAAAAGCTAAGAGAATTCAGCACCACGAAACCAGCTCTACAACAAATGCTAAAGGAACTTCTCTAAGTGGGAAACACAAGAGAAGAAAAGGACCCACCAAGACAAACCCATAACAATTAAGAAAATAATAATAGGAACATACATATCGATAATTACCTTAAACGTGAATGGATTAAATGCTCCAACCAAATGACACAGGCTCACTGAATGGATACAAAAACAAGACCCATATATATGCTGTCTACAAGAGACCCATTTCAGACCTAGGGACACATACAGACTGAAAGTGAGGGGATGGAAAAATATATTCCGTGCAAATGAAAATCAAAAGAAAGCTGGAGTAGCAATACTCATAACAGATAAAATAGATTTAAAATAAAGAATGTTACAAGAGACAAGGAAGGACACTACATAATGATCAAGGGATCAATCCAAGAAGATATAACAATTATAAATATATATGTACCCAACATAGGAACACCTCAATATATAAGGCAACTGCTAACAGCTATAAAAGAGGAAATCAACTGTAACACAATAATAGCAGGGGACATTAACACCTCACTTACACCAATGGAGATCATCCAGACAGAAAATTAATAAGGAAACACAAGCTTTAAATGACACAATAGACCAGATAGATTTAATGGATATTTATAGGACATTCCATCCAAAAACAGCAGATTACACGTTCTTCTCAATGGCACATGGAACATTCTCTGGGATAGATCACATCTTGGGTCACAAATAAAGCCTCAGTAAATATAAGAAAAATGAAATCACATCAAGCAGCTGTTCCGACCACAATGCTATGAGATTAGAAATCAATTACAGGGAAAATAACGTAAAAAACACAAACACATGGAGGCTAAACAATACGTTTCTAAATAACCAAGAGATCACTGAAGAAATAAAAGAGGAAATCAAAAACTACCTAGAGACAAATGACAACAAGACCACGATGATCCAAAACCTATGGGATGCAGCAAAAACTGTTCTAAGAGGGAAGTTTATAGCAATAAAAGCCTACCTCAAGAAACCAGAAAAATCTCAAATAAACAATCTAACCGTACACCTAAAGGAACTAGAGAAAGAAGAATAAAACCCAAAGTTAATAGAAGGAAAGAAATCATAAAGATCAGAGCAGAAATAAATGAAATAAAAACAATAGCAAAGATCAATAAAACTAAAAGCTGGTTCTTTGAGAAGATAAACAAAAATGATAAAACTTTAGCCAGACTCAAGTAAAAGAGGGAGAGGACTCAAATCAATAAAATTGGAAATGAAAAAGGAGAAGTTGTAACAGACACCAGAGAAATACAAAGCATCCTAAGAGACCTCTACAAGCAACTCCATGCCAATAAAATGGACAACCTGGAAGAAATGGACAAATTCTGAGAAAGGTATAACCTTCCAAGACTGAACCAGGAAGAAATAGAAAATATGAACAGACCAATCACAAGTAACGAAATTGAAACTGTGATTAAAAATCTTCCAACAAACAAAAGTCCAGAACCAGATGGCATCAGACGTGAATTCTATCAAACACTTAGACAAGAGCTAACACCCAATCTTCTCAAACTCTTCAGAAATTTTCAGGGGAAGGAACACTCCCAAACTCATTATATGAGGCCACCATCACCCTGATACCAAAACCAGACAAAGATATTACAGAAAAAGAAAATTAGAGACCAATATCACTGATTAGTATAGATGTAAAAATCCTCAACAAAATACTAGGAAACAGAATTGAACAACACATTAAAAGGATCATGCACCATGATCAGGTGGGGTTTATCCCAGGGATGCAAGAATTCTTCAATATACACAAATCAATCAATGTGATACACCATATTAACAAACTGTAGAATAAAAATATGATCATCCCAATAGATGCAGGAAAAGCTTTCGACAAAATTCCACACCCATTTATGATTAAAAGTCTCCAAAAAGTGGGCATAGAGGGAATCTACCTCAACGTAATAAAGGCAGTATATGACAAACCCACAGCAAACGTCATTCTCAATAGTGAAAAACTAAAACATTTCCTCTAAGATCAGGAAAAAGACAAGGATGTCCATTCTCATCACTATTACTCAACATAGTTTTGGAAATCCTAGACACAGCAATCAGAGAAGAAAAAGAAATAAAAGGAATACAAATTGGAAAAGAAGAAGTAAAATTGTCACTGTTTGCAAATGACACGATACTACAAATAGTGAATCCTAAAGATGCCACCAGAAAACTACTAGAGCTAATCTTTGAATGTGGTAAACTTGCAGGATACAAAATGAATGCACAGAAATCTCTTGCATTCCTATAAACTAATGATGAAAAATGTGAAAGAGAAATTAAGGAAACAATCCCATTCGCCATTGCAACAAAAAGAATAAAATACGTAGGAATGAACCTACCTAAGGAGGTAAAAGACCTGTACTCAGAAAACTATAAGACACTGCTGAAAGAAATCAAAGATGATATAAACAGAGAGAGGTATAAACCATGTCCTTGGATTAGAAGAATCAATATTGTGAAAATGACTATACTACCCAAAGCAAGCTACAGATTCAATGCAATCCCTATCAAATTACCAGTGGCTTTTTCTACAGAACTAGAACAAAAAAATCTTAAAATTTGTTTGGAGACACAAAAGACCCCGAATAGCCAAAGCAGTCTTGAGGGAAATTAAAAGAGCTGGAGGAATCAGACTTCCTGACTTCAGACTATACTACAAAGCTACAGTAATCAAGACTATATGGTACTGGCACAAAAACAGAAATATAGATCAATTGAACAAGATAGAAAGCCCAGAGATAAACCTACATACCTATGGCTAACTCATCTATGACAAAGGAGGCAAAGATATACAATGGAGAAAAGACAGCCTCTTCAGTAAGTGGTGCTGGGAAAACTGGACAACTACACGTAAAAGAATGAAATTAGAACACTCCATAACACCATACACAAAAATAAACTCAAAATGGATTAGAGATCTAAATGTTAGACCAGACACTATAAAACTCTTAGAGGAAAACATAGGCAGAACACTCTATGACATAAATCACAACAACATCCTTTTTGACCCACCTCCTAGAGAAGTGGAAATAAAAACAAAAGTAAACAAATGGGACCTAATGAAACTTCAAAGCTTTTGCACAGCAGAGGAAAACATAAACAAGACGAAAAGACAACCCTCAGAATGGGAGAAACTGTTTTCAAATGAAGCAAATGACAAAGGATTAATCTCCAAAATTTACAAGCAGCTCGTGTAGCTCAATATCACAAACACAAACCCAATCCAAAAATGGGCAGAAGACCTAAATAGACATTTCTCCAAAGAAGATATACAGATTGCCAACAAACACATGAAAGGATGCTGAACATCACTAATCATTAGAAAAATGCAAATCAAAACTACATTGAGGTATCACCTCCCAGCAGTCAGAATGGCAATCATCAAAAAATCTACAAACAATAAATGCTGGAGAGGCATTTACTGGAGAAAAGGGAACGCTCTTGCACTTGTTGCTTGGTATAGCCACTAGGGAAAACAGTATAGAGGTTCCTTAAAAAACTAAAAATAGAAGTACCATACGACCCAGCAATCCAACTACTGGGCATTTGCCCTGAGAAAACCATAATTCAAAAAG
Source organism: Grampus griseus (assembly GCF_964374135.1). Lineage (NCBI taxonomy): Eukaryota > Metazoa > Chordata > Mammalia > Artiodactyla > Delphinidae > Grampus > Grampus griseus. Next base: position 43,906,731 of record NC_139009.1, read on the forward strand.
AGTTATATACAACAATGTTCATTGCAGCTCTACTTACAATAGCCAGGACATGGAAGCAACCTAAGTGTCCATCGACAGATGAATGGATAAAGAAGATCTGGCACATACATACAATGGAATATTACTCAGCCATAAAAAGAAACAAAACTGAGTTATTTGTAGTGAGGTGGATAGACTTAGAGTCTGTCCTACACAGTGAAGTAAGTCAGAAAGAGAAAAATAAATACCGTATGCTAACAGAGATATATGGAATCTAAAGAAAACAAAGTTTAAGAAGAACCTAGGGGCAGGACAGGATTAAGGACACAGATGTAGAGAAAGGACTTGAGGACACGGGGAGGGGGAAGGGTAAGCTGGGACGAAGTGAGAGAGTGCCATGGACATATATACATTACCAAATGTAACATCGATAGCTACTGGGAAGCAGCCACATAGCACAGGGAGATCAGCTCGGTGCTTTGTGACCACGTAAAGGGGTGGGATATGGAGGGTGGGAGGGAGATGCAAGAGGGAGGGGATATGGTGATATATGTATATGTATAATTGATTCCCTTTGTTATACAGCAGAAACTAACACTCCATTGTAAAGCAATTATACTCCAATAAAGGTGTAAAAGGAAAAAAAAAAAAAAAAAAGAAAGCCCAGAGATAAACCTACACACTTATGGTCAACTAATCTATGACAGAGTAGGCAAGACTATACAATGGAGAAAAGACAGTGTCTTCAATCAGTGGTGCTGGGAAAAATGGACAGTTACATGTAAAAGAATTAAATTAGAACACCCCCTAACACCATACAGAAAAATAAATTCAAAATGGATTAGAGACCTTAATGTAAGACCAGACAGTATAAAACTCTTAGAGGAAAACATAGGAAGAATACTCTAACATAAATCACAGCAAGATCTTTTTTGATCCACCTCCTAGAGTAATGCCATAAAAAAGAAAACTAAACAAATGAGACCTAATGAAACGTAAAAGCTTTTGCAAAGCAATGGAAACTACAAACAAGAGGAAAAGACAACCCTCAGAATGGGAGAAAATATTTGCAAACGAATCAATGGACAAAGGATTAATCTCCAATATATATAAGCAGCTCATGCAGCTCAATATTAAAAAAAACAAACAATCCAATACAAAAATGGGCAGAAGTTCTAAATAGACATTTCTTCCAAGAAGACATAGAGATGGCCAAGATGCACAGGAAAAGCTGCTCAACATCATTAATTATTAGAGAAATGCAAATCAAAACTACAATGAGGTATCACCTCACACCTGTTAGAATGGGCATCATCAGAAAATCTACAAACAACAAATGCTGGAGAGGGTGTGGAGAAAAGGAACCCTCTTCCACTATTGGTGGGAATGTAAATTGATACAGTCACTATGGAGAACAGTATGGAGGTTCCTTAAAAAACTAAAAATAGAATTACCATATGATCCAGCAATCCCACTCCTGGGCATATACCCAGAGAAAACCATAAATTAAAAAGACAGGGCTTCCCTGGTGGCGCAGTGGTTGAGAGTCCGTCTGCTAATGCAGGGGACAAGGGTTCGTGCCCCGGTCCGGGAGGATCCCACATGCCGCGGAGTGGCTGGGCCCATGAGCCATGGCCGCTGAGCCTGCGCGTCCAGAGCCTGTGCTCCGCAACAGGAGAGGCCACAACAGTGAGAGGACCGCATACCACACACACACACAAAAAAAAAAAAAAAAAAAAAAAGACACATTCACCACAATGTTCATTGCAGCACTATTTACAATAGCCAGGTCATGGAAGCAACCTAAATGCCCACAGACAGACGAATGGATAAAGATGTGGTACATATATAAAATGGAATATTACTCAGCCATAAAAAGGAATGAAATTGGGTCATTTGTAGAGACGTCAATGGATCTAGAGACTGGCATACAGAGTGAAGTAAGTCAGAAAGAGAAAAACAAATATTGTATATTAATGCATATATGTGGAACCTAGAAAAATGGTACAGATGAACCGGTTTGCAGGGCAGAAATAGAGACACAGATGTAGAGAACAAATGTATGGTCACCAAGAGGGAAAAGCCGTGGGGGGGGGGGGTGGCGGTGGGAGGAGTTGGGAGATTGGGATTGACATGTATACATTTATATGTATAAAATAGATAACCAGTAAGAACCTGCTGTATAGAAAATAAATAAAATTAAGTTAAAAATTAAAAAATAAATAAGATTTTTTAAAAAACGGAAAAAAGTTATTCCCTTCACATACATGTATTTATATGAATGAATTATTTCCATGCTTATATCTATAAGTACAAAAGAGGAATAAAATCTACCTTGAACCAAAAAAGAACAAAAACACAGAACCCACCAGTTATACAGAGGAAAACCCTATCAGGGCACTTGCTCCACTGGTAAACAATTCTAAAGTTGGTCAGAGGTGGGAATCGTCTCGCATGCAGCCAGCAGCCCCCCACCCCGCAAGGAGCGTCCTCATTGCAAAGCTGGGGGACCGTGCCGAGGCGTCTGTGAGTAAACGTGAGCTGAGCCCCAGGCCAGCTGCTGCTAAACTGTTCCCATCCTTCTCAGGTAAAACATCTGAATATGTACAAGGACTTGAAAGCCTAGAGGAAGGGCCGTGGAGCCACACCAGCGACAGCACGCCATCCGACTTGGTGCCTGCAGGCCAGCCAGGATTGTCCTGGCCCCGGGCGCTCTTCTGGAAGCTTTCCATTTCCCTGCCTGAGATACCGCTCCTGTCCAGGCCCCCACTGCTTTTTTCCTTCCTCACCTCTTCCCAGGGAGAAATTCCAGCGTAAGGTATGGGTGACACATCCTCTTCTTTAGCAGGTGGCAGCCCAGCAACTCCTTCAGAAAGTCCAGCAGAGCCCACTCACACCGGGCCACCCACAAAGCCATGGCCCCTCACTCCCACCCACCAGCCCAGCCCCGAGACTGCTGACGGGGCAGAGAATATGGCGTCAGGCAGAGCTGCAGGGGCTCTTGCTGCCTGGAGCGGTGTTTATATTGACTTCAACCCAGGCACACCTGGGGAGGGCTGGCCCGCACGTCAGGCTGCCCAGGTCAACCAATCGTCACCCCTTAGGGGCTCACAGGTGCAGAAAATGGAACTTGCTGAACCGGCCAGGTCCAAGGAACAGGTGTGGGCTCTTGAGAGTCAGGCTAGACAAGGGGCTGCAGCTCTGGCTTATTTTCTAATCATTTTATCTGGCCCATGAGTGGGAGACAACTTCAAGAAAACCCTCTCCTAATGAGAGGAACCCAGGAGTCAGGGAGAGGAGGGGTGGTGGGTGGAGACAGAGGCCTGGTGCCCCAGCTGCAGTGGAAGTCTCTGGAAGACCAGGTGGAGGGAAGCCCCACAGAGTGACGCCCAGTGTCACAGACCTGTCGGAGCTGCTGTTTGTTAGCTCAGGTCCTGTTCTTAGGTGCTCTGTGTCAGCTCTGAGTGACAGGTGAGCTGGGGGTGCTCTGCACTGAGGGCTATGTGCCAGTTCCTGTGTGCCAAGCCCTGCCAGGGTACCTGCCCAGCGGAGCTCTGTATCCTGAGAGGGGCCTGACCACAAGAGTCCCATGGGCTGCTGGGTAGCTGCACAGGTGAGCTCCATATCCTCGGAGGGGCCTGACCACGAGAGCCCCATGGGCTGCTGGGGACCTGGGAAAGGATGTCAGGACAGTCAGTGAAGCCACTGAGGATATACATCCAGTAGTTCCTAATCCCTACACCCTGCTGGTCATTCTACCATCCACCAGGACATGGTATTCTGTATTAGACTTCAATTATGCCTCATTCTGTATTCCATTAGTTCCAGAGTCACAAGAAATTTTGACTTCTGAGTGGCAGGACTCAACATACAACAAAAACAATACTGCTGCGCCGTCCTGCCCCAAGGGTTCAAAAATTCCCACACCATCTTTGGGGAAACGTTAGCTAAACACCTAAAAGTTCTACCTCTGGAAAAGGGAACCCTCCTTCAATATGCAGATGACATTCTGATCGCCAGCCCTACTAAGGAGGCCTCTGAACTACCTAGCCAATAAAGGATTGAAGGTGTCCAAGAAAAAGGCCCAAATATCACAGACTAAGGTGGCCTGCCTGGGCTCCATTCTCACGGAAGGTCGGAGAAGCCCATCCCAGGAAAGGGAAGAAGCCATTTGCAGCCTTACCCCCTTCTAAAACTAGAAGACAGCTTAGGGTTTCCTGGGGAGGCCCGGGGATTGCTGCATCTGGATCCCTAACTACAGTCTACTAGCTGGGCCTCTATATGAAACACTGAAAGGAAAAGATGATGATCCTTTCGAATAGAATCCAGAAGCGGCCTTTCAAGAATGCAAAGAGCAGTCAATTCAGACCCTTGTCCTGGAACTCCCTAATTTAGCTAAACCCTTTGAACTTTACATCCCCATAGAATGTGAATCGCCCTTGGAGTATTAGTGCAAAAACTGGGACCACTTGAAATGGAACAACGCAAGAATGCCCTCCAGGTAGGATAAACTACGGTCACCAATGGCTTGGCCCACCGCCCCATCCGGCCAGGGTACTGGGGGTATCTAAGAACATGGAAATCAGCAACCTGCAAGGCCAGCTCCCTCCTAAGGGAAAAGGACCCCACGTGGTGATCCTAACCACCCACCATGCCCTGAAGTTACAGGGGTCGCTCCGTGGGCACACTGACCTCGAGTGAGGAGGTCCTCCAACTCCAACCTCCAGACAGACAACCGGGGGTAATGGGTCCCCATGACAACTTGTGTGACCATCACTTGACCTGGAGTTTCTCTCAGAAAACAAGAGTGTGCCCCAAAAGAGCAGACTACTGCTTGCAGGACTTACTTCAGCCAGAGGGGAGCTAATAAGCTTGGCGGGGGAACCGTATATCATGCTGTCACCATAGAAAAACCTACAGACACCGCGGTGACGGCGTCCAATAAGACCGGCTGGCCTCCTAGCTACTTCAAAGGCCGTTGACTCAGTGGCCGTCATGGTCCTGGATCACCACCGACCCTGGACTGTCTGGGAGTTGAGCGGGCAGGGCTCTGACACTTGGTGCTGTTTGTACGTTAACTCGGGGGCCTAATTGAAGAAAGCGCAGACTACTGGTCAGAGCATCTAGGCCGGCAGAAACAGTCAGCCTAAGGTGGCCGAACAAATGTGGGGCGGGGTAAAACCAGCCCCCCCAGCGTCTCTGCGCATCTCTTTCCTGGACCCTTAAAGGTCATTAGAATCTATAACACTTCCAATGCTGGCGCTCAGGAGGACGAGCAGTGAGGCAGGAGACCTGGGGACAATCAACCTCACCTGGAAGCTGCTGGGGAGAAGTTCTGCCCCTCCCCCCCGTGTATGAGGACTCCCAACTCAGCACGAAGCAGTTACAGAAGAGGGATCTGCACCCTCAGCGCCCCAAGAATGAGGAATAGGACAAATGGCAGAGGAGTGGTTTGTCACCGGCAAAGACCATGAAAAGTTCCTGGGAGACAAAAATAGAATCTGGGCAATAAAATAAAGTCTAACCTTTTTTTTCCTCTGTGCTTTGTCTAAGTTCACGTGCTCCTAGGGTTCCGCATGCAGAGGTCCCACACCCGGCACTTCAGACCCAATTTCCTAATGCAGAATGGCTGGGTTGACATTTCAGCTCCCGGGGCCCCATGCAGACTCCACGACATAGAGCCTGCGCTGCAGCCAACCCGCGCCTCGAGAGCTCCGCCCCTCCCTCCCACTGATGCTGCTGGGATCCCTACACAGCAGGTAAGCCCACAGCCCACGGGGTAGTGCACGCTCTCATCTCTCCGTTCTCTGAAGAAAATATAAAATTTCCCTTGCTTCTGAACCAAACTCAGTCTCGATCTGTTGGCTCCAATGACACTGGGCAAGGGGAGCCTTGTTGGGGCCCACTCTGGTGGATCAGTAACAGAAATTGACAACATTGTAATGTCAATGAACAGATGTGTGAGCAAAACTGTAATTAACATATAGCAGTGTATAAGCCTCGGGTAAAATAGGATGTTTCTAACACTTCCATTGGATATTTCCATCACTTTATATGGAGCACAGGGGCACTGCAATTCACCTGTTCTGTAACCCTAACCCTAACTCTAACCCTAATCCTAAACTAAACACTTTACCTAACCCTTACACTACACGGTACCCTAATCGTAATCCGTAGACTAACAATAAAGCTTCACCTAACACGTACTCTAACCCTAACCCTGAAATGTACCCGATCCCTAACGCTAACCCTAACCCTGACCTTAAACCTAACCCTAACCCTAAACCTAATCCTAACCCGTACACTAACACTAACGCGTACAATAACAATAATGCATACCCTAACACTAACGCATACCCTAACACGTACGCTCACCCTAAACCGTTGTCGTACGCTAACCTGTACCCTAAACCCTCCCCGTTCCCTAAGCCTGACCCTAACACTATCCCTAACCTGAAGCCTTACCCTAAGCCATCACCTAATCCTAACCCATACACTAACACTAACCTGTACCCTAACAAGTACACTAACCCTAAACCGTTGTCGTATCCTAACCTGTAACCTAAACCGTCCCGATTCCCTAACCCTAACGCTCACCTGAAGCCTTACCCTAAACCGTCCCCTAATCCTACCCCGTACACAAACACTAACCCGTACCCTATCACGTACGCTAACCCTAAACTGTTGTCGTACCCTAATCTGTACCCTAAACCACCCCCATTCCCTAACCCTAACCAGAAGCCTTACCCTAAGATGTCCCCTAATCCTAACCCGTACACTAACACTCATCCATACCATAGCACCTACGCTAAAGCTAAAACGTTGCTGTATCCTAACCTTTACCCTAAACCGTCCCCATACCATAACACTAACCATTACCCGAAGCCTTACCCTAACCTGTCCCTTAATACTAATCCATACACTAACACCAACCCATACCCTAACACATACGTGAAACCTAAACTGTTGCCATAAACTAACCTGTACCCTAAACCATCCCCATTCCCTAACACTAACACTAACCCTCACCTGAAGACTTGCCCTAAACCGTTCCCTAAACCTAACCCGTACACTAACACTAACATGTACCCAAACACGTACGCTCACCCTAAACCGCTGTCGTACCCTAACCTGTACCCTAAACCGTCCCCGTCCCTTAACCCTAACCCTAGCCCTAACCCCAACCCTAACCCTTACCCGGAGCCTTACCCTAACACGTCCCCTAATCCTAACCCGTACGCTAACACTAACCCGTACCCTAATATGTACGCTCACCCTAAACCGTTGTCGTACCCTAACCTGTACCCTAAACCGTCCCCATCCCCTAACCCTAACCCTAGCCCTAACACTAACCCTAACCCTTACCCGAAGCCTTACCCTAACATGTCCCCTAATCCTAACCCGTATGCTAACACCTACCTGTACCCTAACACGTACGCTCAACCTAAACTGTTGTCGTACCCTCAACTTTGTCCTAAACCGTCCCCGTCCCCTAACCCTAACCCTGGCCCTAACCCTAACCCTAACCCTTATCCAAAGACTTACCATAACCCGTCACCTAATCCTAAACCGTACGCTAACACTAACCCATACCCTAACACGTACGCTCACCCTAAACCATTGTCGTACCAAAACCTGTACCCTAAAACGTCCCTGTCCCCTAACCCTAACCCTTACCTGAAGCCTTACCCTAAGCGGTACCCTAATCCTAACCCGTACGCTAACACTAACCCCTACCTTAACATGTACGCTCAGCCTAAACCGTTGTCGTACCCTAACATGTACCCTAAACCGTCCCCGTCCCCTAACCCTAACCCTAGCCCTAACCCTAACCCTTAACCGAAGCTTTACACTAACCAGTCCCATAATCCTAACCCGTACGCTAACACTAAACCATACTCTGTCACGTACGCTCACCCTAAACCGTTGTCGTACCCTAACCTGTACCGTAAACCATCCCCGTCCCCTAAACCTAACCCTGGCCCTAACCCTAACACTTACCCGAAGCCTCAGCCTAACCAGTCCCCTAATCCTAACCCGTACGCTAACACTAACCCGTACCCTAACACGTAAGCTCACCCAAAACCGTTGTTGTACCCTAAGCTGTACCCTAAACCATCCCCGTCCACAAACACAAACCCTAGCCCTAACCCTAACCCTTACCAGAAGCCTTACTCTAACCCGTCCCCTAATCCTAACCCGTACGCGAACAATAACCCGTACCCTAACACATATGCTCACCCTAAACCGTTGTCGTACCGTAAGCTGTACTGTAAACCATCCCCGTTCCCTAACCCTCACACGAGCCCTAACCCTAACACTAACCCTTACCTGAAACCTTACCCTAATCCGTCCCCTAATCCTAACCCGTAAGCTAACACTAACCCATACCCTAACACATGCGCTCACCCTAAACCGCTGTCGTACCCTAAACTGTACCCTAAACTGTCCCCGTCCCCTATCCCTAAACCTAGCCCTAACCCTAACACTTACCTGAAGCCTTATCCTAAACCGTCCCCTGATCCTGACCCGTACGCTTATACTAAACCGTACACTAACACGTCCACTCATCCTAAACTGTTGTCGTACACTAACCTGTACCCTAAACCGTTCCCGTCCCCTAACCCTAAACCTAGACATAACCCTAACGCTAACCCTTACCCGAAGCCTGAGCCTAACCCGTCCCCTACTCCTAACCCGAATGCTAACACAAACCCGTACCCTAACACGTACGCTCACCCTAAACCTTTATCGTACCCTAACCTGTACCCTAAACCGTCCCCATCCCCTAACCCTAACCCTAGCCCTAACCCTAACCCTTACACCAAGCCTTACCCTAACCCGTCCTATAATCCTAACCCGAACGCTAACACAAACCTGTATCCTAACACGTACCATCACCCTAAACCATTGTAGTACCCTAACCTGTACCATAAACCGTCCCCGTCCCGTAACCCTAACCCTAGCCCTATCCATAACCCTTACCCTTACCTGAAGCCTTACCGTAACCCATCCCCTAATCCTAACCCGTACGCTAACACAACCTGTACCTTAACACATAATCTCACCCTAAACCGTTGTCATTCCCTAACCTGTACCCTAAACCGTCCCCGTCCGTTAACCCTAACCCTAGCACTAACCCTAACCCTAACCCTTACCAAAGCCTTGCCCTAACCTGTCCCCTAATCCTAACCCGTACGCTAACACTAACCCATACCCTAACACGTACACTCACCATAAACCGTGATCGTAACCTAACCTGTAGTCTAAATGGTCCCCGTCCCCTAATCCTAACCCTAGCCCTAACCCTAACCCTTACCCGAAGCCTGACCCTAACCCGACCCTAATCCTAACCCGTACGTTAACACTAACCCGTACCCTAACACGTACGCTCAACGTAAACAGTTGTTGTACCCTAACCAATACCCTAAACCACCCCCATCCCCTAATCCTAACCCTAGCCCTAACCCTAACACTAACCCTTACCCGAAACCTCAGCCTAACCCGTCCCCTAATCCTAACCCGTACGCTAACACTAACACGTACCCTAACACGTACATTCACGCTAAACCGTTGTCGTACCCTAACGTGTACCCTAAGCCGTCCCCATCCCCTAACGCTAGCCCTAACCCTAACCCTAACCATTACCCAAAGTCTCAGCCTAACCCGTCCTCTAATCCTAACCCGTACGCTAACACTAACCCGTACCCTAACACGTACATTCACTCTAAAACGTTGTCGTACCCTATCCTGTACCCTAAACCGTCACCGTCACCTAACCCTAACTCTAGCCTTAACCCTAACCCTAATCCTTACCCAAAGCCTTACCCTATCACATCCCCTAATCCCAACCGGTACGCTAACACTAACCCATACCCTAACACGTACGCTCACCCTAAACCGTTGTCGTACCCTAACCTGTACCCTAAACCGTTCTCGTCCCCTAACCCTAACCCTAACACTAAACCTAACCCTAACACTTACCCAAAGCCTTACCCTAACCCGTCCCCTAATCCTAACCCGTACGTTAACTCTAACCCATGCCCTAACAGGTACGCTCACCCTAAACCATTGTCGTACCCTAACCAGTACCCAAAATCATCCCCGTACCCTAACCCTAACCCTGGCCCTAACCCTAATCGTACCCCTTACCCGAAGCCTTACCCTAACCCGTTCCCTAATCCTAACCCGTACGCTAACACTAACCCATACCTTAACTTATACGCTCAAGCTAAACCGTTGTCGTACCCTAACATGTACCCTAAACTATCCCCATCCCCTAACCCTAACACTAGCCCTAACCCTAACCCTAACCCTTACCCGAAGCCTCAGCCTAACCCGTCTCCTAATCCTAACCCGTACGCTAACACTAACCCGTACCCTAACACGTACGCTCACCGTAAACCGTTGTCGTACCGTAACCTGTACCCTAAACAGTCCCCGATTCCATCCCCTAACCCTGGCCCTAACCCTAACCCGATACCTTACCCGAAGCCTTACCCTAACACGTCCCCTAATTCTAAACCGTACGCTAACACTAACCCGTACCCTAACACGTACGCTCACCCTAAACCGTTGTCGTACCCTAACCTGTACCCTAAAGCGTCCCCGTCCCCTAACCCTAGCCCTAACCCTAACCCTTACCCGAAGCCTTACCCTAACCCGTCCCCTAATCCTAACCCTTAAGCTAACACTAACCCATACCATAATATGTACACTCACCCTAATCCGTTGTCATACCCTAACCTGTACCCTAAACCGTCCCCGTCCCCTAACCCTAACCCTAGCCCTAACCCTTACCCGAAGCCTTACCCTAACCCATCCCCTAATCCTAACGGGTACGCTAACACTAACCCGTACCCTAACACATACGCTCACCCTAAACCGCTGTCGTACCCTAACCTTTACCCTAAACCGTCCCCGTCCCCTAACCCTAACCCTAACCCTAAACCTAACCCTACCCCTTACCTGAAGCCTTACCCTAACCCGTCCCCTAATCCTAACCCGTACGCGAACACTAACCCGTACTCTAACACGTACGCTCACCCTAAACCGTTGTACCCTAACCTGTACCCTAAACCGTCCCCTTCCCCTAATCCTAACCCTAGTCCTAACCCTAACCCTTACCCGAAGCCTTACCCTAACACGTCCCCTAACCCTAACCCGTACGCTAACACTAACCCGTATCCTAACACGTATGCTCACCCTAAACCGTTTTTTTACGCTAACCTGTACCCTAAACCGTACCCGTCCCTAACCCTAACCCTAGCCCTAACCCTAACCCTAACCCTTACCCAAAGCCTCAGCTTAACCCGTCCTCTAATCCTAAACCGTACGCTAACACTAACCCGTACCCTAACACGTACATTCACTCTAAACCGTTGTCGTACCCTAACCTGTACCCTAAACCGTCACAGTCCCCTAACCCTAACTCTAGCCCTAAACCTAACCCTAACCCTTACCCGAAGCCTTACCCTAAACCGTCCCCTAATCCCAACCCGTACGCTAACACTAATCCGTACCCTAACATGTACGCTCACCCTAAACCATTGTCGTACCCTAACCTGTACCCCAAACCGTCCCCGTCCCCTAACCCTAACCCTAATACTAACCCTAACCCTAACACTTACCCGAAGCCTTACCCTAACCCGTCCCTTATCCTAACCCGTACGTTAACACTAACCCATGCCCTAACAGGTACGCTCACCCTAAACCATTGTCGAACCCTAACCAGTACCCTAAACCGTCCCTGTCCCCTAACCCTAATCCTAATCGTAACCCTTACCCGAAGCCTTACCCTAACTCGTCCCCTAATCCTAACCCATACACTAACACTAATGCATAACCTAACACATACCCTAACTCTAACACGTTGTCGTATCCTAAACTGAACTCTAAACCATACCCGTTCCCTAACCCTAACCAAACCCTAACCCTAACCCTATCACCCAGCCTATAGCTTTCACTAACCTGTAGAATAATCCTAACACATATACTAACATTAACTCATACCCTAACACGTACCCGAACCCTAACCCTTTGTTTTACCCTAAGCTGTACCCTAAATCTTGCCCGAACCCAAACCCTAACACTAATCCTAACCCTAAGGCTTACCCTTAACCGTACCCTGATCCTAACCGGTACACTAGCACTAACCCATACCATAACACTTAATCTAACCCTAAGATGTTGTTGTAAAATAACCTGTACCCTAAACTGTACCTGTTTCCTAACCTAACCCTAACACTAACCCTTACCCAAAGCCTTATCCTATCTCGTACCCTAATCCTAAACCGTGCACTAACACTAACTCGTACGCTAACATGTATGCTAACCCTAAACCGTTGTCATACTGTAACCTGTATCCTATACCGTGTCCGTTTCCTAACCCTAACCCTTAACCTAAGCTTTACCCTAACCCGTCCCCTAATCCTAATCCGTACACTAACCCGTACTCCAACACGTACGGTAAAACTAAACCGTCGAACCCTAACCTGTACCCTAATCCATCCCCATTCCCTATCTCTAACGCTAACCCGTACCTGAAGCCTTACCCTAACCCGTACCCTAATCCTAACCTGTATTCTAACAATAACCCGTACTTTAACACGTACGCTAACTGTAAATCGTTGTCGTACCTTAATCTGTACCCTACAACGTCCCCGTTCCCTAACCCGAACCCTAACCCTAAACCTAACCCTAACCCTTACCCAAAGCCTTACCCTACCCCGTACCCTATTCCTAACCCATACACTAACACTAACCCGTACCCTAACACGTATGCTAAGCTTAAACTGTTGTTGTACCCTAACCTGTACCCTAAACCATACCCATTCCCTAACCCTAACCCTTAAGCGAAGCCTTACCCTAATCCATACCCTAATCCTAACCCTAACCCTAACACTCTGTCATACCCTAAATTGTACCTTAAGGTGTACGCGTTGCCTATCCCTAACCCTAACCCTTGCCCTAAGCCGTACCCTAATCCTAAACTCTACCTTAATGCTAAGCTGTACACTAACACTAACACATACCTTAACACATACCCTAACCCTAACCCGTTGCTGCACTATAACCTGTGCCCTAAACTGTACCCATTTCCTAACCCTAAGCCTAGCCCTTACCCTAAGCCTTACCCTAAGGTGTATCCTAATCGTAACCCGTACACTAACACTAACCAGTACCGTAACACGTACCCTAAACCTAACCAGTTGTTATACCCTAACCTGTACCATAAAGCGTACTCATTCCCTAACCCCAACCCTAACCCTTATGCTAAGCGTTACTCTAACCCATAACCTAATCCTAATCCATACACTAACACTAACCCATACTCTCACATGTACCCTAACCTGTTGTTGTACCCTAACCTCTACCCTATACCGTACACGTTCCCTAACCTTAACCCTAAGCCTAATCCTTACACTAAGACTTACCCTAAGCCGTACCCTAATCCTAACAAGTACCCTAACACTAACCCATACCCTAACACGTACCCTAACCCTAATATATTGTCCTAACCTAACCTGTAACCTAAACCGTACCCGTTCCCTAACCCTATCCCTAACCCTAACCCTTACCCTAAGCCTAACCCTAAGTGGTTCCCTAATCCTAACCTGTACCCTAACACTAACCCATACCCTAAATCGTACCCTAACCCTAACCCGTTGTCGTACCCTAACCTGTACCCTAAACCATACCCATTCCATAACCTTAACCCTAAAGCTATCCCTAATCCTTACCCTAACCCGTACCCTAAGCCTAACCCATACACTAACACTAAGCCGTACCCTAACACAAACCCTAACCCTAACCCATTGTCTTATACTAACCTGTACCCTAAACCGTACCCGTTCCCCAACCCTAACACTTAGCCTTACCCTATGCTGTACCCTAAGTTATACCATTATCCTAACCCAAACACTAACACCAACACGTACCCTAACACGTACCCTAACCCTAAACTGTTGTTGTACACTATCCAGTACCCGAAACCATACCCATTACCTAACCCTAACCCTAACCCTTACCTTAAGCCTTACCATAACCCATACCCTAATCCTAACCCATACACTAAAACTAACCCATACCCTAACACATATCCTAACTCTAACCATTTCTCATACCCTAACCTGTGCCCTAAACCATACTCGTTCCCTAATCCTAACCCTAACCCAATCCCTTACCGTAAGATTTACACTAAATGGTACCATAATCCTAACCCGTACACTAACACTAAACCGTACCCTAACACGTACCCTAATCCTAACACACTGTCGTACCCTAAATTGTACCCTAAACCGTACATGTTCCCTAAACCTAACCCTAATCGTAACCCTTACGCGAAGCCTTACCCTAACCCATACTCTAATCCTAACCCATACACTAACACTAACCCATACCCTAAGACTTACCTTAACCCTAACCTGTTTTCATACAGTAACCTGTACCCTAAATCGTATCCTTTATCTAATCCTAATCCTAACCCTAACCCTTAACCTAACCCGTACCCTAATCCTAACCTGTAAACTAAAACTAAACCTTACCCTATAACATACCCTAACTCTAAGCTCTTGTCGTACCCTAACCTGTACCCTACACCGTACCCATTCCCTTACCCTAACCCTTAGAGGAAGACAGAGGAAGAACACTCTTGGACATAAATCACAGCAAGATCTTTTTGGATTCACCTCCTACAGTAACGGAAATGAAAACAAAACTAAGCAAATGGGGTCTAATGAAACTTCAAAGCTTTTGCACAGCAAAGGAAATCATAAATAAGATGAAAAGACAACCCTCAGAATGGGAGAAAATATTTGCCAATAAATCAACAAAGGATTAATCTCCAATATATATAGACAGCTCATGCAGCTCAATATTAAAGAAACTAACAACCCAATCCAAAAATGTGCAGAAGACCTAAATAGACATTTCTTCAGCGAACACATACAGATGGCCAACAAACACATGAAAGAATGCTCAACATCATTAATCATTAGAGAAATGCAAATCAAAACTACAATGAGCTATCACCTCACACCAGTTACAATGGGAATCATCAGAAAATCTACAAACAACAAATGCTGGAGAGGGTGTGGAGAAAAGGGAACTCTTTTGCACGGTTGGTGAGAATGTAAATTGATACAGCCACTATGGAGAACAGTATGGAGGTTCCTTAAAAGTCTAAAAATAGAATTACCATATGATCCAGCAATCCCACTAGTGGGCATATACCCAGAGGAAACCATAATTCAAACAGACACATGCACCCCAATGTTCATTGCAGCACTATTTACAATAGCCAGGTCATGGAAACAACCTATATGCCCACCAACAGACGAATGGGTAAAGAATATGTCGTATATATATACAATGGAATATTACTTAGCCATACAGAGGAACGAAATTGAGTCATCTGTTGCGACGTGGATGGATCTAGAGACTGTCATACAGGGTGAAGTCAGAAAGGGGAAAACAAATATCGTATATTAACGCAGATATGTGGAACCTGGAAAAATGGTGCAGAGGAACCAGTCTGCACCACCAATATTGACATACAAATGTAGAGAACGAACATATGGACACCAACAGGGAAAGTCACGGGGGGTTAGTTGTAGTGGCGTGCTGAATTGGGCGATTGGGATTGACATGTATACACTGATATGTATAAAACTGATGACTTATCAGAATCTGCTGTATAAAAAAATAAATAAAATTCAAAAAATACCTAATACTAAGCTTTCTTTCGGTTATTTGTATGGAAATATGTTAATATAAATGTTTCAGACATTACATGAAATTCATAAAAATCTTATATGTTCTGGTATTATGTTTTAAGTCACAATTTTTGTTATTACTTTAAAATGTTTATCTCAAAAACAACTAAATTTCCTTGTCAATTGCATTATTATGAACTTTCATTAAACCTTTAACCATGGTCATTTTAAAATCTTTTGTCATTTATAGACAGTTCTGCGTGTATTCTGATGCTTTTGCAAAAATGTTCCTATATAAGGGTTTCATCTTCACAGAATTCATGGGAAAGACTCTGACAAGTACTGGTAACTGACTATACTGCTGAACTGAATGAATAAGCATTTTCAGAACTCTAATGGAAAACTGTTGAATTTATATAACTGCTATCAATAGATAAAGATAAAAAAATTAATTACATGGGACTGAGTGAACTGACAATGATTATAATTTTTGTGACTTTCAATTAAAAAAAACTGTGATGTAAATTTATGTAAAAAGAACTTAATGTAAAACAATGTCACTCTTCTCACATATTTTCTCTTCTTTGGGAAAATATAGATATTTTCTGTTAAAAACGTGATTTATGCTGACACGTAATAGGTTGATTATTGTTATTATAATTGAATTAATAAATTTTTTTATCAAAAAAAAACCCCACAACAACAACAGGAGGCATGAGGGATGCCCAGAAGATGGCGGAGTAGAAGGGACAGAAGGACCTGAATTCTTTTTTTTTTTTAACATCTTTATTCGGGTATAATTGTTTACAATTGTGTGTTAGTTTCTGCTTTATAACAAAGTAAATCAGTTTTACATATACATATGTTCCCATATCTCTTCCCTCTTTCGACTCCCTCCCTCCCACCCTCCTTATCCCACCCCTCCAGGCGGTCACAAAGCACTGAGCTGATCTCCCTGTGCTATGCGGCTGCTTCCCACTAGCTATCTACCTTACGTTTGGTAGTGTATATATGTCCATGCCTCTCTCTCGCTTTGTCACAGCTCACCCTTCCCCCTCCCCATATCCTCAAGTCTGTTCTCTAGTAGGTCTGTGTCTTTATTCCTGTCTTACCTCTAGGTACTTCATGACATTTCTTTTCTTAAATTCCATATATATGTGTTAAAATACGGTATTTGTCTTTCTCTTTCTGACT
Organism: Grampus griseus; assembly: GCF_964374135.1. Lineage (NCBI taxonomy): Eukaryota > Metazoa > Chordata > Mammalia > Artiodactyla > Delphinidae > Grampus > Grampus griseus. The sequence continues at coordinate 43,923,620 of NC_139009.1, forward strand.
TACTTCACTCTGTATAACAGATTCTATGTCTATCCACCTCATTACAAATAGCTCAATTTCGTTTCTTTTTATGGCTGAGTAATATTCCATTGTATATATGTGCCACATCTTCTTTATCCATTCATCCGATGATGGACACTTAAGTTGTTTCCATCTCCGGGCTATTGTAAATAGAGCTGCAATGAACATTTTGGTACATGACTCTTTGTGAATTATGGTTTTCTCAGGGTATATGCCCAGTAGTGGGATTGCTGGGTCATATGGTAGTTCTTTTTGTAGTTTTTTTAAGGAACCTCCATACTGTTCTCCATAGTGGCTGTACCAATTCACATTCCCACCAGCAGTGCAAGAGGGTTGCATTTTCTCCACACCCTCTCCAGGATTTATTGTTTCTAGATTTTTTGATGATGGTCGTTCTGACTGCTGTGAGATGATATCTCATTGTAGTTTTGATTTGCATTTCTCTAATGATTAATGATGTTGAGCATTCTTTCATGTGTTTGTTGGCAGTCTGTATATCTTCTTTGGAGAAATGTCTATTTAGGTCTTCTGCCCATTTTTGGATTGGGTTTTTGGTTTTTTTGTTATTGAGCTGCTTGTAAATTTTGGAAATTAATCCTTTGTCAGTTGCTTCATTTGCAAATATTTTCTCCCATTCTGAGGGTTGTCTTTTGGTCTTGTTTATGGTTTCCTTTGCTGTGCAAAAGCTTTGAAGTTTCATTAGGCCCCATTTCTTTATTTTTGTTTTTATTTCCATTTCTCTAGGAGGTGGGTCAAAAAGGATCTTGCTGTGATTTAGGTCATAGAGTGTTCTGCCTATGTTTTCCTCTAAGAGTTTGATAGTTTCTGGCCTTACATTTAGGTCTTTAATCCATTTTGAGCTTATTTTTGTGTATGGTGTTAGGGAGTGATCTAATCTCATACTTTTACATGTACCTGTCCAGTTTTCCCAGCACCACTTATTGAAGAGGCTGTCCTTTCTCCATTGTACATTCCTGCCTCCTTTATCAAAGGTAAGATGACCGTATGTGGGTGGGTTTATCTCTGGGCTTTCTATCCTGTTCCATTGATCTGTCTTTCTGTTTTTGTGCAGTGCCATATTGTCTTGATTACTGTAGCTTTGTAGTATTGTCTGAAGTCAGGGAGCCTGATTCCTCCAGCTCCGTTTTTCGTTCTCAAGATTGCTTTGGCTATTCGGGGTCTTTTGTGTTTCCATACAAATTGTGAAAGTTTTTGTTCTAGTTCTGTGGAAAATGCCAGTGGTAGTTTGATAGGGATTGCATTGAATCTGTACATTGCTTTGGGTAATAGAGTCATTTTCACAATGTTGATTCTTCCAATCCAAGAACATGGTATAGCTCTCCATCTATTTGTATCATCTTTAATTTCTTTCATCAGTGTCTTATAATTTTCTGCATACAGGTCTTTTGTCTCCTTAGGTAGGTTTATTCCTAGATATTTTATTCTTTTTGTTGAAATGGTAAATGGGAGTGTTTTGTTGATTTCACTTTCAGATTTTTCATCATTAGTGTATAGGAATGCAAGAGATTGCTGTGCATTAATTTTGTATCCTGCTACTTTAAGATATTCATTGATTAGCTCTAGTAGTTTTCTGGTAGCATCTTTAGGATTCTCTATGTATATTATCATGTCATCTGCAAACGGTGACAGCTTTACTTCTTCTTTTCCAATGTGGGTCCCTTTTATTTCCTTTTCTTCTCTGATTGCTGTGGTTAAAACTTCCAAAACTATGTTGAATAAGAGTGGTGAGAGTGGGAAACCTTGTCTTGTTCCTGATCTTAGTGGAAATGCTTTCAGTTTTTCACCATTGAGGATGATGTTGGCTGTGAGTTTGTCATATATGGCCTTTATTATGTTGAGGAAAGTTCCCTCCATGCCTACTTTCTGCAGGGTTTTTATCATAAATGGGTGTTGAATTTTGTCAAAAGCTTTCTCTGCATCTATTGAGATGATCATATGGTTTTTCTCCTTCAATTTGTTAATATGGTTTATCACATTGATTGATTTGCGTATATTGAAGAATCTTTGCATTCCTGGAATAAACCCAACTTGATCCTTTTAGTGTGCTGTTGGATTCTGTTTGCTAGTAGTCTGTTGAGGATTTTGGCATCTATGTTCATTAGTGATATTGGCCTGTAGTTTTCTTTCTTTGTGACATCCTAGTCTGGTTTTAGTATCAAGGTGATGGTGGCCTCATAGAATGAATTTGGGAGTGTTCCTCCCTCTGCTATATTTTGGAAGAGTTTGAGAAGGATAGATGTTAGCTCTTCTCTACATGTTTGACAGAATTTACCTGTGAAGCCATCTGGTCCTGGGCTTTTGTTTGTTGGAAGATTTTTAATCACAGTTTCCATTTCAGTGCTGTGATTGGTCTGTTCATTTTTTCTATTTCTTCCTGATTTAGTCGTTGCAGGTTGTGCATTTCTAAGAATTTGTCCATTTCTTCCAGGTTGTCCACTTTATTGGCATAGAGTTGCTTGTAGTAATCTCTCACGAACCTTTGTATTTCTGCAGTGTCAGTTGTTACTTCTCCTTTTTCATTTCTAATTCTATTGATTTGAGTCTTCCCCCTTTTTTTCTTGATGAGTCTCGCTAGTGGTTTATCTATTTTGTTTATCTTCTCAAAGAACCAGCTTTTACTTTTACTGATCTTTGGTTTCGTTTCCTTCATTTCTTTTTCATTTATTTCTGATCTGATTTTTATGATTTCTTTCCTTCTACTAACTTTGGGGTTTTTTTGTTCTTCTTTCTCTAATTGCTTTAGGTGCAACGTTGGGTTGTTTATTCGAGATGTTTCCTGTTTTTTAAGGTGGACTTGTATTGGTATAAACTTCCCCCTTAGAACTGCTTTTGCTGCATCCCATAGGTTTGGGGTCATCTTGTCTCCATTGTCATTTGTTTCTAGGTATGTTTTTATTTCCTCTTTGATCTCTTCAGTGATCACTTTGCTTTTAAATAGTGTATTGTTTAGCCTCAATGTGTTTGTATTTTTTACAGATCTTTTCCTGTAATTGATATCTAGTCTCATAGCATTGTGGTTGGAAAAGATACTTGATACAATTTCAATTTTCTTAAATTAACCAAGGCTTGATTTGTGACCCAAGATATAATGTATCCTGGAGAATGTTCCATGAGCACTAGAGAAAAATGTGTATTCTGTTGTTTTTGGATGGAGTGTCCTATACATATCAATTAAGTCCATCTTCTTTAATGTAGCATTTAAATCTTGTCCCTCCTTATTTATTTTCATTTTGGATGATCTGTCCATTGGTGAAAATGGGGTGTTAAAATTCCGTACTATGAATGTGTTACTGTCGATTTCCCCTTTTACGGCTGTTAGTATTTGCCTTATGTATTGAGGTGCTCCTATGTTGGGTGCATAAATATTTACAATTGTTATATCTTCTTCTTGGATCTATCCCTTTATCATTATGTAGTGTCCTTCTTTGTCTCTTCTAATAGTCTTTACTTTAAAGTCTATTTTGTCTGATATGAGAATTGCTACTCCAGCTTTCTTTTGGTTTCCATTTGCATGAAATATCTTTTTCCATCCCCTTACTTTCAGTCTGTATGTGTCTCTAGGTCTGAAGTGGGCCTCTTGTAGACAGCATATGTATGGGTCTTGTTTTTGTATCCATTCAGCCAATCTGTGTCTTTTGGTGGGAGCATTTAGTCCATTTACATTTAATTATCGATATGTATGTTCCTATTCCCATTTTCTTAATTGTTTTGGGTTCGTTATTGTAGGTCTTTTCCTTCTCTTGTGTTTCTTGCCTAGAGAAGTTCCTTTAGCAGTTGTTGTAAAGCTGGTTTGGTGGTGCTGAACTCTCTCAGCTTTTGCTTGTCTGTAAAGGTTTTAATTTCTCCATCAAATTTGAATGAGATCCTTGCTGGGTAGAGTAACCTTGATTGCAGGTTTTTCTCCTTCATCACTTTAAATATGTCCTGCCAGTCCCTTCTGGCTTGCAGAGTTTCTGCTGAAAGATCAGCTGTTAACCTTATGGGGATTCCCTTGTGTGTTATTTGTTGTTTTTCCCTTGCTGCTTTTAATATGCTTTCTTTGTATTTAATTCTTGACAGTTTGATTAATATGTGTCTTGGCGTATTTCTCCTTGGATTTATCCTGTATGGGACTCTCTGTGCTTCCTGGACTTGATTAACTATTTCCTTTCCCATATTAGAGAAGTTTTCAACTATAATCTCTTCAAATATTTTCTCAGTCCCTTTTTTTTTCTCTTCTTCTCGAACCCCTATAATTCGAATGTTGGTGCGTTTAATGTTGTCCCAGAGGTTTCTGAGACTGTCCTCAGTTCTTTTCATTCTTTTTTCTTTATTCTGCCCTGCAGTAGTTATTTGCACTATTTTATCTTCCAGGTCACTTATCCGTTCTTCTGCCTCAGTTATTCTGCTATTGATCCCATCTAGAGTATTTTTCATTTCATTTATTGTGTTGTTCATCATTGTTTGTTTCATCTTTAGTTCTTCTAGGTCCTTGTTAAATGTTTCTTGCATTTTCTCTATTCCATTTTAAAGATTTGGGATCATCTTTACTATCATTATTCTGAATTCTTTTTCAGGTAGACTGCCTATTTCCTCTTCATTTGTTAGGTCTGGTGGGTTTTTATCTTGCTCCTTCAACTGCTGTGTGTTTTTCTGTCTTCTCATTTTGCTTATCTTACTGTGTTTGGGGTCTCCTATTTGCAGGCTACAGGTTTGTAGTTCCTGTTGTTTTTGGTGTCTGTCCCCAGTGGCTAAGGTTGGTTCAGTGGGTTGTGTAAGCTTCCTGGTGGAGGGGACTAGTGCTTGTGTTCTGATGGATGAGGCTGGATCTTGTCTTTATGGTGGGCAGGTCCACGTCTGGTGGTGTGTTTTGGGGTGCCTGTGGACTTATTATGATTTTAGGCAGCCTCTCTGCTAATGGGTGGGGTTGTGTTCCTGTTTTGCTAGTTTTTTGGGATAGGGTGTCCAGCAGTGTAGCTTGCTGGTCGTTGAGTGAAGCTGGGTGCTGGCGTTGAGATGGATATTTCTGGGAGATTTTCGACATTTGATATTATGTGGAGCTGGGAGGTCTCTTGTTGACCAGTGTCCTGAAGTTGGCTCTCCCACCTCAGAGGCATAGCAGTGACTCCTGGCTCCTCAATTTGGGATGATTCTTTGTCTATTCATGTATTCCACAGATGCAGGGTACATCAAGTTGATTGTGGACCTTTAATCCGCTGCATCTGCGGCTGCTGGGAGAGATATCCCTTTCTGTTCTTTGTTCTCACAGCTCCCAGGGGCTCAGCTTTGGATTTGGCCCCACCTCTGCGTGTAGGTCCAGAGGGCGTCTGTTTTTCACTCAGACTGGACGGGATTAAAGGAGCCACTGATTCGGGGGCTCTGGCTCACTCAGGCCGGGGGAGGGAGGGGCACTGAGTGCGGGGCGAGCCTCTGGTGGCAGAGGCCGGCATGACATTGCACCAGCCTGAGGCGCACCATGCGTTCTCCCAGGGAAGTTGTCCCTGTATCCCGGGAACCTGGCAGTGGCGGACTGCACAGGCTCCCCGGAAGGGAGGTGTGGATAGTGACCTGTGCTCGCACACTGGCTTCTTGGTGGCGGCAGCAGCAGCCTTAGCGTCTCATGCCCATCTCTGGGGTCCGCGCTTCTAGCCGCGTCTTGTGCCCGTCTCTGGAGCTCCTTTAAGCAGCGCTCTTAATCCCCTCTCCTCGCGCACCAGGAAACAAAGAGGGAAGAAAAAGTCTCTTGCCTCTTCGGCAGGTCCAGACCTTTTCCTGGACTCCCTCCCGGCTAGCCGTGGTGCACTAACCCCTTCAGGCTCTGTTCACGCCACCTACCCCAGTTCTCTCCCGGAGCTCTGGCCAAAGCCCGAGCCTCAGCTTCCAGCCCCGCCCATGCCGGCAGGTGAGCAGACAAGCCTCTCGGGCTGGTGAGTGCCCGTCTGCACCGGTCCTCTGTGTGGGAATCTCCCCACTTTGCCCTCCGCACCCCTGTTGCTGCGCTCTCTTCCGCGGCCCCAAAGCTCCCTCTGTCTGCCACCCACAGTCTCCACCCGCGAAGGGGTTTCTAGTGTGTGGAAACCTTTCCTCCTTCACAGCTCCCTCCCACTGGTGCAGGTCCTGTCCCTATTCTTTTGTCTTTTTTTTCTTTTGCCTTACCCAGGTACATGGGAAGTTTCTTGCCTTTTGGGAGGTCTGAGGACTTCTGCCAGCATTCAGTAGGTGTTCTGTAGGAGTTGTTTTACGTGTAGATGTATTTCTGGTGTATCTGTGGGGAGGAAGGTGATCTCCGTGTCTTACTCTTCCACCTTCTTCCCCTCGTCTGGACCTGTATTCTTGATGATACTGTTGAAAAAATAAACCATTTCTAGCCATTAAAAAAAAAAAGCACATGAAAGACTTTATATGAAAATATAATTTATATCTTTTGTAATCATTTTCTAAAGTAACACTTTCATAAAATAGTTGTGTTCATAGCGTAGGAAAAAAAAGGATTTTGGAATCAGGGAAACTGGTTTCCTTGCTAAGCCTTGGTTTTCTCATCTGGAGAATATGGTGATAATGCAAATACACTCCCAAGGTCCTTTCCAAATCTTACTCCACTGCACAGGGCAAACAGAACAAAGGCTTTTGCTGCATGCTGCATATTTATGCACATATATATTTCCTGAATCACTGAACTAGAGATGACTTGCTAGAATTCCGCCCAGGTAGCGACTGTTAAGATGGTTTTCCCTCTTAGCATGGTGGCCATATGCTGCAGACATCAGAATTTCTCACTGGGTCCAAGACTGCCATAAATTGTTATAAGTGGGTATAGACATGACCTTTATTATCAGTGAGATAGAGTTGAGGATTGGGCCTCATTTAACCTAGGATGGAAAAGACGACGCTCTAGATCCAGATGTATAACTTTTATAACTTATTGAATTGCCTGTAAAAGTTGCCTTTATAAGTTCTTTGAATTCAGGCCAAGTGAGCGACTTGCTGTTTCTCTCATTTGAGGTCCCAAAGCATTCCTCCTTGAGATTCCTGGAGACATTTGTTTCACATTATCAAGAGGTTTCAGTATTTTAAAATAAAATGTATATTTCATTTCAAAAATATATTAGCTAAAAGAGATATTCATATAGAGTGCAAATAAAAGAAATTAACTAAAACTAATGTGTCTTTCAAGATACACAAATGCCTGTGCATGTCTACTAGAAGACATGATGAAATATTCTCAGACGCTTAAACTTAATTAGTAAGTTTGAATTTAAGAGAAGGAAATCAAAAGCTATTCTGTATGTTGAAGAATAGAAGAAATGAAAATACGTGGATACCAGGAGGCATGAAAATAAAAATCTAGTCAAATGAGTTATAACACCAGACTTATTTGTATGTGATAAAAGGACCCAAATAATCTTAACTGAAATAGGAATAAAATGTCAAATCAAGATTACAGGCTGTCAAAGGGGAGAGAATGATCAGGTATGATATTCTTGCATAGAACCATTGGGCCCACGTGAAAGCCCAATGAAATTTTTAAAATCTGTGTGGAGTGCAGGGTTTTTATTTAATGAACAGAACTGTCCCATGCATAGCAAGATATTCCACATCCCTGGCACTCAACACCAGTAGATGTTAGAAGCCCCCGATTATAGAGACAAACTTAAACTCTATCAGATCTAATCTTCCTTTTATATAAGAAGTATTTTATAATGTCCCCATTGTACTCCCAGAACAAAAGTCATAGATTATATACACCTTCTTACACATATGAATTTCAAAAATTCAATATAGTATGAATGTCCAAAGCCTATTGTGAAGGACAAACAAAAGGAAAGTAATTTATAATAAAATATCACATATTTATATATGTGAATGCTTGATCATGGCTATATTGGTAGCCATCATGACGTAGTCTGATATTTTCTCGTGCCAATGTTGAGTAAGTTTGAATCCAAAAGGTCACTTGTAGGGAGAGTACAAAATATGAAAGAGCAAAGATAATGGTAGACACTCAAATAAAAACCTGTATTTGGGACTTCCTGGTGGTGCAGGGGTTAAGAATCCGCCTGCCAATGCAGGGAACACTGGTTCGAGCTGTGGTCCAGGAAGATCCCACATGCTGCGGAGCAATGAAGCCCATGTACCACAACTACTGAGCCTGTGCTCTAGAGCCCGTGAGACACAACTACTGAAGCCCCCGTGCCTAGAGCCCATGCTCCACAACAAGAGAAGAAACTGCAATGAGAAGACCCTGCACTGCAACAAAGAGTAGCCCCTACTCGCAGCAACTAGAGAAAGCCCATGCACAGCAATGAAGACCCAATGCAACAATAAATAAATAAATTTATTTTAAAAAATTCTGTATTAGGGTAAATAATAACAGAGTAGACTTATTTATATAGAAAAGAGAAAGAGGAAAACAATCAAAAAACAAGTCAATACAAACTATAGATTATCAAAGCAGAAAAGATGAGGTAGTATGGTATTCTCGTAGAGAAGCTGTACAACCTTTCTAATGCACTGGAGCATCAGAAAGTCATATAGTGTATATATGTCAACCCCAATATATACACTACTATGTATAAAATAGATAACTAATGAGAACCTGCTGTATAGCACAGGGAACTCTACTCAGTGGTGACCTAAATAGGAAGGAAATCTTAAAAAGAGGGGATATATGTATACATATAACTGATTCACTTGGTTGTACAGCAGAAACTAATACAACATTGTAAAGCAACTATACTCCCATAAAAAAATTTTTTTTAAAGCCATATAGACAAGGAGTTAATTCTTGGTTGTATGGAACCATCTCACACATTGCAATACATCTGTCATTCTTGGACCCAGACACTAAATGCTAGTAGCAATCCCCATTGTTGTGACAACCTAAAACACTCCCACAGATTTCCAAACGTCTGTGGTGAGAACCACTGACATAGTTAATGCCTATTATCCTCAGATTAAACGTCATTACTTGCTTCTTTAAGACTGGCTTAGATCCTGCCCCTTTCCCCACCCCACAGCGGTTAGGCTCACTTGACCTCCAGTCATTCTCACCCACAACACTTACATGAGTTGCAATTGGTTTTTCAAAGTCTTATTCTTAATTATAATGGAAGCTCTATGAGAAAAAGGACTAATTCTGTCTTGTTCACCGTGCCATATCAAACGCCTCGCATTGTATGTGTTTAATAAATTTTCTTGAATTAAATTCAGGTTATTTACTGCAACACTGCAGTTGAATTCCTTCTTGTTCTTCTTCAAGGCAAATTTAGATTATCTAATTAACTGAATATTTTAAATAATGCCAAAACAAGGGAAAACATTTTTTAAAAATGAGACTTACTGGCTGGAAAATATTTTTAAATGGAACACCAAGGATAGCTGGTGTCAGTCTGTTCGAACTTTTATAATAGAATTCCATAGACTGGATGGCTTATTAACAAAATTTATGTCTCACAGTTCTGGATGGTTGGAAGACCAAAATCAAGGTAGCAGCAGATTCAGTGTCTGGTAAGAAGCTGATTCCTTGTTCATAGACTACTGTCATCTCCCTGTGCCCTCACATGGTAGAAGGGGTAAGGGAGTTCTATGGAGTCTCTTTTATAAGGGTACTAATTCCATTCATGAGGCCTCCACCCTTATGACCTAATCTGTTCCCAAAGGCCCCACCTCCAAACACTATCACACTGGGGATTCACTTCCAACATATGAAATTGGGGGAGAACACAAAACATTCAACTTGTGTTTAACTTGCTAAAATATGGAACATAACTATAAAGAAAGCATAGGGTAAGCAAGTTACTAAAATGTTCACAAGTTTTTGAGAAGATCTGCTTTCATCCATTTTGCAAAAATTAAAATTTCATGAAAATGTTATCAAACTAGGAGATCATTATAATTTGTTTTAAATTATTTAGAACCAAAGAGAACAAACAGTCTTTTTTTTTTTTTTTTTGGTGCTGTAAGCACAGCATGTGGGAACTTAGTTCCCTGATCAGGGATTGAACCCCTGTCCCCTGTGGTAGAAGCACAGAGTTTTAACCACTGGACCACCAGGGAAGTCTTTAGGCTCATCTTGTATGTTCCTTTTCCAGCCCTAGAATTAGCCATTTCTCCAAGTAGCTCTTTTATTGGAGAACGGTATTGAAACCAAGGTCTGGGCACTAAGATTGTGCTTAAAACTAATGGGGTGTCATTGCCTCTAGGGCTTCTTAGCTGACTGAACAAGGAAGTAGATGTGGACCAAACCATGTATATACACATACCTATAAATACCTGTCCATATATATCTATAGTAAGCAAGACATGAGTTCACTCCGTGTCTCTAATTCTAACCAATTACCACCTGGATCATTCTAGCCTTTTTCCCATTGATTATCTGAGTTGTCTCCCACTCCAGCAGAGAGAAACCTCATACAGCTCAATATCAAAAAAACAAACAACCCAATCCAAAAATGGTCAGAAGACCTAAATAGACATTTCTCCAAAGAAGATATACAGATTGCTGACAAACACATGAAAGGATGCTCAACATCGCTGATCATTAGAGAAATGCAAACCACAACCACAATGATGTATCACCTCACACCAGTCAGAATGGCCATCATCAAAAAATCAACAAACAACAAATGCTGGAGAGGGCGTGGAGAAAAGGGAACACTCTTGCACTGTTGGTGGGAATGTAAATTGACACAGCCACTACGGATAACAGTATGGACAGTCCTTAAAAAACTAAAAAATAGAACTACCATATGACCCAGCAATCCCATTACTGGGCATATACTCTGAGAAAACCGTAATTCAAAAAGAGTCATGTACCACAATGTTCATTGCAGCACTACTTACAATAGCAAGGACATGGAAGCAACCTAAGTGTCCATCGACAGATGAATGGATCAAGAAGATGTAGCACATATATACAATGGAATGTTACTCAGCCATAAAAAGAAATGAAATTCAGTTATTTGTTGTGAGTTTGATGGATCTATAGTCTGTCATACAGTGTGAAGTAAGTCAGAAAGAGAAAAACAAATACCATATGCTAACACATATACATGGAATTTTTAAAAAATGGCTCTGATGAACCTAGGGAAAGGACAGCAATAAAGACGCAAATGAAGAAAATGGACTTCAGGACATGGGAGGAGGGGGAGGGGAAGGTGGGATGAAGTGAGAGTAGCAATGATATATATACACTACCAAATGGAAACTAGATAGCTCGTGGGAAGCAGCTGCATAGCACAAGGAGATCAGCTCAGTGCTTTGTGACCACCTAGAGGGGTGGGATAGGGAGGGTGGGAGGGAGGCTCAAGCGGGAGGGTATATGGGGATATATGTACACATTTAGCTGATTCACTTTGTTATACAGCAGAAACTAACACAACATTGTAAAGCAAGTATACTCCAATAAAGATGTTAAAAAATATATTTAAAACTTTAATTTAAAAAAAATGTATTGATCAACAACAACAAAAAAGAATATATATACTGTTGGCCACCAGGCACAAGAAAATATGCTCAATATCACTAATCATCAGGGAAATGCAAATCAAAACCACAATGAGATATCACCTAACACCTGTCAAAATGGCTATCATCAAAAAGACAACAAATAACAAGTGTTGGTGAGGATGTGGAGAAAAGGGAACACTTGGACACTGATGGTAGGATTATAAATTGGTACAGCCACTATGGAAAACGGTATGGAGATCTCTCAAAAAATTAAAATAGAACTACCATGATCCAGCATTTCCATTTCAAGGTATTTACCTGAAGAAAACAAAAACACTAATTTGAAAAGATATATGCACCCCTATGTTCATTGGTGCACTATTTACAATAGCCAAGGTATGAGAGCAACCTAAGTGTTCATCAATAGATGAATGGATAAAGAAGATGTGATATATATACATATATATATTTATATATATATGGTTAATTTTATGTGTCAGCTTGGCTGGGCTACCGTGCCCAGATATTTGGTGAAACATTATTTTGGATGTTTCTTTGAAGATACCTTCTGCATGAGATTAACATGTAAATTGGTGGCTTTGAGAAATGATTCCCTCAATGAGGATTGACAGTCATGTGAAATGGTGTCAACATCATCACCACAAATCAGTGTGATGTGTTTGGTGAAAGTTTTTGGTACACCTCAAAGACCAACCAGCTTCTGATTTAACACAAGTAGCAGTCGACAGAATGCTGGAGTATTAGGGTAAGCTAGCTATAAATAAATAAATAGATAGATAAATAATAAGTGGCTTTGAGTAAAGCAGATTACACCTCATAATGTGGGTGGGCCTCACCCAATCAGTTGAAGGTCTTGGTAGAACAAAGATTGATTTCCCCTAAGCAAGAAGAAATTCTGATAGCATATGGCCTTGGGATTTGACCTGCAACTCTTTCTTGGTCTCCAGCCTGCTGGTATTCCCTGCAGATTTTGGACTTAGCAAGCCTCCACAATCACATGAGCCAATTCCTGAAAACAAATCTTTATCTCTCTCTCTCTCTCTCTCCCTCCCTCACTCTGTGTCTCCCTCTCTATTCACATATCCTGTTGGTTCTATTTCTTTGAAGTACCCTGCCTAGTACAACCCAAAAGTGTGTTTCAATCTTTCTTATTTGTAAACACAGTATTATAATTTTTGAAGAAAATAACTTATACTACATATAAAAATTCAAATAATACAAAGAAGTAAAAGGAAAGTGTAAAAACCACCCCAAATATCATGAACCTGTGTGAACCACTGTTACTATTTTGATGAACATCTTTTTGGAGTGTTCTCTCTCTATCCACACTCTTTATAGCCTACTTTTTTTCAGTCAACAATTTGTCATGAGCGCCTTTCTATGACAATACATACAGTTAATTTTAAATAAAGCATAGCATTTCATGGACATGTAAGTTATTTCCAATTTTTGACAGTGTATGCATGTGGGCTGCGAAGAAATCCTACACGCTAAAATTACATTTTCCTCATACTTGGTTATCTCCTTATGCTGAAGTCTCTTAAGTGGGATTTCTGGATAAGTTTATTTTTGAAATGAGAAAACTCAGAGTCAGAAAGATTTTTCAGGTGTCACAAAAAGAGTATAAGTTTGGTTAGAACTCAAAGCCAAGGTCTGTCAAGTCTTTTGTCTAGACTACTAAGTAGTTTTTTCTTAATATATGTCTCACTGGAAAAGTTCCATTCACTGTAGCAAATTTATATCGTCTACTGAGGCCACAGCTTTGACAGGGCCTCAGATTTTATTTACTGTAATCACCTACTAGAAGAGAGAGGTAAATCTGTTGGTGGAGTGATTTCATATAGAATTTTATATTTCTATTAAAAGATGATAGAAATCAGAAGAGTTACTTGGGAGTCTCTTTTAGACTGAATGCATGTGGAGCCACTGGCTGGCTGCTTTTGATCATTTTAATGCAATTCATGTGCAGAAACATAGATCTGATTACGAGTGTTTGCTGTTGGGGAGGTAAAATTTGGGGAAACAATAACATTCATGTGGAGAAAGGCTGTAGTCTGTAAAGAGGACAATTGACATTTGTGGAACTCATGAACAAGTTTTCTGTCTTAATCAGGATTTTGATGATATTGAATAGAATATCTTGCATTTCATTTAACCAGATAACATGTTTTAAAATTTTAATCTTCCTAAGTACTTTTTCTCCTCTAAATAAAATGATCTGGGTACCCAACCATCAACTTACATACTCAGTGCCCAATAATATTAACTGAAAGAAACAAGAAATGAATGAATCTGGTAAGGCTGAGTTATTTATACTCATCTATATTATTAACACAGATATATTGATCTTTCTTGTAATTGAGAATTTGGTAGTAAGCATATGTTTATCTTTACTTTAGGAGATAAAACTAGAGTTAGTTTATAGACCAGCACTCTTCAGTATGGTAGCCACTAGCCACATGTGGCTATTTAAATTTAAGTTAATTAAATTTTAAAATTTAGCTTCTCAGTTACAACAGGTACATTTCAAGGGCTCAGTAACCCGGTAGGACTAGTGGCTACCATATTGGACAGAACAGATATCAGGTATTTCCATTACTGCAGAAAGTTCTATTGCACAAGCCTGTTTTAGGTTATGCTCAACTACTAAAAATTCCCTTATGTAGCAAATGAAAAGGAATCTTAATGAAGATATGGCAGCACAGTTAATCACTGAAAATGAGCTGCTTTTTTTGTACTGAAATATAGTTATATATTAAGTTAGTTTCAGGCATACAACATAGTGACTCCACATTTAAATACATTACAAAATGATCATCACAATAAGTCTAGTAACCATCTATCCCCATACAAAGCTATTAGATACCATTGATGATACTCTTTATGCTATACAATACCTTCCATGATTTATTTCTTTCATATCTGGCAGTTTTTACCTCTTAAATCCCTTCATTTATTTCACTCATTCCCCCACACCCTCCCATCTGGCAATGACACAGTTGTTCTCTGCATCTATGAGTCTTTTTTGGTTTTGTTTTTTAGATTCCTCAAAAAGCAAATCATACAATATTTATCTTTTTAAAGCTTTTAAATTTTAAACCCTACACTGTTACAGTGGGGTATAAATGTCAGAGTGATATAAAAATATTAATTGAAAATTTCACACAATCCCATTAATCATTAGGAGAAAGGTCAGTTTGAATTAGTGAAAAGTCTTATGCAGCCATTTCATTAAAGAAATATAAAACTGAATTTCCTACATCTCCTCTCCTTTCTCTCTTTTAACCTCCAATTCCACCCCCACCCCTAACCCCATCCTCTTTACTTTCAGAGGAAGCTCTTGCCAAATATTTCACAGAGAAAATGAAAATCATCAGACAGTGCACAGGCACACCTCAGAGACTGCTATTACAGACAACCACAATAAAGAGAATATTGCAATAAAGTGACTCGTACAAATATTTTGGTTTCCCAGTGCATAAATATTTTGGTTTCCCAGTGCATAAAAGTGTGACACAGAGATGCAAAGTGAGCAAAAAATAGCAAAAAAGTCATTGAAAAAATAGCACCAACAGACTTGCTCAATTCAGGGTTGCCACAAACCTTCAATTTGTAAAAAACACAATATCCATGAAGCACAATAAAGTGAAGTACAATAAAACGAGGTATGGCTGTATTAGTTTGCTAGGGCTGCCATACCAATAGACCACAAATTGGCTGGCTTAACAACTGAAATTTATTGCCTCCCAGTTCAGGAGGACAGAGGTCTGTGATCAAGGTGTCAGAAGTCTGACATCAAGTTGGTTCCTTCTGAGGACTGTGAGAAAGTATCTGTTCCATACCTCTCTCCTCGTTTCTGGTGGTTTGCTAGCAATCTTTAGTGTTCCTTGGCTTACAGATATATCAATCCAATTTCTGCTTTTTTTTTTTTTTTTTTGCGGTACGCGGGCCTCTCAGTGCTGTGGCCTCTCCCTTTGCGGAGCACAGGCTCCGGACGCGCAGGCTCAGCGGCCATGGCTCACGGGCCCAGCTGCTCCGCGGCATGTGGGATCTTCCCGGACCGGGGCACGAACCCGTGTCCCCTGCATCGGCAGGCCACTGTGCCACCAGGGAAGCCCCCAATTTCTGCTTTTATCATCACATGGCATTCTTCCTTTATGTCTCTGTGTCCAAAGGTCCCCTTTTTTATAAGGACACAGTTGTATGAGATTAGGACCCACCCTAATCATTTCATCTTAATCATCTGCAAAGATCCTATGTCCAAATAAAGTCACATTCACAGGTACTGGGGATTAGGAATTCAACGTTTTGTATGGGGGATACAATTCTACCCATAAGAGACAGGCACTCCCTTAACCTAGAGTTATCATCTCCACTAGCATCCCTCTTTCAGCATCTATCCTTCCTTCCTGTCTTCTGTTTCAATGGAGGGTATGCCCAGCCTTCTATTAAAAGCTAATCTATCCAGATGTGCTCTTGATCCCACACCTCATCACTCAATTGATTAAACCTCCACTCTCCTATATTGTCAATACTTGCCTTTTTGTTGGATAATTTTCATCCACCTTCCCATTCATCTTGAGCTTACAAAAAAAGTTCACGCTTCCTGAATCCTACAGCCAGCCTTCCTATCTTTCTCCTACACTTCTCTGCCACCTTTCTTGACAATGTCTTCATACGATGCGCTTTTGCCTTCAAATCACATTTTCTCTTCATCTACTTCAATCTGCATTCTATTCCCATCCTTCCACCACTGAAACTACTCTTGCTAAGGTGATAGATGACAATGTTACTAAATCCAAAGAACAATTTTCTCTCAACTTACTTGATCACTGATAGTCTGTAGGCAGAAAATTTATCACTTGTAACTTTCAAGGCCACTCTCTTTACTTGCCTTCCATCTCTTGGTTCTAATCTTTGTAGATTTTAAAGAATAAACTTTATTTTTATAACAGTTTTAGATTTACAGAAAAGTTTCAAAGACAGTACAGAGATTTCCCATATATCACATAACCAATTTCCCTTACTTTTAATAGGATAGGTTTGTTACAATTAATAAACCAATATTGACACATTATTATTAACTAAAGTACATCCTTAATTCATATTTCCTTAGTTTTCACATAAGGTCTTTCTTCTGTTCCAGAATTTCATCCAGAATACCACATATGTTTAATCATCAAGTCTCCTTAGGCTCCTCTAGCTTGGGACAGTTTATCAGACTTTCCTTTTTCTTTTTTTATTTAATGATCTTGACAGTTTTGAGGAGCACTGATGAATATTTTTCAGAATGTCCCTCTATTGGGACTTGCCTGATGTTTTCTCATGATCAGACTGAAGTATGTGTTTGGGGGGCAGAATACTACAGAATTAAAGTGACATTTTTATCACATCATATCAAATGTACATACTATCAACATGAATCATCACTGTTGATGTTGACCTTGATCACCTGGCTAAAGTAGTGTTTGTCAAGTTTCTCTATTGTAATATTGTTCTTTTTTCCCTCTTTCTAATCTTCCTTTGGAAGGAAAACACTATGCACAGCCCACACTGATGGGGTGGAGAATTGTGTTCTACATCTTTTATGGCAGAGTACCTACGTAAATTATCTGGAATTCTTCTGCACGAGAAAGTTGTCTCTTCTTCCCCATTTATTTATTCAATCATTTATTTATACTAGTATGGACTCACAGATATTTATTTTATACTTTGGGTTATAATCCAATACCACTGTATTTATTTGTTGTTCAAATTTCCAGCTTTGGCCACTGGGAGTCTTTCAATTGACTCCTGTGTACATTTGACATATTTCCATCATTTGGGTTTCTTTTCTTTTATCATATTCTTAATTTATGGCATTACAAAATACCCCAGATGTCCTTGTATATTTCCTGCATTTCATAGAAGCAGCCACTTCTTCAAGGTACTTCTCATTTTATACTCATTTACTTTTAGGTGCCACTTATCTTCAAATGTTACAGTTTGGGGGAAACTTTTCATAGGCTATCTTAACTTCTCATTCTAAATTCTCTTTCTCATTCTACATTCTCTTCCTCAGATGTCTCAACCACTCCTATGACTTCCACCTAAATGCTGATGAATTCCAATTGTATATCTTTATTTGAGACCTCTCTTCTGAACTCATCTTATGTGTCCAACTTCCTACTTAACTTCTGCATTAAGATATCCCATAGACATCTAGAACTAAACTTATGTCTTCATAACTGCTTCTCCTGCCCCATGTCTATTTTTATTTTATTGCTTCCTGTCTTACCACCATCCATCCAGTTATTTCTACCAAAACCTAAAATTAATTTCTGACATATTTCTCATATAGTCACATGTAATCAATCACCCAGTCCTGTTTATTCTCACTCCCTGATTCCATCACTATTACCCAAATCCAAGACACCATCATCTACCTCAGAATACTGAAATGGTTTACTAATTTTTTTCCAACTTCACTCTTTTATCCCTTTAATTCATTTCCCACATGGAAAACCTGAGTGTTCATTCAAGAACATAAATCAGATCATATGGGTTAGTCAGCTCTTGCTATGTTATGCTGCAGTAATAAACAATACAAAATTTCAGTGGTAACAACAAAGGTTCATTTTCGCTCATATGATATGTCACATGCAAGTCAGCTGCTTCTCTGATTCACGTCGTTTTTTTTTTTACTCTAAACGCTCCTAAACTCACATTCTACAGCTATGGAAAGTCTCACTGAAAAGAACTCAACATCAGTGGCGTGGGAAAGTATACAGCTCCCATAGAAGGTACCGCAAATCTGAGACACTACAAATTTCATGGCAAATGGTGGATATGTAAATTTCAAGGACATCAGCAAATATTTGGAGTCAGTAATACAACCTACAACAATCCATTATCTTACTTATAAATATTTGATGACTTCCTTTCAGCATCTAAAATATCAAGCTTTTCTCTAAGTCAAATATGCAAAAGTCCTAACCAGTCAAGATCTGAGGCATAAAGTTAAGAACTGCATGGTAATCTCAACATCAAATATAAATATAACTCCTCTTGATCCAGAAAAAGAACAAGTTATCTGTTGACCACATAACTAAAATACAATGGTGGGAAAAGGACAGTATAAAGGTAACAAATATTTCTCATCAAAAAAGAGAAGAATGCTAAAAATAGAACTACCATGTGATCTAGCAATTCCACTTCTAGCTATATATCCAAAGGAAATGAAATCACTATCTCAAAATGATATCTACACCCCCATGTTCACTGTAGCACTATTTACAATACTCAAAATACAGAAAAAAATCTAAATGTCTGCTGAAAGAATGGATAAAGAAAAAAAAACATTTTATACACACACACACACACACACACAATGGAATATTATTCATCCATAAAGAAGGAGGAAATCCTGCCATTTGCCACAACATGAATGAAAGTTGAAGGCATTATACTTAGCTAAATAAGCCAGACAGAAAAAGACAAATACTGTATGTTCTCACTTATATGTGGAATCTAAAAAACAGAACTCATGGAAACAGAGTAGACTGGTGGTTGGTGGGATGCGGGTGTGAAGGAAATAGATGAAGGAGGTCAAAGGGTACAAACTTTCAGTTATATGATGCACAAGTTCTGGAGCTCTTATATACAATATTGCTATAGTTAACAATACTGTACTGTATACTTGAAAGGTGCTAAGAGAGTAGATCTTCAAAGTTCTTACCACAAAGAAAAGGTAACTAAGTGAGGTAATGGGTGTGGTAACAGGTAACATTGTTAACCTTATTGTGATAATCATTTTGCAATAGATACATATATCAAATCATCACGTTGGACACCTTAAACTCATAATTGTATGTCAATTATATCTCAATAAAGCCAGAAAGAAAAATTTTCAAATCAAGTAAGTTTAAAAAAAAAAAAAAGAATGCAAGGCACACAGCAGTCTGTGGCCCACAACATTTCTGAAATCCTAGTGGGAAGATTTTTGTCATCAGGGAGCTTTCTCTGGGAGTAAAAGCCATTCCTATGAGGCCCTGGTCTTGCCACTACAATCTATGGTTCTCCATGTCTCTTAGCTCTATACCCTGATATGTCCTTCCAGTTCCATTTCTTCCTTTGACCACATCTGTAAAGGGCATTGAAAGGCTTCCTGCCTGTATAATGTTGGAGGCTAAAATGTTATTTTAAGCCTAGAATGGTCACACTCCTTCTAATACAAGATTTTCTGGAGGGGGGGCTGGGGGGATATACACATTCTATCAAAACTTAGCTTTTTTCAACTGTTGATTCCAGGTAGCTCAATTTGCCAAAAGACACATCCTCAATTCTTTTTGAAACTTGTTTCTTGCTCATCAGACTTAATTTTAAGTGCTTTGAGCTTATCAACCCTGTGTGGGAGAATTATACTCTTACCCTGTTTTCCTGAGCCATTTAATACACATGAAAGCATTTACTTGAAGTTGCCTTTATTAATTAAGGGTTTTAACAAAGAGCAAGATACCTGTCTTTCAAAGCATTTCTCAGTTTTGGATTTAAGAAATAGTTACATTTTTCAATGACCCAGAAGAAAGCAGAAAAATGAAGCAAAAAAAACAGATCACATATTTTTTAGTCATTTCCTTGTAGACCATGCCTAATATGCCCAAAATAATTTTTTCATTTTTAGACTTAACAAGGACTTACTCTTTCTGCAGGTGATTTTATACCAAACTTAGGCCAGTTTCTAGCTCCTCTCTTCTCTTCCCTGAAGCATTTTAAAGCCTGTCTTTGTTTGCCATGAAGCCTTGCAGCCTTGCAGGAGGGCAGGAACATAAGAGATCACCCACTGGGATTTGAGGTTTCTTTTTTTTTTTTTTTTTCATTTTTTCTTTTTACTTATAGTTATTTTGAAATTTGGGCATTCTCTGTCTTCAAGTTATTTTGAGTGATTTTCGTGTAGTTTTAGTTTTTTCTTGTTGTTCTGTGTTAGGGATGAAATTTGCAATACAGGAAATTAGGCAGCTGGAATTCTCTTCAGTTGCTCTCCTGTTACATTTAAATTTGTATGTGCATATATATTATTTCATCAAGTCTAAGAATCCAACAAATGTAAGAAGCATAACTATTCTAGGTACCATTGAGAAATAAAACACGTTGTCAATTAAACTACAACATGACATTGTTTGAGAGAAGCAAGCCCAGTTTCAGTAATGTCAAAATTAGGGGGTTGGGGGGAGCATGTCTTAGAATCAATGAACTATTGCATATACATTTTAGAAGTATATATCAATAGAAATTCATGGTAATATGTCAAGTAAATTAATTTCTTATCTATTGCCAAAAACCAAGATCTAAAGGGCATGTTGTCTCTGTTTTCTAATTATTTCTTTATATTCCTTTTGAGTTTCAATACCGCAAGATGGCGGATAACTTAGGTATTAAGTTCAACAGGTATTATGGATGTGGGATTTTTTGCAATTAGACAACAATAACCTGTCTCATCCTGAAATACCCTGAACTACAGACAAGTTTTTTCTGCTAATCTTACTGCTCCAAGTAACATAAAATGAAGATAATACTACAGGTTCACAGAGTCATTGTGAAGATTAAATAAAACAATGTAGAGAGACAGCATGATAATGTGGAAAGAGAATGAAATTTGGGGTTTAAAGTCTAAATTCTGGCTATGTCACTTACTAGCTCTTTGTACATAAAAAATTTACTTAAGCTCTCTGAAACTCAATTTTAATATCTATAAAATGGACTTAATGATTCTTCATTTGGAGGTTCTTTTATTTTTGTTGCGAACATCTTACCTTGTTAGATCAACTAGTTCATGAAACTAAAGTACTATTACTGAAAAAATAAAGGGAGTCTGATGAGTATTATCAAAATTTGTCCTCTTTTGTCATCAATGAGTTGGTCTTCTCGAGACTTTTAGTGTACACTATTGGGTTCTCTGACTACCCTCATTTCTCTGAAAGTTACCAGACCTTTCAAAACAGGGGATTCTCAGTAGACATATTTTTACTTTATGACCTTCCTCCACCCACAGTTGTTTAGGTCAAGGGAAGATATCTGACCCACTCTGGAATAATCTAACTTAAACTCTTTGGGATTTGGACTCTTGAACTGAGATCACTAAGAATTGCTGGCAGCAGTCACCAAAATGGCAAGAATCTGGAATAAAACCCTGAAATTGCCTTAGTTCCGGAGATGTCTTATTCAGATATTCCTTGGATTACATGAGATTCACCACTATTAATAATATAATATTTTTTGGCTTAAGATAGTGGTAATGTTGGTTTGAGTTGCATGCATTAGTCATGAACTTTATTTAATACAATAGGAAAGAAGCCAAGGAGGAGAAATCCCCTGTTTTTTATGTACCAACAGTATGAAAAACTGAACCAGTAAAGAATAAACACTTCATGGTAATGACAGGAGCAAAAAAACAATAAATAAACTATGAAAAGACTGAATCCTTAATTCCTCCAACTCACTCAGAAGATCTCAAAAGCAATTTAACCTCATGAGCTTTTTATGAGAATTAAAATATGTACAAAGCATTATATTGAAGAAAAATACAATATTCTGAATATGGTAATTAGTAATTATTTCTTTCATAGTCATATACAATATGTTGAACAAACTTTCTGAAAAATATCTTTTATTTTCTACCATCATATAAAAATGACACGGAAATACAGTAGCAGAAGAGTATAGATTAAGAATATAAAATTATTCATTAAGTATTTACTAAGTTCTTACTACATGACAGACACTCTGCTGTGCACAAGGGAACAGAGTACAGAGGATGTGGTCCTGGCCTTAGTGTGCTTACAGTCCAGATGAAAACAACATGCAATTTCAACACAGGATAATAGATGACTTGATAGGACACAAGTACAATGGGAGCAAAAAGAAGGGACAAGTAACTCCACATTTGAGGTATCATGGGCAATTTCTCAGAAAAGATGATGCTTCTGCTGAGACATGAAGGTGTTATAGCTGTAAGCCCAACTGCAGGTCAGGAAGAAATCTCTAGGAAAAAACATTCTCATCAGCCCTAAAGTCAATTAACAGTAATGGTGACTCTCCCCACTTTCTCACACAGGATACTGATCTTCCACAAAGTCCTCCCATATTTCTGAGCATATTCTCTTACTTGTGTTCATAAACACATGGAGTCCATTCCTTCACAGATTGTGAAATGAACTCTTTACTTTCAGACTCACACATTTGACTATATCTTTCCCTTTCCTCTACACGCCCCACTCCCGCTCCCACCCCTCTCTCTTTCTCCCACACACATTCACACACAAACACCACCACTCATCAACTACTGAGTCGTGAGTTCATTGTTGGCCAGTATTGAGAAGAATCTAAAGTCATCCCCTCCCCTCTAATGGCTAAAGCTTTCTGACTGTATCAGGTGTCTAGCTGGTAAATGGCTCCTCTGTCCTCTAGTAAGAGTTATCTATTTGCAGTCTTTATAGAGCCTAATAAAAATATAGTACCAGAAATTATTGACTGTCTCTTCTACACCCAACATTGTAAAACATGAGAAAGAGTGTAAGCTCCATGAAGGTAGGAATTTTTTTCTGTTTTGGTCACTGCTTTATTCCAAATGCCTAGGACAGTGTCTGGCACATAATAGGCACTCAGTTAATACTGACAGAATGAATGAATGAGTCAGGCAATCAATTAATCCACCAGTTTCCCAGTTATGCCAAGGTATGATTAAACTTGGCTTGAACTCAAGCTTGAACCTGTACTACACTAAGGCTCAAGTAACTCATAAGAATAAACAAGATATAGCCAATTAAGGTATTTGAAGTTAAAGAAAGACAGTCACTATAAATACAGAATTGCATTGATGTTATTACGTAGGAAATAATTAGGCAAAAATCTTATGTTCAAAAATATGGGTTGGTTGGCACATTTTAGTCTTACAAAGAAAATTACTATTTGTGACTTATCTGTAACAATTTTTAAAGGACACCATACGTGAATACATAATTTCACATTATACTCTCTGGAGAATTAATTTGGTTAAATTGTCGAAAGTGACTAATAAAGGACTGTGAATTAAATTGATCCTGTTGACTTGGTGAATTATTATGGGCGAAGAGACCACTAGCTCTGCTAATAAGGGAACAGGCCCCAAAGGTTCCTTCCAATCCAAGGAATCAAAGTACGTAGTGCATTTAATTGGTACAAAGGAACAGAGGTACTGAAGTCCAGTTTTAAACAGTAAAACTGAAACATATGAACAAATGCAAAGGAAAAATCAGGACTAGTGTTCCTGAAAGCTATGACACGTTTTATTGAATACTTTTGTTTATATCTGCTGTCCTAGCGCTGCACAGAAGTACTATCCAATAGCTACCAATGCCTGTGAGCTGATCTCCCACATTAGGCTGAGTGCTTCTAGCAACCATGAGCAAAACACCAAGTCAACATGGGTTCCCAGAAAACATGTTTGGTTTTATTTTACAACATTCTGAAGCTCCCTGAAATAACTTTACACACAACTCCCAATTAAATTCTCCCAGTAATCCAGGTGTTCAGACACAAATTTTGTGCTGGCCTCTGCTGTCCTTCTAGTGGGCTTTTTGAATCTGAATGCTACTTCTTGCCACAGCATGTAAGAACTTCCACCATAATACATCTCAACATTGTATAATAGTTAAATCTTTCTGAAATACATCACAAATGGTACTCCTATATTTCTGTATGTTTTTAATATATTCACAAGGTTCAATAAAAATTGGAAGAGTGTTGAGAGAGCAACCCAGCCTCACATAAAAAGACACAGGCTCTCACTCGTAAAATTGAGAGCAAAAAACATGATAATTCATTTGAAGAACAAAAGCCTAATATACAAAGTCCTGCAATAAGGTATTTCTAAATAAGCCTGAAATTTGAAACTTTTGGGAGGATCTTGATGTGGATCACTTCTTAAGGCTTTCCAGGAAAATCTAAGAGAGAAGGAGATTGCAGATAAGAGATAAGAGATGAGAATGCCTGGTTTAAATGAAGTTAGACTCTCTGTGGGCTTTTGATAAAGTCCTTCACGGACGACAAGTAAATTGGTGTGTTATTTCTGAATTTCCAGAAATTTCTGAATTTCTGTAACAAATTTAGCATTGGTTTAGAAGATTAAAAAGCACATCAGAAGTAAACTAATAAGTAACAGAAAAACTAAAATTCAGAAATAAGGCAAAATGTGTTAGAAGTTGAAGAATGTTTCTCCAAAAGTAACAAATTCATTTCAGTTAATTAGAGTAGGGGATCAAGATGAATTACTTTATTATGAATAATGGTGAATATTTTGACAAGCTTTCAGATAAATGCATATTCAATAAAAAATTTGAAGGAAGTAGGCACAACCTTTAGAACTGCACATGGTCCCTATCTGTAGGACTTATAGCCTGAAAAGCCAAACTGGGTAAAGTCACAATTGAGTAGCAGGGTCATAGACTAACACCCCAGATTAGAGTCCAGACTGACTAGCAATGTTCAGGACTATAGCAACATTGAGGCTAATGCCAACAGTGGGAAAATCATTCCAACGGGACCCAGGCCTATGCTAAAGCATAAAGGCTGACAGCCAAGAAGCTTCCATCAATGAATGGAAAACTCATTCATGACGGAGCAGGAAAGTTGTCCCCCATTATCCATTCTTCCCTTCTTTCTTTCTTTATAATAATATCATTATTAACAACATTTCTAAGACTCTATTATAGCTAGGTGAGGTCATGGAATTAATTATGACCAGTGGGCTTTCTGTACAGTAAAAAATAAATACTTGCTCGTTGTCCCAAATTCCTGGCACAGAGCTCCTAAAACACTTGAAATTTCCTGAATGATAGGAATGTTTTTTGTTCTTCTTTACAAGCCCCTTTTGACTATGTGAGCTTATGGTAATGGAGTGACTTAGGGTAGGGCCCCTGGAGAGCTTTAGGTTGGGGCTATTCTCCAGGAAACCAAATCTGTGATTAGAGTGTTGGAACTTGCAACATCTTTGAGACCTCCAGGGAGGGGGTGCAGATTGAGCCCTTATAAGACTGGGGAGCTTTGGGGTTTGTTAACCCAACCACTTTGGAAGATGGTGTGCCCCAACTCCATGAGGACAGAGGCTCCTGTATTCAAGACCCTTTCAGAGCTCACCCTATGTACCTCTTCAGATGGCTGATCATTTGTATCCTTTATAATAAACCACTAAATGTAAGTAAAGTGTTTTTCTGAGTCCTGTGAGTCACTCTAGCTAATTATCAAATCTGAGGAGGACTGTGAGAATCCCTGAATTTGTTGTCAGCCAAACAGAAGTGTGGGTAGCCTAGGCACACCATTTGCAGCTGGCCTGTGAAGTGCAGGCAGTCTTATGGGATATGACACTAACTCCAGGTAGATATTGTCAGAATTGAATTAAATTGTAAGACAGTGTCCAGTAATTGTGGAATCAGTATGCAAAGACACCATATATTTAGTGTCAGAAAGAAACTTAGAGGGCTGTAAAAGAAAACGTGTCATTTGAATCCTCCAGAAAGTATCCTGAAAGTGGGGAGGCATACTCTTCTCTCCCCTTTCCTCTTTCCTGATGGCAGGAAAGCAAATGTAATGGTTGGAGCTCCAGGAGTCATCAGGACCCTGTCCTTAGGAATGAAAGTTACACAGGGCAGAGTCACAGGATGAAAGGAACCTGGGTCCATAAACTACAAGCTGCCATACCAGCTCTGGACTGCCTATTTCCACACTCTATGTGAGACAGAAAGAGCTTTCTATTTTGCTTAAGCCAGTATTTGTATAAGATTTATTTCACACATAGAGCCAAATCTAAACCCAAATGATACAAGAAACTCTAGAATGTAAGCTTTGAGATCTCAATATGGGATTTTTTACTACCCATACTGTGTTCAAAGTATTCATAGAGAAAAAAAATACATGACTAAATTGTGTTGAACTAAGAAAATAAGGTCATAGCCCAGCGCGGTACCACATGCATATAATCCCAGATAACAGGATGGTTGAGGCAAGAGGTTCGCTTGAGCCCAAGCGTTCTGGGCTGTAGGGATCTATGCCGATCGGCTGTCCACGCTAAGTTCGGCATCAATACCGTGACCTCCCCAGGAGTGGGGACCACCAGGTTGCCTAAGGAGTGGTGAACCGGCCCAAGTCAGAAAAGTAGGTCATACATAGAATCTGCCTGAAACACTAGAGTAGCCTCAGTTTTTATTTGTGTTTGGCTTGGTTTTTGTTTCTTAATGTATTGACCCATTATTTTCATCTCTCCACTGTATTCTATCAGTTCAAGAGTCCCCAGAGCCTAACTCTCTCTTGGTCCTCAATTTTCTGTTATAGAAATCAAGAGAACAAAATCTAGCTTCAAAAAAGAAACATTGAAAAGCACAGATTTACACATTTTTAACATCTCATCCCCTAAACATGTTGTTCTTAAGGAAATACCCAGTGAGACTCCGGAGCCTAAGTAAATTTATCAATATTAATCATTGTGATTAACATGTATTAAGTGATGTCATGTGCCAAGCACTGTAGCAAATTCTTTATCTCCATTTTCTCATTTATTTCTCAAAACAACCTGGTGAAATCGGATATATTATCTCCAGATAGAGAGGAAGAAAATGAGAAATAGAAAATAGACAAAGGGAGACAGTTGTCCATATGATGTAGCTAGTAAGTGTTAGCACCTGGCTTAGAACTCCAGGCAGTTTACCTCCAGAGACCATGATAACTATTATACAATACTACCTCCCTAATAGGGCTGATATCATATGTTTTGTTTGTTTGTTTGTTTTATAATTTTATTTATTTATTTATGGTTGTGTTGGGTCTTCATTGCTGCACCCGGTTTTTCTCTAGTTGTGGCGAGTGGGGTCGTTGCGGTGTGTGGGCTTCTCATTGCAGTGGCTTCTCCTGTTTAAGAGCACTGACTCTAGGTGTGTGGGTTTCAGTAGTTGTGGCACGCGGCCTCAGTAGCTGTGGTTCCCAGGCTCTAGAGCATAGGCTCAGTAGTTGTGGCACATGGGCTTAGTTGCTCTGCAGCATGTGGGATCTTCCCAGACCAGGGCTTGAACCCGTGTCCCCTGCATTGGCAGGTGGATTCTTAACCACTGCACCACCAGGGAAGTCCCATACTATATGTTTTTAATTAGCACTTGTAATCAGGAGTTTTAGGGGTTTTAAAGATCACCCTCATTTTCTAGACAAATGTTTTCTCAAAATGATCCATGGAGCACTGGTGGTTCCAAGGGTCAAGCAGTCCTCAGGCAATTTATTTCAGAAACGAAAGCAATTGAACAATGTTGTTCACATTCACTTAACAAATTCCACAGTGTGGATAAAAGATGGCCATAACATGTTTGACATTTCTGCCACTGAGAAGAGATAGGATAATTCCTCTGCCCTTGAAGCCAGCCTGGTCTTAGTGATTTACTTCATCAATAGAATGTACAAGTGACTTTCTGGGACCTTCAAGTCTGTGTTACTAAAGACCTTAAATCTTCTAACAGCATTTCTTGAGACAGTCATTCTTGGATCCCTAAACCACTGTGTTGGAAACTCATCAACCCTATTTTACACACCACAGGGAAAGAGCCCTTGATTACCTGGACAGAGGCGGGCCCCAGCTGATCCCAGCCTTCCAGTCATTCACACTAAAGCACCAGGCATGTAAGTGAAGCATCCTGGAGCCCCCAGCAAGCCTAGCCATCATCACTGAACGCCACTGACCCATCCCAGTCAATGCCATGCAGAGCAGAAAAATCAACCAGCCAAGCCCTGACCAAATTCCAACCCACAGAACTGAGATGTAGCATGGTGTTGTTTTAAGGCAAAGAGTTTTGGGGTAGTTTGTTGCATAGCACTAGGTAACCAGAACAATAAAATTAGTAATGATTTTCACAGAATCCCTGTGAGATTCTTACTAATGATTAAGTCTGTAAAGGTCACAAAAGTACTTCAAAGACAACATAGGTCTGTTTACTTTGGCTGATGCTGATGGCATGCAGTCAGTCCAAGCCAATATATTTACACTTCTGTGTGATTGTTTAGAGTTGTTAAATTTATATTTTTGTGAGTATTACACTCTATCGTTATGCTACCAATCCCCCAAAATGGAACGATGGCTCTATTCTTGTACATGGATGAATAAATACATTTGAAAACTATAATGGAAAAAGTATAACCCATAAGAATGTCATAAACATATTTGAACTTAACTCCAGAAAGACCACAGAAAGCGAATCTTTACATGTGTAGTCAAGTGAATCTGTGAGTATGAAAATTTAGCATAAGCAGTCAAAACAGCAGAGTGGGAATACAAAGTACATTGATAATTATCTGAAAATTGGATTTTCCCAGACTGGTGATTTATTCTCCCGTGTGTTGTCTGTAATGAAATGTCAAAGAGTAACATGCAGCCATTTTAGCCATTTTCAAACAAAGCACAACCACCTTTCTGGCAAACCAATGAAGTTTGTCCAGAACAAGGGCTAAATGACTGTACTGATTATAATGCTTGGTTTAAAGCAACTGAAACTAATTCTAGCTATAATAAGCAAATGGGGATTTATTTGAAGAAAAATTAAGGGCTTAATACAGAATCAGTGCAAGGCTGAAGAACCAGATTTAAAAGTGGGTAGAAACAAAAGCATCTCTGAGAGTTTTCCATTAGCACTAAGGCTGGAACAACACTCTCCTTCCCTACCTGAGTCAAAGACCTGGGGAACAAATTACCAGTTATTACTGGAAAAGCTATGTGTGGATGGTGGCTTTGGACCACGAAGTCTCCCTGAATTAGATTTATCACCCCTCTTATTCCATAGCTGGACAGTCACACGTCTCCCTGGACAGACACAGGAGCACAGCAGAGTGCAGCTCTCCTGTAGACAGGCTGACATAAAGAAGAACAGAAGATAGGGCTGAGCTGAGTATACCTACTTCCTTCTTCTGAGCTCACAAATCACAAGGTCTTCTCCTTCCCAACAGGACTTGGAGTAAGAGCAGCATAATTCAAAAGGTCAGGAAGATTTCTCCACATGGAACCATGAAATGTGGGTCAGAGTATTTCCTGTTACCAAGTTCACACTACAGAAGAGTCTGGGCTCTTGCTGATACTGCCACAGCTATGAATCTTACCATCCACCCAACATCACACCTTATGTCTCTATTTACTTGACTACCACAAGAAGCCCTGACTCCCAGGCCATCCCTCCTCACCTGGACCCTCACCTCCTTACAGCTCTGTACACTGCCTGATACAGACCAGCCACCTACCCCCACACACTAAAAACCCTTGATCTTCAGAGTAATCATCTGTCATTAGCAAAATTCCTTCCATCATAACCCTTCACTCCAAATATTTGCTTCTCCTTCTGGTTCCAAACAAAATCTTGCCGTCTCCTAAAGACCTTATTTAGTAGTTACTATTCTTTTTTTTAATAGATATTTATGGGCATATAATTGCTTCACAACACTGTGTTAGTTTCTGTTGCACAACAAAGCAAATCAGCCATATGCATATGCATGTCCCCATATCCCCTCCCTCTGGAGCCTCCCTCCCACCCTCCCTATCCCACCCCTCTAGGTCATTGCAAAGCACCAGGCAGATCTCCCTGTGCTATGCTGCTACTTCTCACCAGCCAACTCTTTCACATTCGGTTACTATTTTTGTCCAAACTCAAAGACATGGGTCCTCAAAGTTTCCTAAAATCTTCATAAGTCCTCCTAGAACTTCATGCCATCAGATCATAACACCATTGATCCTTCATTACTTCTATTAATGACAGAGCTCAGAGTCATCCTCCTTCATTCCCAGAAGATTTTAGCTCTTGGCTCTCACTCTCTCTACCACTGCTCCTGTCATCTTTCTGGATTATTTCAATATCCACATAAGTTGTCCTAATAATATCCTACCCTCTAAATTCATTGTCCTCCTATTTCAGTAATCTTGTCCACCACTCCACCTCAGTCACCTACTCTGTGAGTGTATCTTGAACCTTGTTATATTCATAACCAAATACCTTCCACAATCTCAATTTCAAAATCCCATATTGCAACTAGCTTCTCCTATCAATCCACTCACTCCCTCAAGGAGTGACTCCTCAAATTATTCACAGTGAGAATGACAATCTATTGATCCTACTATCTTTTCACTGTCCATCACCCCTTCAGGCCCACATTTTCCTCCTAAATTGGCTTAGATTCCATGGCCTATCATTATAATCATTCTTTGTGTATAACTTCGATGCCCATACCCTTCTCTCTGTTCATCCTACAAGACTGGCAAATCCCAGCTCTGGTTAAAGCCATTTCTCTGTATTCTTCATCCCTGTCCAAGGAGTTACACGTTACTTAAGAAAAACACACCACTAGAAAAGGGAACCCTCCCACACTGTTAGTGGGAATGTAAGTTGGCACAGCCACTATGGAGAACAGTATAGCAGTTCCTCAGAAATCTAAAAATAGAATTATCATATGATCCAGCAATCCTGCTCCTGGGAATATACTCTGATAAAACTATAGTTCAAAAAGATACATGCACCCCTATGTTCATAACAGCACTGTTCACAATAGCCAAAACATGGAAACAACCTAAATGTCCATGACAGATGATAAAGAAGATGTGGTACATATATGCAATGGAATACTACTCAGCCATAAAAAAGAATGAAATAATGCCATTTGCAGCACGATGGATGCAACTAGAGATTATCATACTAAGTGAAGTAAGTCAGAAAGAGAAATACAAATACCATATGATATCACTGTGTGGAATCTAAAATATGGCACAAATGAACCTATCTACAAAACAGAAACTGACTTATACACATAGAGAACAGACTTGTGATTGCCAAGGGGGAGAGGGGTAAAGGGATGGACTTGGAGTTAGGGGTTGGTAGATGCAAACTATTATATTTAGAATGGATAAACAACAAGGTCCTAATGTATAGCACAGGGAACTATATTCTATATCCTGTGATAAACTACAGTGGAAAAAAATATTTAAAAAGAAGGTATATATGTGTATAACAGAGTCATTTTGCTGTACAGCAGAGATTGGCAGAACACTGTAAATCAACTATACTTCAATAAAATGTTTTTAATAAATAAATTAATTAAATTTAAAAAGTAAAAAAAACACACCACTAAGTTGAATGGCCTTACCCTGAATTCGTGAACAGAAGCCAACAAGTCTCTGTGCTGCTAGTTTTCCTAGTCATTTCTCTTTCCCATCTTTCCTCCCCCTTCAAACTTTGATGCTCCTTTCCCTCTACTGACAACCTTGTCTCTTCAATAAGAAAAATAGAATTAAAAGAAAAATTCTAAGTTCTCATGACAAAATACGTCATCCTATCTGAATTCAGACCCATATTCTTGGCCTTCTTTCCAGTACAAAGGATGACCTATCCATCAGTCAAATTTGGTGCAGTGTCCCTCATATTTGTGTTCAAGCAAAATGTTACCCTGCTGGCTTTGAAATGAAGGAAAAGGCCACGAGCCAAGTGATGTAGTTCTAGAAGCTGGAAAGGATTCTCCCAGAGCCTCTGGAGGGAGCAAACTTCTTGTCAACACAATGATTTCAATCTGAAACTGATTTTGGAATTCTGTCCACTGTAAGAGAATAAATCTGTGTTGTTTTAATCCACCAAGTTTGTACTGTAGCCATAGGAACTTAATACAATATATATACAATGTGAGAACAAAATTATTATCACATGGGTACCCCATTGGACGTCTGAATTTAGAGCTGAACAAAACCACTGATGTTCAGAGTATGAATGTGCTGTTGACATAGGTGTAATACATACACAAGGGCGATGTGCCAGTAACATTTTGTATTAATGATAAAAATCCATGAGCTGGAATGTAGACTCAAGAAAGATACATTGGGACCAGTACTGATCAGCATTAGTTATGTATACAGCAAGCAAGAACATTAATAAAGGAATAGTTTTTCTTGAATGTCATTTCACACATGGCCTTTTCAAAGAACAGGTTGTGGTCAACAGTTCTTAATTAAGTGTTAAATGAAATAGCACAGAAACACATATGATCTAACTGAAGGCACTGAGCATATGACATTTCAGTGGGCTCTGGGAAAAATATGAGCATCAATACACAGCTCTGCTGATTAACACTGGATTATGCTGACTGTTGAGTGGAAAGACGCTTATATGTATTTTAAAATTAAAGAAAAGATAATATTACTTCATGACATTGACAACTAGATAAAGAATAATTCTATTATTTTATGTGACTTGATTAAGTAGAATACTTCAGTAATATATTCAGAATATTTAGTAGCTTGAATCTAAGAGTTCTAAAATATTAAGATTTTTTAATATGTTGAGAATAAGACACCAGCCTGTTTTAAAAAGACAAAACTGCAATATGAATGACTCAATCTAAGATAATTTTACCCTTTCCTAACATTTGATTTTCTTCACCCATTGAGGAAAGTAGATGATAATGCATTATTGCATATGTTTTTATGTAAAACCAAATATTTCAAAAGAATGTGAAATTTTCCAAAGCTGAAAGAAACCAAAGCTAAATACCATTCACCGTTTATTCTAAGAAGCATTCGATTTTTCTGCTTTCAAGGGTGGTATACTCATTTGAGTATTTAACCAAAAGCTGAAATCTTTGCTGAAATATCTTCCCATAATTTCTAGACTTATACTCCATCCAAACACAATATGACAGTTGCCTTTTTCAATTATCTATAATAGTTTGTGCTTTCCAATGTACACACATAAAAGAAGTAAAAGAAGAAACCATCTGGGTATGAGATGTGATCTATGGCTTCAAATAGCTTTAATTTAATAATATATACAATATTCAAAGACTAATGATATCATCCCAGTAAGTGAATAAATCAAAATTATTTTTATTTTATAAATATTATGCTTGTATTTTTATTGCTATAAATCTGTTTTTAAATTTATCTAAAATTGGTAGTTTGGTTGTATATTAAAATGTACATTATGACCATTATATAGTCTGTGGATGGCAAAAATTTTAGAAATATTAGTCTATATTATAAGCCAATTTTATGATTCTGTCCAAACTGGTTAATTCCTTGTAGAATAAATCACTAGCATGACACTTTTCAGCATGGTGTAGTGATTGCTCAAAAAGTAAACTCCTAAAGAACACTGAATGTTTGAAAAAATTACTCCAGAATCTCCCATTTCCCTCACTTTTCTTTACTGTTTTTCATGATTTCCTGCCATACATTCTCACTGAGATATTAGTTCCATAACTTCTCATTCATTTGAAGTGCCAATTGGTTACTTGCACAGCCTCTTACCTTTGTCTTTGCTTTCTGAATTCCATACGGTCTTCTCTCCTGTATTTTTCTAAAATGACTATAGCAATATTTCTTGTCTCATGTGCTTTTGTAGAAGAATCTTGCTACTCCCCATCAAGAGCCATAGCCTATTTCTCCTCTCCTTAAACATGACTGGGACCTTTTTTACTACCTCATTGAATAAAATGTGTCATAAATAATGCTGCATGACTCCCAGGGCTAGGTCATAACAGATAATTTTATTTCTACCTGTCTTTTACATTGGGGATGCTTGCTTTTAGAACCCATGCACCATTCTCTGAGGAAGTCCAAACAAGCTCATGCAGAGATACCACACAAAGAGACCCACATGGGGAGGATCTGACACCCCAAGCAGTAGTTGTCATCCAACACTAGACATGTGACTGAGCAAACCTTTAGATGATTCCAGCCCATAGCTTTTGAGCTTCCCCAGCTAACATAAAGTGAAGCACAAATGAGCTATCTCCATTGAGCCTTGCATAAATTACAGTGGTTTGTTCTGCAGCCATAGTATCTAGAACACAACCAAGAAGTAACTTGAACTAAGAAATAGAGTAAATCCAAGACTTTAACAACCTACCATAGAGCTAACTGTTATTGCTGGTCCTGGAAAAGACAACACCCTGTGTAATAAGCAGAAAAATATATCTAACAACCACGCATAGTTAACATAAGAAAAAATAAGAATCAAAACTTTCAAGGTAATGAAATACTCCATGAATGACGATCAACACTGATCTTAGATTTGGTTTGAAAATAAGATTCACAGGATAAAATAGGTTTAGCCAAGCACTGAGTTTATCATGTAAACCATTGTTATTTTTATCAACAAGTCTTTGACTGGACCCCTGGATGGGCACAGCTGGTTGCAAGAGATAAGGCTGACATGAGTAGACAAGCTCCACATGAAAAATCTGACAACATTGTTCCTGTTTTTTAAACAACTCTATTCATGTAGCACAGCAGGGTCTATGTGTCAATTCACAGTCTTGCCATTCCAGGTACACTCCATAAATCAGGTGTTTTACATTAAGCAAAAGCAATAACCAGGTAACCATGTCCTGATACTATTAACACTTTAAATATATATTAACTTGGTACAATTCCAGAGACAGTGTTGCAAGAAGTTAACCTAAGGTCTTCTGAGGCATTTCTGGATCTGCGGGAGGGGGGACAAGGGGGGCAGGGAGCAGAAATGATAAGACTAATCTTAACCAACTAACTAACACACACAACCCACAGGAAAACTTTCTCCAATATAAAGTAAATGTCAATAAACTAACTATTACATGTATGAAAAACACCACAATCCCAAATTTAGAAACTCAAAATAGTAGACAAAAACTAGACAGATATTTAAGAAGTGCTGATGAAACACCAGAAACAGATTGAAAAAAAAAAAGACAAAGTCAGTTCAAAAATAAAAACTAAATTACAAAACTCCTGAGGGAGAATAGATAAACATTGAAGGTATGGTAAGAGACACAAAGGATAAAATGAAAAGAATTCCACAATTTTAAAAATAGCACAGGGCTTCCCTGGTGGCTCAGTGGTTGAGAGTCCGCCTGCCGATGCAGGGAACACAGGTTCGTGCCCCGCTCCGGGAAGATCCCAAGTGCCGCGGAGCGGCTGGGCCCGTGAGCCATGGCTGCTGAGCCTGCATGTCCGGAGCCTGTACTCCGCAACGGGAGAGGTCACAACAGTGAGAGGCCCATGTACCGCAAAAAAAAAAAAAAGGCACAAAAACAGGGGCACAAATTTGTTCATCACTGCTAATTATTAGAGAAATGCAAATCGTAACTACAGTGAGGTACCACGTCACATTGGTCAGAATGGTTATCATTAAAAAGTCTACAGTACTTCCCTGGTGGCACAGTGGTTAAGAATCTGCCTACTAATCCAGGGGACATGAGTTCAAGCCCTGGTCTGGGAAGATCCCACATGCCGCGGAGTAACTAAGCCCCATGTGCCACAACTACAGAGGCTGTGCTCTAGAGCCTGCAAGCCACAACTACTGAGCCCATGTGCAACAGCTACTGAAGCCCACGTGCCTAGAGCCCATGCTCCACAACATGAGAAGCCACCACAACGAGAAGCCCATGCACCGCAACAAAGAGTAGCCCCTGTTCGCTGCAACTAGAAAAAGCCCACACACAGCAATGAAGACTCAATGCAGCCAAAAATAAATGAACAAATAAATAGTTTTTTTAAAAAACGTCTACAAATAACAAATGCTGGAGAGGGTGTGGAGAAAAGGGAACCATCCTACACTGTTGGTGGGAATGTAAATTGGTGCAGTCACTGTGAAAAACACTATGGAGTTTCCTCAAAAAAACTAAGAATAGAGTTGTCATATGATCAAGCAATCCCACTCCCTGGCATGTATCTGAATAAAACTATAATTCAAAAAGATACATGTACCCTTATGTTCATAGTAGCACTATTTACAATAGCCAAGACATGGAAACAACTTAAATGTGCATCACCAGATGAATGGATAAAGAAGATGTGGTATATATATTCAATGGAATACTACTCACCCATAAAAAAGAATGAAATAATGCCATTTGCAGCAACAAGGATGGACCTAGAGATTGCCATACTAAGTGAAGTAAGTCAGAAAGAGAAAGACAAATAACATATGATATCACTTATATGTGGAATCTAAAATTTGACACAAATAAACTTATCTACAAAACAGAAACAGGCTCACAGACACAGAGAACAGACTTGCAGTTGCCAAGGGAGAGGGGGAGTAGGAGAGAGATGGATTGGGAGTTTGGGACTAGTAGATGCAAACAATTATATATAGAATGGATAAACAACAAGTTCCTACTGTATAGCACAGGGAAATATATTCAATATCCTGTGATAAACCATAATGGAAAAGAATATGAAAAAGAATGTATATACATATATATACACATATATAAAACTGAATCACTTTGCTGTACAGCAGAAATTAACACAACATTGTAAATCAAATATACTTCAATAAAATAATTTTTTTTACAAAACAGAGGCAGAAAAAAAGGATCTGAAAGAGATAAATATTGAAGACAAGCAAGATGATCCAACATACATATAAGCTAGGTCTCAACGAAGAAAAACAAAGCAATAGAAGAGAATTACTATCTAAACCTATAGTCTAAGAAACCATTCCAGAAATAAAAGGTGACCTGAATTAATATAGTAAGAGTTCACTATATACCTGGGAAAATGAACAAGGATGGTCAATCCTAAAACATATCATACAGAAACTATTAGACTTTAAAGATTAATAAAAAATCTTCTGGGCTTCTAAGTACAATGATCATGTCACTTATGAATTTTAAAAATCATGCCACCAGCAACATGTTAAAAAAAGACAATAATGTAACAACATTTCCAAGAAACTCAAGGGATTGTGAGCCAAGGATTTTATATCAAACCAAGCTGTTGTTCAACTGTCAAAATTACAGAAAACTCATTAAACATACAATAACTCAAAGAAAATTGAATTCACAACCCCTCCCTGAAGAAACTTCTTGGAACAAGCTTCACTCAACCACAATATTACTGGGGACCGTTCTGCAAAACAATGGATGGAGAACATTTACAACATTTAATTGTAACTATAAGACCAAAACAAAGGTATGGATACAAGTAACAAAATACCATATAAATGATATAGGTTCAAACAAAGGTGAAATATAAAATCTAAGAGTAAAAGAGAAAAGAAGAATGCGCTAACTGATTGCAAAATGAGTAACAGGAGAAAGTAGAAGGAAATGATTTAAGGAAGCAAACCAATTAGTAGAACCCTAAAGAGAAAAAAGCACTAAAAACAATGTAAAAATATAAATATATAAAGAAAAGTCATATGTGAAAACTAGGTGCCATGTAAATATCAAAAACATACTAAAAAAGAATTAAAATATTTTGAAAAACAATTAAATATTATACAGAATAGTATAACAATTAAGACTCAAAATAGCAGTCATATTAATAAATGTAAATTATTTTCCTATGTAATGAGAAAGATTTTAGAATTTGTTCACAAATCAAAATTCAGCACTGTTCTATACATTAAAACATTCTAAACAATATGATATTGCAAAACTAAAAATAAAGGGATAAGCAAAAACATACCTGACAAACGGGAAAAAAACACAAAAACAGAGGTTGTAAGTTTATATTAAAGCAGAATTCTGTCCCAAAGGCAAGAAATAAGACAAAGAAGGAAACTATAATGCTAAATAACATAAAGGCCACAGTCCACAATGAAAACATAACATGAATGAATATATAAGTATATATATAAATACACACACACACACACACACACACACACACACACACACATACACCAAATAAGGAACCACCTTTATAAAGCAAAAACCAAACTAGGTATAAGAAGACATAGAAACAGACTGATAATCAGACTCTAATACACCACTCATACTACAAGAAGGTCAAATAGAAAAATTATATCAATAACACAGATTCCATGGATATATATACATGAAATCTTACACCCAATAACAAAAATGCGTCCTCTTTTCAAGCATACATAAACATTAACCTCAGCAAATTCCCTATCACAGAAATAAAATAAATAATTTTATCTGATGACAGGGCAATAAAATTAAAAATTAATTAAAAATTTTTAAAAAGAGACCCTTTCATCTGAAATTCTAGAACTCTCTAATTATACAATGCTTGGGTGAAAAAGAAAATTCACTTTATAATTGCAGAATTTCTTTATTCTATGGGAAACAAAGCAATGATCAGATGAATATTCACAGTTTTAGATATTTACATCAATAAAAATCAAAGAATAAAAATACATGAATTAAATTCTCAACTGAAAAAAGACAGAAAAAAAACAAAGTAAATCAAAAACAGATGTTAATGAGGTAGAAAGAAAAATCAAAACAGATATTAAGGAGGCAGAGAACAATTTAAAAGAATCAACAAAATAAGTGATCAGAAAACATAAATCAAAAAAAAGCATATATAAAGGACATTTTTAAATTATCGTAAAGGAGGAAATAACCATCAAACACAAAAAAATTATTTTTAATCATTAAATATACTTTGAACAACTCTAATGGAAATTAATCTGAAAACCTAGATGAAACTGATAATTCCTAAAAAATTATACTTTACCTCTTTGGCTCTAGTGGAGATAGAAAGTTTAAACAACAGTACTCTCAAAATATATCAAAAAAGAATATTTAGGGAGTTCCCTGGTTGTCTTAGTGGTTAGGATTCAGCACTTTCACTGCTGTGGCCCAGGTTCAATCCCTGGTGAGGGAACTAAGATTCCACACCGTGACCAAAAGAAAAGAAAAAAGAAAGAAAATACTTATAGAACTAAAACAATAAATACATAAATCATAAATAGAAGTTTTTAACACATTTCCTAGAGGATTAATAGAACAAGCTGACAAAATATCAGTGAGAATACAGTGTGTTTGAATATTATTGAAATTGAGCTAATGGGCAAATATTGAACATTCCACCCCAAAGATTTCAAACACATT
Organism: Grampus griseus; assembly: GCF_964374135.1. Lineage (NCBI taxonomy): Eukaryota > Metazoa > Chordata > Mammalia > Artiodactyla > Delphinidae > Grampus > Grampus griseus. Next base: position 43,962,974 of record NC_139009.1, read on the forward strand.
CTTTTCGTGTACTTCTGAAAAACTTATAGAAACTAACTACATAATGACCAATAAAGCAATCTCAGAAAACATTAAAGAATTAAAATCTAAAAGAGGTTTTTTTTTACCACAGTGCACAATTTGAAGATAAAATAACAGAGAGATAAATAGAAATCCCTGTGTTTTGAAATAAAAGAAAAATGGGTCAAAGAAGAAAATAAAGAAAATGGAAAATATTCTGAACTGATTGGAACCAGTTCATAGGGGTCCCACCCCACAAAGCACGCTCTAGGCCACATGGGTCCTGGGGGCTCAGGGAGAACAGCAGAGGCAGGCAGGAGGGGCCCTCCAGGACTAGAGGAGCAGGAGAGGAGTGGAGGGTGTTAGCCCCACCCACTCAGGCCCAGGAAGCCTGCTGGGTTCCCAGGTGGGATCCCCCACCCTCTGAGACAAGAGGCACAAGGCATGCCTGGGCCCCAACTGTTTCATTAAGGCTAAACCCAAACCCCACCACCACCCATGGCGTTTCCCAGCCCTGTGGGTTCTAAGCATAGGCTCGCCCACTGCCAAAATCCCGCCCCTGCTTAGGTCCCCCCCTACCTACCAGCTGTTGTTTCATCTATATTTTATTTTAATATTCTTTCTAACATATCTATTAGTTTCCTAGTCTAATTTTACTTTTTACTCTTTGTTATTGTTCTTTTTTTTTCATTTTCTTTTTCTTTTTGCCACCCAGCACAGCTTGCAGGATCTTGATTCACAAGCCGGGGGTCAAGCCAAAGCTCCTGCAGTGGGAGCTCCAAGTCCAAACCACTGGACTAACAGAGAACCTCAGACCCCAGGGAATATTCAGCAGGGTGAAGTCTCCTGGAGGTCCTCATCTTGGCACCAAGACCCAGCTCTACCCAACAACCTACAAACTGAAGTGTTGGAAGCCTCAGGCCAAACAACCAGTAAGACAGGAACACAATCCCACTCATCAAAAAAAAAAAAGAAAAAAAATGAGATGGCAAAAAAATATGTCACAGATGAAGGAGCAAGGCAAAAACCTACAAGACCAAATAAATGAAGAGGAAATAGGCAATCTACCTGAAAAAGAATTCAGAGTAATGATAGTAAAGATAATCCAGAATCTCGGGAATAAAACGGAGGCATGGATTAAGAAAATACAAGAATTGTTTAGCAAATCCAGAAGAACTAAACAACAAAGAAACAGAAATGAGCAGCACAGTAACTGAAATGAAAAATACACCAGAAGGAATCAATAACAGAATAACTGAGGTAGAAGAACCAATAAATGAGCTGAAAGACAAAATGTTGGAAATAACTGCCAAGGAGCAGAACAAAGAAAAAAGAATGAAAAGAATTGAAGACAATCTCAGAGACCTCTGGGACAACACTAAATGTACCAACATTCGAATCATAGGGGTCCCAGAAGAAGAAGAGAAAAAGAAAGGGTCTGAGAAAATATTTGAAGAGATTATAGTGGAAAACTTCCCTAACATGGGAAAGGAAAGAGTAACCCAAATCCAGGAAGTGCAGAGAGTCTCATACAGGATAAACCCTAGGAGAAACACACCAACACATATATTAATCAAACTAACAAAAATTAAATTCAAGGGGGTCTTCCGGGAAGATGGCGGAAGAGTAAGACGCGGAGATCACGTTCCTCCCCACAGATACACCAGAAATACATCTACGCGTGGAACAACTCCTACAGAACACCTACTGAACGCTGGCAGAAGACCTCAGACCTCCCAAAAGGCAAGAAACTCCCCACGTACCTGGGTAGGGCAAAAGAAAAAACTAAACAGAGACAAAAGGATAGGGACGGGTCCTGCACCAGCGGGAGAGAGCTGTGAAGGAGGAAAAGTGTCCACACACTAGGAAGCCCCTTCGCGGGTGGAGACTTCGGGAGGCGGAGTGGGGGAGCTTGGGAGCCGCGGAGGAGAGCACAGCAACAGGGGTGCGGAGGGCAAAGCGGACAGATTCCAGCGCAGAGGATCGGGCCGACCGGCACTCACCAGCCGAGAGGCTTGTCTGCTCGCCCGCCGGGGCGGGCGGGACTGGGAGCTGAGGCTCCGGCTTTTGTCGGAGCGCCGGGAGAGGACTGAGGTTGGCGGCGTGAACACAGCCTGCAGGGCGTTAGTGCACCCCGGCTGGCCGGGAGAGAGTCCGGGGAGAAGTCTGGAACTGCCGAAGAGGCAAGAGACTTTTACGTCCCTCTTTGTTTCCTGGTGCGCGAGGACAGGGGATTAAGAACGCTGCTTGAGAGAGCTCCAGGGACGGGCGCGAGCCGCGGCTAAAAGTGCGGAGCCCAGAGACAGACATGAGACGCTAGGGCCGCTGCTGCCGCCACCGGGAGGCCTGTGTGCGAACACAGGTCACTAGCCACACGCCCTTCCGGGGAGCCTGTGCAGCCCGCCACTGCCAGGGTCCCGGGATCCAGGGACAACTCCCCCGGGAGAACGCACAGGCGCGCCTCAGGCTGCAACGTCTCGCCGGCCTCTGCCGCCGCAGGCCCGCCCCACACTCCGTGCCCCTCCCTACCCCCGGGCCTGAGTGAGCCAGAGCCTCCGAATCAGCGGCTCCTTTAACCCCGTCCTGTCTGAGCAAAGAACAGACGCCCTCCGGCGACCTACACGCACAGGCGGGGCTAAATCCAAAGCTGAGCCCCTGGGAGCTGTGAGAACAAAGACGAGAAAGGGAAATCTCTCCCAGCAGCCTCAGAAGCAGCGGATTAAAGCTCCACAATCAACTTGATATACCCTGCATCTGTGGAATACCTGAATAGACAACCAATCATCCCAAATTAAGGAGCCCTGTGGATGAAAGGCTCTTGGTGCTGCAGCCAGGAGTCAGTGCTGTGCCTCTGAGGTGGGAGAGCCAACTTCAGGACACTGATCCACAAGAGACCTCCCAGCTGCACATAATATCAAACAGCAAAAATTTCCGAGAGATCTCCATCTCAACGCCAGCACCCAGCTTCACTCAACGACCAGCAAGCTACAGTGCTGGACATCCTATGCCAAACAACTAGCAAGACAGGAACACAACCCCACCCATTAGCAGAGAGGCGGCCCAAAATCATAATAAGTCTACAGACACCCCAAAACACACCACCAGACGTGGACCTGCCCACCAGAAAGACAAGATCTAGCCTCATCCACCAGAACACAGGCACTAGTACCCTCCACCAGGAAGCCTACACAACCCACTGAACCAACCTTAGCCACTGGGGACAGACACAAAAAACAACAGGAACTACGAACCTTCAGCCTGCAAAAAAGGAGACCCCAAACACAGTAAGATAAGCAAAATGAAAAGACAGAAAAACACACAGCAGATGAAGGAGCAAGATAAAAACCCATCAGACCTAACAAATGAAGAGGAAATAGGCAGTCTACCTGAAAAAGAATTCAGAATAATGATAGTAAGGTTGATCCGAAATCTTGGAGATAGAATGGACAATAGAATGGACAAAATGCAAGAATCAGTTAACAAGGACCTAGAAGAACTAAAGATGAAACAAGCAACGATGAACAACACAATAAATGAAATTAAAAGTACTCTAGATGGGATCAATAGCAGAATAACTGAGGCAGAAGAACGGATAAGTGACCTGGAAGATAAAATAGTGGAAATAACTACTGCAGAGCAGAATAAAGAAAAAAGAATGAAAAGAACTGAGGACAGTCTCAGAGACCTCTGGGACAACATTAAACGTACCAACATTCGAATTATAGGGGTTCCAGAAGAAGAAGAGAAAAAGAAAGGGACTGAGAAAATATTTGAAGAGATTATAGTTGAAAACTTCCCTAATATGGGAAAGGAAATAGTTAATCAAGTCCAGGAAGCACAGAGAGTCCCATACAGGATAAATCCAAGGAGAAATACGCCAAGACACATATTAATCAAACTGTCAAAAATTAAATACAAAGAAAACATATTAAAAGCAGCAAGGGAAAAACAACAAATAACACACAAGGGAATCCCCATAAGGTTAACAGCTGATCTTTCAGCAGAAACTCTGCAAGCCAGAAGGGAGTGGCAGGACATATTGAAAGTGTTGAAGGAGAAAAACCTGCAACCAAGATTACTCTACCCAGCAAGGATCTCATTCAGATTTGATGGAGAAATTAAAACCTTTACAGACAAGCAAAAGCTGAGAGAGTTCAGCACCACCAAACCAGCTCTACAACAACTGCTAAAGGAACTTCTCTAGGCAAGAAACACAATAGAAGGAAAAGACCTACAATAACAAAACTGGTCGTGGAACCCTCAACTCTAAGCCCCCAGGTCTATATAATTATAGAGATAGAAAGGAAGGCATAATCTTTGGAATCTTGGCCTGTAGGATGTACTTGCTTGAGGTGAAAGACTTTTTGCTCCCCATGAAGTCAAGTGAAGGGACCCTGAGAGACTCCCTTGTGGAGACTGGGGATGCTTGCAAGGAGGGGATGTGGGGCATTTTGTACCAGCAGACATTCCACTCCCCTGTGGTACTGATGGAGTGGATTGGACTTGGAGGGCTTGACATGTCCTCTGGAGTTTGAGGCAATGAAGATATACAGCCTGGTGCCTACTTTGAGTCTAGAAATTTTCACAGGCAGGAGGCTTAATGGAGTAGCCCATGCTAGCAGGGAAACATGCATGGCAGTAAAGTGCCAAGGGAAGAAAAGAACCTTTTTCTAGCCCATTCATTGAGGGCTTTGGAAGGTACAGAAGGCTCCACGGGAGGAAGCATAAAGCTTAGGGGAGGGGCAGGGACACACTGGCTGATCCGCTTGGGGCTCCCAGTGTTTACTCCTAATCCCCAGCTTCTGTCTGGCCAGCAGCAGATGGAATCCTCTGTGGGCTGCTCAGCCAAGATGCTCCATTGTTTTAGGATAAGGTGGGGTCCAAAATAAAATGCTGGTACAGAGCATATCTTTGCAAGGAGCAAAGGGTTGGCATTTCTAGGGGAGGAAGAGTTTCCCGATGGTAAGAGCTATCTTTTTCATCATAAATCTTTTCTTAATCTCAGGGAGAGATTCAATGGCTAAAGTGGATGTGGAAAGAAGGTAAGATGTCCCTAAGGTAGTCAGTCATTTGAGATGTGAGTACAAAGCTATGGTGAGCAATTCATTTGTTCTCATGTTTAAGTCTGGGCTGCTTGGTGAGCTGCCTGAATTTAACAAATGACAAATCCCACTTCTGGCTCTGGTTGTTATGAACATATTCAGTAATACACATAAGGTGACTTATTCCAAAATTTGTGTTAGCAAGGAAATTTGAAATTACCCAAATCTATTGGTGAAATTAGTGACTATTTAAGTTTGTCATCAGGTGGTTGGTTTCCTCATGCTTACTAATTTTTTTTCTGATTTGAAAAGTAGTACTTGTTATTGAATAAGATTTGGAAAATAATAAAACTTATAAATGATAAAAAAAAATTCAAGGAAAAATATTAAAAGCAGCAAGGGAAAAACAAAAAAAATAACATACAAAGGAATCCCCATAAGTTTCAGCTGATTTGCCAGTGGGAACTCTGCAGGCCAGAGGGAGTGGCAGGATATAACTAAAGTGATGAAAGAGAAAAACTCACAACCAAGATTACTCTACCCAGCAAGGATCTCATTCAGATTCAATGGGGACATAAACAGCTTTTCAGACAAGCAAAAGCTAAGAGAATTCAGCACCACCAAACCAGCTTTACAATAAATGCTAAAGAAACTTCTATAGGCGGGAAACACAAGAGAAGAAAAAGACCCACAAAAACAAACCCAGAACAATTAAGAAAATGGCAATAGGAACATACATGTTGATAATAAACTTGAATGTAAATGGATTAAATGTCCCAACCAAAAGATACAGATGGACTGAATGGATACAAAATCAAGACCCATATATATGCTGTCTACAAGAGACCTAGGGACAAATATAGACTGAAAGTGAAGGAATGGAAAGAAATATTCCATGAAAATAGAAATCAAAAGAAAGCTGGAGTAGTAATACTCATATCATATAAAATAGACTCTAAAATAAAGACTGTTACAACAGATAAGGAAGGACACTACAAAATGAAGAAGGGATCAATCCAAGAAGAGGATGAAACAATTGTAAATGTCTATACAGCCAACATAGGAGCACCTCAGTACATAAGGCAAATGCTAACAACCAAGAAAGGGGAAATCAACAATAACACAATAATAGTAGGGGACTTTAACACCCCACTTACACCAAAGGACAGATCATCCAAACAGAAAATAAGTAAGGAAACACAAGCTTTAAATGACACAACAGACCGGAGAGATTGAACTGATATTTATAGAATATTCCACCCAAAAGTGGCAGAATACACTTTCTTCTCAAGTGCACACAGAGCATGCTCCAGGATAGATCACACCCTGGGTGACAAATCAAGTTTCAGAAAATTTAAGAAAAATGAAACCGTATCAAGCATCTTTTCTGACCACTATGAGACTGGAAATCAATTACAGGAAAAAGACTGTAAAAAACCACAAATACATGGAAGCTAAACAGTGTACTACTAAATAACCAAGAGATCACTGAAGAAATCAAAGAAGAAATTTAAAAATACATAGAAAAAAATGACAATGAAAACACAACAACCCAAAACCTATGGGACACAGCAAAAGCAGTTCTAAGAGAGAAGTTTATAGCAACTCAATCTCACCTCAAGAAACAAGAAAAATCTTAAATAAACAATCTAACCCTACACATAAAGCAACTACAGACAGAAGAACAAAGAAAACCCAAAGTCAGTAGAAGGCAAGAAATCATAAACATGAGAGCAGAAATAAATGAAACAGAAATGAAGAAAACAATAGCAAAGATCAATAAAACTAAAAGCTGGCTCTTTGAGAAGATAAACAAAACTGATAAACCCTTACCCGGCTTCATCAAGAAAAAAAGGGAGAGGATGCAAATCAATAGAGTTAGATATGAAAAAGGAGAAATCACAACTGACACCACAGAAATACAAAGGATTATAAGAGACTACTACAAACAACTATATGCCATTAAAACGGACAACCACAAAGAAATGGACAAATTCTTAGAAAGGTACAAGTTTCCAAGACTGAAGCAGGAAGAATTACAAAATATAAACAGACCTATCACAAGTAATGAAATTGAAACTATAATTAAAAATCTTCCAACAAACAAAGTCCAGGACCAGAGGAGTTCACAGGTGAATTCTATCAAACATTTAGAGAAGAGCTCACACTGATGTTTCTCAAACTCTTCCAAAAAATTGCAGAGGAAGGAATACTCCCAAATTCGTTCTATGAAGCCACTGTCACCCTGATACCAAAATCAGAAAAAGATATCACAAAAAAAGAAAATTATAGACCAATATCACTGATGAACACAGATGCAAAAATCCTGAACAAAATACTAGCAAACAGAATCCAGCAACATATTGAAAAAATCATACACCATGATCAAGTGGGATTTATCCCAGGGATGCAAGGATTCTTCAATATGAACAAATCAATCAATGTGATACACCATATTAACAAATTGAAGGAGAAAATATATAGGATCATCTCAATAGATGCAGAGAAAGCTTTTGACAAAATTCAACACTGATTTACGATAAAAGCTCTCCAGGAAATGGGCATAGAGGGAACCTACCTCAACATAATAAAGGCCATATATGACAAACCCACAGCAAACATCATACTCAATGATGAAAACTGAAAGCATTTCCACTAAGATAAGGAACAAGATAAGGATGTCCTCCTCACCACTCGTACTCAACATAGTTTTGGAAGTCCTAGCCCAGCAATCAGAGAAGAAAAAGAAATAAGAGGAATACAAATTGGAAAAGAAGAAGTAACACTGTCACTGTTTGCACATGACATGATATTATACATAGAAAATCCTAAAGATGCCACCAGAAAACTACTAGAACTAATCAATGAATTTGGTAAGGTTGCAAGATACAAAATTGATGCACAGGAATCTCTTGCATTCTTATACACTAACAATGAAAAATCAGAAAGAGAAATTAAGGAAACAGTCCCATTTATACCTAGGAATAAACCTACTTAAGGAGGTGAGAGACTTTTACTCAGAAAACTATAAAACACTGATGAAAGAAATCAAAATTGACATAAACAGATGAAGAAATACACCATGTTCTTGGATTGGAAGAATCAATATTCTGAAAATAACTATACTACCCAAAGGAATCTACAGATTCAGTGCAATCCCTATCAAACTACCAATGGCATTCTTCACAGAATTAGAATGAAAAATTTTACAGTTCGTATGGAAACACAAAAGACCCCGAATAGTCAAATCAATCTTGAGAATAAAAAATGGAGCTGGAGGAATCAGGCTCCCTGACTTCAAACTATACTACAAAGCTACAGTAATCAAGACAGTATGGTACTGGCACAAAAACAGAAATACAGATCAATGGTACAGGATAGAAAACCCAGAGATAAACCCATGCACATATGGTCACCTAATTACAACAAAGGTGGCAAAAACATGCAATGGAGAAAAGACAGCCTCTTCAATAAGTGGTGCTGGGAAAACTGGGCAGCTACATGTAAAAGAATGAAATTAGAACACTTCCTAACACCATACACAAAAATAAACTCAAAACGGATTAAAGACCTAAATGTAAGACTGGACACTATAAAACTCTTAGAGGAAAACATAGGAAAAACACCCTTTGACATAAACCACAGCAAGATCTTTTTTGACCTACCTCCCAGAGTAATTAAAATAAAAACAAAAATAAACAAATGGGACCTAATTAAACTTAAAAGCTTTTGCACAGCAAAGGAAACCATAAACAAGACAAAAAGACAACCCTCAGAATGGGAGAAAATATTTGCAAATGAAACAATGGATGAAGGATTAATCTCCAGAATATACAAACAACTTATGCAGCTCAATATCAAAAAACCAAACAACCCAATCAAAAAATGGGACCTAAATAGACATTTCACCAAAGAAGACATTTCACCAAGAGACACATGAAAAGATGCTCAACATCACTAATTATTAGAGACATGCAAGTCAAATCTACAATGAGATATCACATCACACCAGTCAGAGTGGCCATTATCAAAAAATCTAGAAACAATAAATGTTGGTAAGGGTGTGGTGAAAAGGGAACCCTCTTGTACTGTTGGTGGGAATGTAAATTGATACAGCCACTATGAATAACAGTATGGAGGTTCCCTAAAAAACTAAAAATAGAACTACCATATGACCCAGCAATCCCACTACTGGGCATATACCCTGAGAAAACCATAATTCAAAAACACACATGCACCCCAGTGTTCATTGCAGCACTATTTACAATAGCCAGGACATGAAAGCAACCTAAGTGTCCATCGACAGATGAATGGATAAAGAAGATGTGTCACATATACACAGTGGAATATTACTCAGCCATAAAAAGAAACGAAATTGAGTTATTTGTAGCAAGGCAGATGGACCTAGAGTCTGTCATACAGAGTGAAGTAAGTCAGAAAGAGAAAAACAAATACTGTATGTTAACACATATATATGGAATCTAAAAAAAAAAATAGAAAAATGGTATTGATGAACCTGGTGGCAGAGAAGGAATAAAGGCGCAGACACAGAGAATGGACTTGAGGACACGGTGAGGGGGAGGGGGAAGCTGGGGCAAAATGAGAGTAGCATCAACATATATACACTACCAAATATAAAATAGCTAGTGGGAAGCAGCAGCATAGCACAGAGAGCTCAGCTCGGTGCTTTGTGACAACCTAGCGGGTGGGATAGGGAGGTTGGGAGGAAGGTTCAAGAGGGAGGGGATATGGGGATATATGTATGCATATGGCTGATTCACTTTGTTGTACAACAGAAACTAACACAGTACTGTGAAGCAGTTATACACCAATAAAGGTGTATTTTTAAAAAAAGACATATATTGGTTAAAAAAAGATAGAATTCAATGCGCTAAGCTTTCCCTCTAACAGTAGAAGAATAATAGTACACCCGAAAAACTAGAAAGAAATATTGGGCTACAAATGGAAATTAATGAAATAGAACACAAAAATATTATAGAGAAAACAAAGCTGAAAGCTCTGTAAAGAGGCTAATAAAACTGGCAAACAACTGGCCAGATTTATCAAGTTAAAAGAAAAATAATATCAGTAATGAAAAAGGAAGCCTAACTACAGATAATACAAACGGACAAAATGTTATAAAATAACAACCACAGAAATTTCAAATGAAATGAAATAATTCCCATAAAAATTAACTTGTTAAAATTAATAAGGAATAGAAAATCTAAACAGTCAAAATATAAGTATTAAAGAAATTGACAAACCTCAAAACCATTATTGCTCTGTATAGTCCCTTTTATCTCTATTACTTAGTAGTTGGCCGGGGTGGGGGCAGGAGACAGAGAACGACCTAAGACAATAAGTGTTCTAAAATTTAGTATCCTACAGAATTCCCTTGGTAGAGATTAATTTTTTTTCTCTTTAAAAGTACTTATTCCGGGCTTCCCCAGTGGCGCAGTGGTTGGGAGTCCGCCTGCCGATGCAGGGGACACGGGTTCGTGCCCCGGTCCAGGAGGATCCCACATGCCGCGGAGCGGCTGGGCCCATGAGCCATGGCCGCTGAGCCTGCGCGTCCGGAGCCTGTGCTCCAAAACAGGAGAGGCCACAACAGTGAGAGGCCCGCATACCGCAAAAAAAAAAAAAGTACTTATTCCCTCCTATTTTAGCAGAAAACATCATCTGTATCCCTACAATAAAAATTCAATTCCAAGATGTCTGGACAAAAATTTTAAAGTTATTACCAAGGTCTCAAAAGAAATTACATTTTCTGACTTCTCTGCCAAATGGCATCCTTCTACTGTTTCCTCCCTTTCAGCTCAGTATATTTTCCTTATAAAAATGAATCTTCCTTTCCCAATACTTCCTTTCATGATACAGAAAATTCACAAGTTACCAAATATAGAAAAGAATAACGTGTGGGAAAAGGAAGGAATTTTTTGTAATACTATAGGATATTTTATTAAGTTGTTTACCAACACTGAAAGGTACAGATTTTAACTGAATAGTTCAGGCAGTTTTGAAAAATGTAAACATCTGTGTAACCCAAATTCTTTCAAAATATAGAATTCTTCAACCATCTGAGAAAACTCCCTAGTATACCCTCTCATTCAGCCCCTGTCCCTCTTCCGATTCCTTTCACCAATAGTTAAATTTGCCTGTCCTAAATGTCATACAGAATCATTAGTATGTAATCCTGTATATGCATTCTTTCAGCATGCTTTGAAATTCATCCACATTGTTGCATATATCAGTAGTACATTTATTTTTATTAGTCAGTAGAATTCATTATATTAATACACCAGATTAATTTACCTATCCTCCTGTTGACACTTTTGTCTCCAGTTTGGGGCTGTTTTTAATAAAGCTTCTAGATGTATTCTTTCTTTTTCAATGGCTTTATTGAGATATAAGTTACATACTAATCAATTCACCTATTTAATAGGAAACTTACACCCAGTATGCAATTCAATGGTTTTCAGTATATTCAGAGCTATGCAATCATCACAAATCATCATTCCAAAAAGAAAACCCATAGCCATTAACAGTCACTTCCCATTTCCCCCTCAACTATTCCACTCCCCACCCGACCCCACGCACCTACCTCACTACCTCAGCCCTAGGAAGGCACTAAATTTACTTTCTGTCTTTATAGCTTTACCTATTTTGGACATTTTATTTAAATGTAATCTTTGTGATTGCCTTCTTCCACTTAGATAAAATGTTCTCAAGTTTCATCCATTTTATAGCATACATCAGTACTTCATTCCTTTTTAATGGTCAAGTAATATTCCATTGAATGTATATACCACATTTTTATGTATTCATTCATCAGCTGATAGATATTTCTGGTTCTAATTTTTGGCTATTATGAACAATGCTGCTATGAAATTTATTTACAAGTTTTTGTGTGAACCTGTCTTTTCATTTCTCTTGAGAATATATCTAGTTGTAGAATTACTGGGTTATAGGGTAGCTCTAAGTTTAACATTTTGAGGAACTACTAAACTATTTTCCAAACTGGCTGCACCATTTTACATTCTCATCAGCAATGTATAATGGTTCCTGTTTCTCCACAGACTTGTTTTTTCTTTTTGATTATAGCCATTTTAGTGGGTATGAAGTTTTATTTCATTAAGGTTGTGATATGTACTTCCCTAATGACTAATAATATTGAGCATTTTTTCATGTGTTTGTTAGTCATCATATATGGTCTTTGAAGAAACGTCTATTCAGATCCTTTGCCCATTTTTATTTGGGTTGCGTGTTTTTTTATTATTATGTTGTAATAATTCTTTGTATATATTTTGTATGAAAGTCCCTTATCAGATACATAATTTGAAAATATTTTCTCCTATTCTCTGGGTTGTCTTTTCAGTTTCCTGTTAGCATCTGAATGCAAAAGTTTTTATTTTGATCAAGTCCAATTTATCTATTTTTCTTTTGCTGCTTGTGCCTTTGGTGTCATACCTAAGAAATTATTTCCTAACTGAAAGCCACAAATATTTACTCCTAGCTTTTCTTCTAAAAGTTTTATAGTTTAAACTGTTAAATTTAGGTTAGTGTCCATTTTGAGTTAATTTATATATATAGGATAGGAGGAAGGCAACTACATTATTTTGCATGTAGATATCCAGTTATTCTAGCATCATTTGTTGCAAAGACTATTCTTTCCCCATCAAATAGTCTTGACACCTTTGTTGAAATAACTGACTATAAGTGTAGGATTTATTTCTGGACTCTCAATTCTACTGCATTGCTCTATATGTCTATCTTAGATCATGGCACCACACTGTCTGATAGTACCATACTCATAATATCATCCTGTGTTTATCACTTTTCATACCAAACCAAGCCAGCTATCAAATGTGAGCACAGAATAAAAAACATTTTCAATTATGAGAGGTTTTTGAAACTTTTTCTATGAATTATTTCTTGGGAAACTACTGAAGAATACATTCCATTCAAAAAAGTTTAATAAATCAATACAGATAAAAACATAGGGTCCAGGAAACAGGGATTCTAACTCAAGTTCAAGGCGAAGACGATTTCTAGGATAACAAATGACGATGGTGTATAGAAAGCCTAGAGAAAGCTCCAGGAAGAATGTGTACAAGAAAGAAGTTGTAACAGATAGATTTTCCCATGTTTCTGACCATAATAAAGGTGTTTTAGAGTCCTTTCCAGGAATTTATGTTGAAAGTATTGATGACTTTGTAGAAATCTAATCAAATAATTAAAAACTCAAGAAATAGAAATATATTGACTAACATAGGCATGATAAGTAGAGCTATAAAGATGAAACAACTACAATTGTGTAAGTAGTTACTTTTATGAAATTTGCCTTGAGAGAATTAGAATTCTACAATTATTTGAGTTGCAAACTATATACTGTAGTAACTTTTTTTTTCTTAATCCAAAAAAGAATTTATTGACTCTTGTAACTAGAAATCCAGCATTATTTAGCTGCAGGTATGTCTGCATCTAGGATTTTTTTTTTAAGTCGCTTTTAGTCTCTTGGCTATGCTTTCTTCTTTTCTTTTTTTTTTTTTTTGGCTTTAAAGTGCTTTTTTTTCACACACATACACACACTGTATTTTATTTTTACAAGAGATAAATAAACTGACACCAAGTATTGTAAATGGATGACCACAACAAAAGCAACAATGATTGCAATTACCAAACATGAAACACACTCATACTATGCCATAATATTGACATTCAGTCCAGTAATCATCTACTATAACAACTCCTTTACTTTGCAGTGAAAATTGATTTGTATATTTTCTGCCTCTTTTAAAAAGGACTATTAATGCATGTAATCTTCAAGGCTCATGTCCACTTCCTGAAATTTATCTTAGGGAAAAAAATCAAAGGCAAACACAAAAGTACACCTACAGCTATGTTCATTATAGCATTGTTTATTATAGTAGGAAACAGAAAATAAACAAAATGCCCAGAAATAGATTAGTTAGATATATGTCCTGATATATGTTATTGAATACCAGTACTAAATATGAAGCTGCAGATACTTTTCAATATTGAACATTTTCACAATATATTAATAAGTAAAAATGGTATGCACATGATCCTATCTTTTATAAATAAGAAAAAGACACATGGAAAAAGTTTGGTAGAAACTTAATGAATGAACAATGACATTAATCATCATGAATTCTGGGTGAAAGTACAGAGACTTCTTTTTTCAAGCCACTTTGTTTCTCTTTAACCTCACACTAAAAATATGGTAGTGGATTAGAAAAAGGGTAACAACGTTTTGCAGTTCCTCTTATCAAAAGATGAAGTCTATTTCCTCATCCCCTGAATCTAAGCTGGCCTTGTGACCTGCTTTCACCAATAGAATGTGGCAAAGGTACACTGTGTCAGTTCTGAATCTAGGCCTTGCTGGGAAGAAAATTCTTCCTCTACCAATTCAGGTGCTTGGGGGCCTGCAAATTAATTGACAACAAACAGATTAACAAGAGAATAATTTAATTCACAGGCATGCGGGATCATCCCATAAGGAACGGATCACCAAACAGCTAGGAGTAAAGGTTTATATACCAGCTTAATAGGGTAAGGAGGGAGAGAGAGCTTCTTTGAAAAAAATATAGGCTTCTAGGAGGAAAAAATGGAAGATATGGAAGCTTCTGATAAAATTTATTTAGGAATTTCTCATCCCGGTGCTAATGGTCAGTCTCCTTCCTGGCTGGAAACTCCCTCAGAGAGGGGATTTATAGCAGTTTCATTCTCAGAAAGCTTTGCCTTTAATCAGATAAGCAAGGCTCAGCAAAGGCTTCCTCCTGTATCTACTGTATCTCAAACATCTTCAGTTTAAAGTAAAATCTCTATACCATTCTGGTGGATTTGAGTCCTTTCAGCCTCAAGACAATGTGCAGCTTCTGCTCTCCCATTCCTACTCTCTCATGCTTGCAAGCTGGTCCCCATGCAACAAGCCTGGTCGAGAATGACAGCACATGGAGAGAGCCCCTGCCATCCTAGCCATCCAAGCTGAGGTTCCCAAACCAGCTAGTCCCAGCTCCCCAATAGCTGAACTCAGACTCACCAGCCAGGCCAGCTGACCACAAACAAGGCCCAGACAAGAACCACCAGCTGAGTCCAGCCTAAATTGCCAACCTACAGGAACATCATTGCTTTAAGCTACTAAGTTTTGGGGTGGCTTGCTGTGTAGCAATAGACACCTAATAGAGAAATATATTGTTTTCAAGAAAATATGGCAATAAATGATTTACTAAAAACAACGAATGGTTGTTTAACCACAAAAGCTAAATAATTGGTGACATGAAAAAATTCATCTCAAAATGATGGACAAGAAATTTATTAAGATCTTTCCTGGTTGTCTGTCTCTATGAGAAGAATAATAGATGACATTAAAGCCAATAAAAGGAGACCTTTCCCTATATACAAGGCATAATAATTAATGTGAGGGCTTTACTTTACCCACTGGGAATTACAGCGTCAAACAGCTTAGCAGGGATCCCAGAAATACTGAACAGGATTTCAGTACAAATTTGAACAATGTATTTTATAGGTCAAAAGAAGCTAAATCATAAAAGTCCTTAGATACTGAAACAGGAAGCGATAGAGAAGAGATTGCCAACAGCATGCACTGAGTTTGCTCGCAGCTGCTATGACTCAAAGGGGTCATTACCGGGAAGAGCACTGTTTCGCAGCCTCGGGTTTCACACAGAGATTACTATCTTACTCTTTTATTTTTATTATTACCATTACATACCCCAGCCATTATTGTTATGTAGGATTGGACAACTTGGTGTACTGATGGGGTTTTAAGCCTTTCCTAGATACATCTGGCATTAAAAACCTCCAGTTGGGATAGGAAACTAGATGGGAAAGGAAAGCCATTTCTCCTCCCCTGTTGCACTTTGAATCACATTACTACTCAATCAAGATCCTAGGAACCACCTGACTGTTTTAAAAAAAAAAAAGAGAGATAAAGTGAGTTTTCTTTTTCCTCATTTCTGCAACAGAGATTCCTAGAAGCATATTATGTATGCAAAACACACTGTGTTACAAAGTTGGTACTTCTGTTCCTTGGGAGAGCCATTTAGCATTATTTTGTTTTGTCATTTGTGTGTGTGTGAGAGAGATCCAGTTTTATTTTACAGGGATATATGGGATTAGTCCCAATCATTTCTGTTTCAATGCAGGGCAGTTGTTGAAAATCTAGATGGTCCTTGAAATGGCACAACCATCTTCTGTTGGTGAGGATGAGATACTTTTATTGATAAGGTTTCTTTCTAAGAAACTGTCACATAGTAACCAAAAATTATACTGAGTAACAGTATGAAATACAAAACTGTGTCTACCCTATAATTACATCATCTAAAGATTACATATGGGAGTGTACAAAAGCTGCAAATATTCTTAAAAATATAAATGTTGATCTATTAATGAATAACTTTATTTTAAATTCGTTTTTGATAGTGTTGGTACAATACATATTTCCTTCAAAAAAATTTTAAGTAGCCAAATAACAGTGGTATGAAACCTCTCAAATATTTAAACACTTTATTGCAGATTCTGACTTAATGTATCAAATTACTGCTTTGAGGCATATTGAAAGTCTTAGGGCTAGTCTCGTTCTGAAATTCAAATGCTTTTATTCTATCCTGAAGCAAACAGATAAAGAACTCTTGAAAATCCAAGGGGCCTGAATATGTGCTACAATAAGTTTCTTTAAGTACTGCTTCATCTAAGTCTAGGAAAAGTAATGAATATTCAAGATTCAGGGAACAGGTATGTAAATTTTACAAATTAGATTAACAGCTTGATGAGGGCACCATTTTTTAAACTGCAAATTTCTGCTGCCTCAAGTCTATAATATTCCTTCTGGGGGCTGGCAGTAGCCTATAAAGCAATGATCAACAGAAAGGAATGACTTCTTATAAATGCACAGCTTTTATTATAGGAATCAAGAAGTTTTATAATTACTTCTATACATGTACTTTAACTAATGGTACTAATGATAAGCCTCACCTTAAACAGTTTTCATCTTCTTTCTTAATTATGTCATATTAAAGTTCCTGAGTCTTTCGCTCTGCATTACTTGCAAGGTCTGAAAGTATAATGTTGAGTACTGAGTCCCCAAGCTATCTCTTGTAAAAAATTCATGCTTACAGTAATAATAGCTACTATTATTGAGTACTCTATCACACATGTTACATAAGTCTCACTACAACATTGTGAGATAGCTATTACTCCCATATAATAAACATGATGTACATGGAAATTCAACCTTAGAAAAGTTAAATAATTCACCCAAGAGCAAACAAGTAG
The DNA here is from genome assembly GCF_964374135.1 of Grampus griseus. NCBI lineage: Eukaryota > Metazoa > Chordata > Mammalia > Artiodactyla > Delphinidae > Grampus > Grampus griseus. The sequence continues at coordinate 43,980,331 of NC_139009.1, forward strand.
TAAATGGTAAAATCCAAATTTAAGCCAAGTATAACTCTATATTAATTTTATTTTTTCACCTCCATTGGAAAACCTCTCATCTCTTCAAGCAAATCCACAGATACTGTATTAAACAGTTGAGAAAATCAGTTCACCCATGATCCCATGATTTGACCTCTACCCACAAGTAGAATGATACTTTGTCTTGGTTGCCTAGGACAGTCCCATATTATGCCTGTGGTCTCTCTGTAATTATTAGTTGTGGCTTATTTCACTCTCAGAGGTATCCCAGTTAGGGTAACAAACTTAACAGTCACCCTACTCATGAGAGCTACTTTTTTATATGTCAATAACTGAGTGCATCTCAATAAAAATTAATTTCACAGTGATGTCGGTAAGGCTATATATGGAGGATTCTGTTTCATGTATCAAGGCAGACCAGATGTCCTGACTCACTTGATGGGGGAAAAAAAGCCAGATTAAAATAGTTTTAAAGTCTTTCTTCATAAAAGTTGGTCTTTGCCTTGAGGATATTAGTCAAACAAGGTGAACTTGGGTTTCCATGTTTCACAGAAAACAAAGGACACTAGACAAGGCCCAAGGTCTGCCAAAATAGAATTTAATGGAGCAAAACCTTCCCTAAAGCTGGGGAAACAAAGGGCTACCATTCAGTATTGAATAGAAATAAACTGCTCTACCAGAGTGTGAGGAAAACTTAAAAGAAACTTGATGCTGAGGATTTTATACCTCAAGGTGGTGTCCGCATGGGTTTCCAGCCTGAATTCATGCTACCTTAATTTAAAGTGGTCACAGAGTAGAGAAATGAGAGAAATCGTATAAATCTTCTTTAGAGAAACCCACCTCCAAAACAAACCTGAAAAGATTTCCACAAAGTTCTAAGAAACGTGAGATCAAAGTAAAAAATCCTAAAACATGCAAGAAAACAAGGCACCATGAGAGAACGTCAACAGAAACGACCACAGAATCAGACACAAAAGTCATCTAATATTATAATTATCAAATATAGAACATGAAATAAATATAGTTTGTTCTTAAAATGAAGAAAAATATAAACAATATCAAAAGACTAAAATAATGACTAGCAAACTTGAGAAAAATTTTTTAAAGAACTTCTAGAAATGATGTAACAGTTGAAATCTAAAAACTCAGACATATTACAAAGCTATAGTGATCAGCATAGTGTAACTGTAGCACAGAGTTTAAAAAATCAATAGGAACAGATTAGAGCACCCAAAATATATGGAATAGAGAGATCACACATATATGGGCACTTGATAAATGAAAAAGATGGCACTGAAAAGCAGTGGGGGAAAAAACAGATTTTTCTCCCAAAAATGATGGTAGGAAAATTAGGTATACACATAGAAAAAAGTAAACCTGACTCCTACTTTATACTATAATAAAAAAAAAATCTATTCCAACTGTTTTAAATACCTAAATGTAAAACGCAAACTGTAAAGATTGTGTAGGATAACATAGAAGACTATCTTTATGACCTCAAGATAAAGAAGGTGTATATACCAGGGATAGGGGAGGGGGTGAGGAGCCTGTGACTTCAAGGGTCCAGCTTACATTTCAACCAGAGGTCATGTCCTCTCAATGACGTCCTCCAACACTCCCATTATGAATGGCTCTTACAATCTTACATGCCTCCCTCTTTCACAATGTGCTGAGTGGTCAGCAAGGGGTTTCACTGTGGCTCTTTTGGCAGTTATCTGGCTGCACTGGAGGCAGATATCACAGCAACAGTATAGGCACATGCAAGAGAAAACACAGATTAAGATATTGATTCCCAAAATAAGTAACAATTTTTTCCACTAAGAGAGAGTCAGATAATTCAAGCCATCCACTCGTGTCCTCAAGTGATTTAATGAAAATGATACATTAGGAGACTCATCAGGTATGAAAATACAGTATCTATACAGGAGTTCATTTGGTAAGAAATTAATAAACAGAAACCTCAATTAAAGACAGTCGGGGCTTCCCTGGTGATGCAGTGGTTGAGAGTCCGCCTGCCGATGCAGGGGACACGGGTTTGTGCGCCAGTCTGGGAAGATCCCACATGCCATGGAGCGGCTGGGCCTGTGAGCCATGCCGCTGAGCCTGTGCTCCACAACGGGAGAGGCCACAGCAGTGAGAGGCCCACGTACCACAAAAAAAAAAAAAAAAAATACAGTCAGTCAGGAGACCAAAAGGGGGAGCTCCCATGCCCTACAGTGATAGCAGAGCCCAATAGGAAGAAGAAAGACTTCTCTTCTTTCCTGGCAAGGACTTGGCTAATGAAAGGCCATGGACTCATTGTTTCCTATAGCCCTCCCAATTTCCTTTTCCTCTCTATAAAAACATTCTCCTTCCCTTGCTATGTAGAGGCTTCTGCATGGCTCACCATGGTTGTAGACCTTGAATTGCAATTCTCTGTTGATCCAAATAAACCCATCTTTAACTGGAGAAATACCTGGCAGTCTACATGTTTTAGGTCAACATTTTGATGGCCTTTATGGCATCAGAGATGACTCCTGAAACCTCCAGCGCTGGTGAGCAAGCAGTTGCAGTACCCACAATTGAACTCGAGCTAATGCTCTGACCCTGGATTTTGGCGGCATGTCTTTCTCCTGGATACAAGCTCACGTTCTCTTTGCATTTGAAGCTCTCCAGGCTTTATTTGGGATCTATTTTAAGATTTCATCCTTTGTGGTTAAGGCCTTGTTCTGTATGCAAGTACTCATTTGGCACTTTGGTCTGATTCTGGGATCAGACTGTTTCAACGAAAGCTGGCTGAGACACCTTTAGCCCATTCCTTCGGGAAAGAGGGCTGCTTCACTGAAATGACTGGTTTTTCAGCCTTTGGCTCATTCCTTTGGATAGATGCTGTTCTATAGAAACTGGCTGAAAAGTCTCTGGCCTGGCTCCTCAGGGACCAAGCTGTTTCCTTAGAACTGGCTGGTATTAGCTTGCAGGCTATTTGAGTTGCAAGCTGTCTGAATTGATCTATTTGAGCTATAAGCTGTTCAAGCTGATTGAAAATTGTTCTTTTACTCAAGAGAAAAACCTCTGAGACATATTTAGATAACTGAGAACCAGTTATCTAAATATTTTGAGGGATCTCACCTACAGGGACTGGCTGTTTGTGTTTAAAAATCAAGGTCCTTCCTCATGTGCATTTCTAACTAATTGGACCTACTTGACCAAAGGAAATTTAGAATATCAATGGCCATTATGGGGAACTTTTGAAATCCCTAAACTTAATTTTCTTAAAACCAAATGGTTACAATAGCTCAAAAATTTCCATAACTGAATGGTATGTCTATTTCAAATGGTGTTTTGAAGCTTAAAAACATTACTGGGAGTTTAAAATTGCCTTTCTGCAAAGTAAGACCTTAAGGTTAACTGAGGCAAACAAATAGGTAAGGAAAAATAAAACGGCTCCTGAAGCCTCATGCTCTTCTTCCTTGGCTTCTTTGTCTCAGGCTCCACCTTCAGTGCCAATTTATTTCTTTCTCTTGGCCCCTTGTAGTCAGGCTCTGCCTCTAGTGCCATCTTCCTCCTCCCCTTCTATACCACCTACATCTCTTCTATACCTTGAGTTCCCAATACTAATTCTCTCATTGAACTTTCCCTTTGCTCTGAAACTCTCCCTACTCCCTTTTCCTCTGAATTTGTCAGAACCTGTCCCTTTAAAATTAAGCCTTCTGAGGATCCAGAGGCTAAATCCTAATTTCTTACATTCCCTGAAGTAAAGGTAAACTGTGAGCCATCGTCAAAGATTTCTCCAAATTAGCCAGAGACAGATAGTCATTCAGACTTGTCAACCTGATTTTTCTGACTCATATTAGCTAGTCTATATGCTTGTCAGTGAAGGGCAGGCTCAGCACTGTATAAGAACATCTAGTTGGGAAAATTCTTAAAGTTCTCTAGAATTACAGCTGGGAGATCAGCCAACTAGCTTATTAAATGCTCAGGCTCAAGCAATAACTAGGCAACTTCATCAGGTAATTCCTAGGGCTTCTCCAAAGCCTGCTAATTAAAATTCAGGCTTGTACACAAAAATCTGATGAACCTATTCATAACTACTATCATCAGCTTCTGTCATTGATGAAGTCCTACACAACTGTTTAATGCTGACAGATCACCTCCTGACTCCTCCTAATGATCCACAGGAAATTCCTCTGGGTAAGGCTGACTTCTCATGGCTCACTGACAGTTCTTATTTTAAAAGTGACAATGGCAGGGCTTCCCTGGTTGCTCAGTGGTTAAGAATCTGCCTGCTAATGCAGGGGACACAGGTTCGAGCCCTGGTCTGGGAAGATCCCACATGCAGTGGAGCAACTGAACCCGTGCGCCACAACTACTGAGCCTGCCCTCTAGAGCCCGCAAGCCACAACTACTGAAGCCCACATGCCTAGAGCCCATACTCTGCAGCAAGAGAAGCCACCGCAGTGAGAAGCTCGCACACTGCAATAAAAAGTAGCCCCCCTCACCACAGCTAGAGAAAGCCCGCACACAGCAACGAAGACCCAACACAGCCAAAAATAAATAAATTAAATTAAGAAAAAAAAAGTGTCATAAAAAAAAGTGACAATGGCAAATATTGTGCTGGGTATGCTATTGCAACTCCTTCTGATGTTGTTGAAGCAGCATCTTTACCTATGGCTACTTTGGCCCAACAGGCTGGATTGAATTATACACTCTTACACTGGTTTGTACTTTAGCCAGGGACAAAACTGCCAATATTTATACTGATATTAAATATGTTTTCAGAGTAGCTCATGATTTTGGAATGCTGTGGAAGCAACGTGGCTTCCTTACTTCCAGTGGAAATAAAATTTTAAATGGTCCCTATGTTTAGAAATATTGGATGCAATACTTTTACCTGCTACTTTAGATGTTATTAACATTCCAGGGCATTCTAAACTTGACTCTCTGGAAGGTAAGGGAAACCACTTTGCTAACATCTCTGCAAGGAATACTGTACTTAAAAGGCCTAACAGCAGCCAAACCTCTGTCACAGTACATAGGGATATTTCCCCAAATGATAATTTGGAAAAACCAGCTAGAGAAGCCCAACAATTGGCCTCAGAAAAGGAAAAAAAGAAAGATTGGAAATTTAACAGTTGTTGGTTTGATAAAAAGAGAAAGCCCTGGTTGGACCAAATGACAACCCAGTCCTGCTAGAGACTCTGATGTTATCACTCCTCACCACTACACATTCATTAAACCATTGGTCTACTGAAAAAATAATAGCATTCATGAAACAATATTGGTGGAAACATTAACAATGTTGCAAAAAGTGCCTAACTCACTTGTCTCATTTGCCCGAAGTACAACCGAGGGAAGCCTGTTCCTATGGCCCCCAGACATTATAAACTGCCTAATGGAGCATTCAAGTTCTGACAAATGGATTTCATACAACTTCTATCTCACTGATATAAATATGCTTTAGTCATGGTGTATATGTTTTCACACTGGACTGAAGCCTTCCCTTGCAGACAGGCTACTGCCTCTTTCTGTGGCTAACATCCTTTTGAAATAGATTATCCCAACCTAGGGAACTCTTCTTGAACTTCACAGTGATCAAGGAACCCATTTTACTGGCCAGGTACTTTTACAAGTCTGCACTGTTTCGCCGGTTTTACAACACTTCCACTGTACTTACCACCCTCAATCCTCTGGATTAGTAGAACATGCTAACGGCATTATTATTAAGCAAAAATAATATTAATTGGCAAAATTTGTGGAGGCCCTCCAAATGCCTTGGCCTAAAGCATTGTCATTTGTCCTTCTAAATCTTAGATATACCCCCTTTATAACTCATAAATTTTCACCTTTTGAGATAGTCAGAAAATGCCAATACCTTGGCTCCTGCTTCTTTTGAGCTACACCTTATAAAAGGAGAGATACTCCAGTATCGCAAAGGCCTAATAGCTTCTATTTAAAATAATCATGTTTTGAATGATCAATCTTTCCACAGTGCACTATCGGGAGATAAAGAACTTAGACATCACACCTTGCAACCTGGAGATTTTGTCTATTGGAAAAGACACCTCTAGAAGAGCTCTCTTCAACCTCACTGGAAAGGCCCCTATCAGGTACCACAAACCAACCACTGTGTCAACAAACTCCATGGAATAGACTCTTGTATTCACATGACACACCTAAAGAAAGCACCAAACCTGACTGGACCTGTATATCATCTGGTGACTAGAAAGTAAACCTCTTCCAGAATTGAAGCAGACAACATCTGATGAGACATCTTTCTCAAGATACCCAAACCAAGCCTGTTGGAAGTTTTTCACCAAAGCTTTGATGATGACATAATGCTTCAGATGCTCTCCAATAGTCTATGATCTTGACTGCACACAGACTTTAGATTAAAAGTACCTGAGAGTTCTCCTTCCTTCTCTCTTTGTTATTGGAACATGACCTGAATAGGTTTCCAATTTGTGCACTTTCCCTCCAACATGAGACACTACACCCAGGAAAGGTCCTTCTTGGCATTGAGAGACAAAAAACTGCTGAAACCAGAAAACCCGACCCTTGATCAGTGATGCTTTCAGAGAAAGATCCTGATTAAAATGGGGATATGTAAAAAATCAGTAAACAGAAAACTCAGTCAAACAGAGTCAGAAGACCAGAAAAGGGAGCTCTCATGCCCTGTAACAATAACAGGTACCAACAGGAAGAAGAAAGACTCCTCTTTTTCCCTGGCAAGGACGTGGTCAATGAAAAGTCATGGACTCTTTGAGTACTGTAGCCTCGCAACTTCGTTTTCTCCTCTATAAAAGCATTCTCCTTCCCTTGCTGTGGAGGGACTTTTGCGTGGCCTGCCATGGCTGCAGACCCGGAACTGCAATTCTCTGCTGATCCCAAATAAACCCATCTTTGCTGGAGAAATATCTGGCAGTCTATCTGTTTTGGGTCAACAATTTAAAAAACTGTCTGATGATTTTTGAGATTGAAAAATTGTGAAGGAACATAGCTCACATATGGTGCTTATTACAATCTGCCAGTATAACACCTTTCCAAGGAAAGTGATCAAGAAGCACAAGTCAAGAACACTTACTGACTTTATAATTCTATATAATGAAGGCAGAATATCTGACTTGTGCTAACTACCTTGTCTCTAGTGCCAAAGACCTGGACTGGTTATTTTCAACTCACAGTTCAACAGATAATATCATACTTGAGGGTTTGTTCTACTTTATTTTTTTAATTGGAATATAGTTGCTTTACACTGTTGTGGTAGTTTCTGCTGTATAACGAAGTGAATCAGCTATATGTATACTTATATCCCCTACTCTCTTGGACCTCCCTCCTACCCACCCCCCCATCCTAGGTCGTCACAGAGCACTGAGCTGAGCTCCCTGTGCTATACAGCAGGTTCCCACTAGCTATCTATTTTACACGTGGTAGTGTATTTATGTCAATCCTAATCTCCCAGTCCGTCCCATCCTCCCCTTCCCACCCTATGTCCACATGTCCGTTCTCTATGTCTGCATCTCTATTCCTGCCCTGCAAATAGGGTCATCTGTACCATTTTTCCCTCTTGTAATGTAGGTTGTTCTACTTTTGCATCCTGAGGAGTTTAGAGAATATTTTTAGAGTCCTTAACAAAGATGATTTCACTATGGCTCATCAATACACGACTGCAAAAGATAGTATAAACTGCTAAGAACCCTGGGAAACATGTGGTTTAAAGAGAATGAGCAACAAGGTTCACCAAGTCTCTCACTGTTTAACCTAGCAGTGAGTGTTCATCAAGAGAAGTCTGGGACTTCCCTGGTGGCGCAGTGGTTAAGAATCCACCTTCCAATTCAGGGGACACGGGTTCGAGCTCTGGTCCAGGAAGATCCCACATGCCGTGGAGCAACTAAGCCCACGTGCCACATCTACTGAGCCTGTGTTCTAGAGCCTGCAAGCCGCAACTACTGAAGCCCGCACGCTCTGCAACAAGAGAAGCCACCGCAATGAGAAGACCCTGTACCGCAACTAGAGAAAGCCCACGCGCAGCAACAAAGACCTAACACAGCCAAAACTAAGTAAACAAATTTATTTTTTTTAAAAAAGTGAAGTCTAGGGCTTCCCTGGTGGCGCAGCGGTTGAGAGTCCGCCCGCCGATTCAGGAGACACGGGTTCGTGCCCCCGTCCGGGAAGATCCCACATGCCGTGGAGCGGCTGGGCCCGTGAGCCATGGCCGCTGAGCCTGCGCGTCCGGAGCCTGTGCTCCCCAGCGGGAGAGGCCACAACAGTGAGAGGCCCGCGTACCACAAAAAAAAAAAAGGGAAGTCTGTCTTGCTGAATTAGAAATAGAATGCTAACACTAGATCAAGAAACCTGAAGTCTCAGTTCACATAGCATTCTTGGTTTTCTCAAAGTCTAGCACAGTGCCTGGGAGGTATTCAATAAATACTTCTTGAATAAATATATAAATAATGAGTGAATGGAAGACTTTCTTTCTTCCTTTATCATCTCCACTTAGACAATGAAAAGAAATAAAAAACCTGGAATACTTTGTAAAACACACACACACACATACACACACACTTAAAATCTTGAAAGTTCATATAGAAAAAAAAGAAGGGAGGGTCTATCTTTACCAGTTCCTTGATATTATACTACTTTTCCTGCATAATTTAGCACTTTCTAAAGTCCAATATGCTGTCTGATAAAACATTTCCAATCAAGGTCTAGAGTGAAGATAGGTTTGCAGGTTGAAAAGACTGACATTCCTTCTCCTTTGAACTAATTTTCAAACCTTAAGGGATAACTCCTCTATAATTATACAGAAATGATTTTCAACTACATGGCTTTGGGACTCACCAGAGTCTCAAAGAGAAGACAGACATTACTATCCCCTGATTGTCACTGCTGAAATAGAACAACTCCCTAGGTAAAAAACAGAGATAGCCATATATTATTTTTTAATAATTTTGATATATAATTTACATACTAAAAAATTCACCTATTTGAAGTATATGGATAAGTGGTTATTTAGTACACACACAGAGTTGTGCAACCATGGCAACAATCTAAATTTAGATCATTTCATCACCTGAAAAAATATCCCATGCCCATTTGCAATCATTTCCCATATTCCATCCCATCCCACTTCTGACAGACCCAGGCAACCATTAATCTACTTCATATCTCTGTAGGTTTGCCTACTCTGGGCATTTCATACGTGGAATCATACAATATATGGTCATCTGTGACAGACTTCTTTTAATTAACACAATGTTTGCAAGTTTCATCCATTTTGTGGCATGTTCCAAAAAAGGAACTTTCTTCCTTGTTATGGTTGAATAATATTCCACTGTATGAATATATTATGTTTTGTTTATCAATTCATCAGTTGATGGACAATTGGGTTGATTCCACTTTTTAATGACTATGAATAATACTGCTACAGACATTTTTGTACAAGTTTTTGTGTAGACATAAGTTTTCATTTCTCTTGAGAATGTACTTAGGAGTGGAACTGCTGGGACATAGGGTAACTATGTTTAAAATTTTCAAGGGCTGACAGCATGTCTTCCTGAGTGGCTGTACCATTTTATATTTCCAACAGCAATTTCTCCACATGCTTGCCAACACTTGTTATTTTTTTTCCTTTTGATTATAGCCATGCTAATAGATGTGAAGTGACATCTCATTATAGTTTTGATTTGCATTTCCCTAATGGCTAATGATGCTGATCACCTTTCATGTGCTTATTAGTCATTCATATATCTTTTTAAAGAACTGTCTATTCATATCCCTTACCCACTTTTAAGCTGAATTGTCTTTTTATTATTGAGCTATGTGTTCTTTATATATCCTACATATAATTCTCTTATCAGATACATAATTTACAAGTATTTTCTCCCATTCTATGAATTGTCTTTTCACCTTCTTCATGATATTTTGTAGCACAGAAGTTTAATTTAAGGTACGCAATTTAACTATTTTTCCTTTTTTCCTTCTGCTTTTGGTGTCATATCTGAGAAACCATTGCTTCAACCAAGGTTACAAAGATATATTACTATGTGTTCATCGATAACTGTATTTTTTAGCTCTTATATTTAAGACTTTGATCCATCAGAGTTAATTTCTATATATGATGTAAGGTAGGGATCCAACTTTATCTTTTGCATATGGATATCCAGTTTCCAGCACATTTTCTTGAGAGGTCTATTCTTTCTCCCACTGAATTATTTTGGCATCTTGTTGAAAATTAATTCACCAAAAATGTAAAGGTTTATTTCTGGACTCTCAATTCTATTTCATTGATCTATATGTCTACCCTTATTCTAGCACCACACTGTCTTAATTAACATAGCTTTGTGGCAAGTTTTGAAATCAGGAACTGTGAGTCCCCCAGCATAGATTTTCTTTTTCAAGATTTTCTTGGCTAGTCTGGGCCTCTTTTATGCCATATGAATTTTATGATCAGCTTGGAAATATCTACAAAAAATACAGCTGATATTTTCATAGAAATTTCATTGGATGTGTAGATCAATTTTATAAGCATTGCCATTTTAACAATACTAACTCTATCAATCCATGAACAAGAGATGTCTTTCCATTTAGATATTTTGAAACTTCTTTCAGCAATGTTTTGTAGCTTTCAGTGTACAAGTATTACCATTATTTTGTTAAATTTCTTCCTATTTTATTATTTTTTATACTATTGTAAATGTAATTACTTAATTTTTTCAGATTGTTCCTTGATAGTGTGTAGAAATAAAATTGATTTTGGTATATTTATTTTGTATTTTGCAAACTCACTGGATTTGTTGATCAGTTCAAACAGTTTTTAGTGGGTCCCTTGTGATTTTTCTATACACAAGATCATGTCACTTGCAAATAGAAGTAGTTTTACTTCTTTCTTTCCAATTTGGATGCTTTTTATTTCCTTTGTTGTAAATTTTCCTGGCTAGAATCCACGGTACAATACTGAATAGAAGCGGTGCAAGCAAATATCTTTGTTTTATTCCTAATCCTCGTGGGAAAGTACTTAGGCTTTCAACATGAAGCATGGTGTTAAATGTGGGTTTATTGTAGATAAGCTTTATAAGGATATACGTTAACTTCTATATCTAGTATAAGTTTTTTATCATGAAAAAATATTGTGTCAGCAAATACTTTTTCTCTGTCTAGTGAGATGACCATGTACTTTCTTTTTTTTTCTATTTATATGTTGATTTTTTTAATGTTAAACCAACCTTGCATTATTGGGATAAATCCCACTTGGTCATGGTGTATAATCCTTTTAAGTTTCCATAAGGATCTTGTTCATTTCAACTGAAACCACAGCCTTAGGCAGCTGTGATACTGCTAGGATATTGTTACTATTTTCAATAATATCCTGGGTGGAGGGCATTTCCACTGAACTGAGCTCTAAGTTAAATAAAACAGCCATATTATCCTGGAAATAGAGATTTTCCAGGAAGCTGCAAATTTGGGGAAAAAAAATTACTGTGCTCTGGAGATAGACTATTTAATAGAGCTCCAAAAGATGTCAGTCCTCACTGGTCACAAGGCTACCAGCAACTACTATGCCACTGAGCTGGGAAAGGAGAGAGGACGGGAATAGCCCCAAGTTAAAACATTAAAGCCCATCCCATCTTACTTAACTTCAATAGTTTCTCTCAGATAGATGCCTTACAGTTTTTTGTGTTTTTGGTTAATTTCCAGAGTTTTGAAATCGTTGCTTTTGTTGTTTTTGCCATATTTTCTTTGTTTCTGTGGGAGACTGAGTTCACTAAGGTCCCAATTGGTTCACTCTCCACCAGTCCAGAAGATGTACTATTGCCTGGCTTAAGAGGATGGTGTGTGTACAACTAGACATGATAGTTGTTTTGAGTCACTGCAATGACTTTGCATAATATGTTGCAGAAATTCAGAGTGGATCTGGACAGGGCCATTTTTCTTAACTCATTCAACAAATATTTATAATGTATCTACTAAAATTCAATGAATAAAGACTATCTCACCCTCAGCAAGGGTAAAGTCTAGTTGGAGCAGAGAAACTAGCGGTTATTGAGCATGTACTATTTGCCACTACTATTAGTCATATCACTATCTTAGAAAGTGGAAAAAGAAAAAAAATGGTAGAATCTTACCTAAAAGGCAATACCTTAAGTTGAGTCATGAATGATGAATAGAATATTTCCAAGTGAACCCTGTGCTGGAGAACATCCCTTGGTAGAAAGAACATGGACTTCAGAGAATAAAAGATCACACTCAATAGGAGATTTGTGTTGAAGACCTGATGGTTCTTGCCTATTTAGTGTAACCCAACTCAACACAGTGAAAAACAACATTATTTTTTAAACTGAATAACTGAATCTTCACTTGACCAAGTTTTTAATCACTGATAACAAATACTTTAAAGGAAACAAAGATAAGTTTATCATTATTACATAAACCTAAGAATTTCACAGCAATTAGGAGATGACGACTAGCTATATAAGCTATGCTGTATTGCCATAGTCAACTTCAGAGTCTGTAATTAAGTATATGAGTACCTGTTTATTTCTGAGAAATCAAAAACTAAAACATATTAAACTCCTAAAAAATGATTAGATACAATTTTGCTTGAAAAATAATGTGGGAGTAAGAAAATCAGTTTGGTTTTGACCTTCCATCATACACAGTCTGAGCTGCTCTTGTTAATGAAGACATTACCCAATTGGAAAAGTAGGTGACAGAAGCTCTTGACTTATTAGAGCTGGAGTGACTTCATGTGGGAGTTTCAAGGAAGATTTTGAAATGCCAAATGTATCCTTGCCATCAGCTCTCATGGCATGGTGTGCAGCTCAGGAAAGATAAGTGGATCCTGCAAACTGGCACTCGGACCAAAGCTGCCCTTGGTAAACATAAATCAGAACACAAGTTTCATAAGACTTGAAATTCATGTGGCAATATTTTCAATTGCTGCCAGTCCTACTACCTTCCCACCTCAAATGCATGAAACCAATTCCAAATGAAAACAACTTTCAAGGCATGCCAATAGCTGGTAGCAAAAAATGCTGTGCTATAATTTTGAATATGATAAATATCCACCTAGCTAAGGGTAAAAGTCCAGAGTCAAACAAAATGCTCACTATGCCAGCTAGAATGTCTATGGTGATAAATGACAAAATATATAACCATATAGGTCTTAAAGGATAAGGGCATTTATTATGTCACATAAAAAGAATCTGGAGAGAGATTGGTCCAGAGTTGGTTAATTTAGTGGCACAATGACATAATCAAAGACCTGAGTGCTCTCTCTCCATTTTGTCAGCCTCAAAGTGTTGCTTTCATCTGCAAGTTTGACACATCAACATAACAAGATGGCTACCATCACTCCAGGCATCAACCCAGCAAACAATCACATCCAAAGTCCAGAAGGTGAAGTTACTTTACACAAGCGTCTATCAGGGAGGGAAGACTAGAACAGCTGTATATGACTACACAGATGGTACCTCAGAACCCCAGAGGGACGGTCACGTAAACAGTAATGAGTATGGAGCCTGTAGAGATGACCATTTTTTTAACAGCCACAAAAATACTGTAAACAGCTACAATAATATTTAATTATTTGAGGCTAAATTAATTCTGATACAATGTTAAGCCTGTATATATCTTTAAATATTTTAAAGGGACAAAAACTATGTGTGGAAGTTGTAGGTAGAAATATGTAGTAATTGGGACTTCCCTGGCTGTCCAGTGGTTAAGACTTCACCTTCCAGTGCAGGGAGTGCAGGTTCAATCCCTGGTCGGGGAGCTAAGATCCCACATGCCTCCTGGCCAAAAAACCAAAACATAAAACAGAAGCAATATTTTTGAGATCACTCTGCCTTAGTCTATTTGGGCTGTTTTAACAGAATACCAGACTAGGTGGCTTTTAAACAATAGAAATCTATTTCTCACAGTTTTGGAAGCTGTGAAGTCTGAAGATCATGGTGCTGGCAGATTTGCCATCTGGTGAGAGCCCACTTCCTGGTTTATAGATGGCTGTCTTCTCACTGTGTCCTCAGACAGCTAGATCTCTCTCATATCTCTTTTATAAGGGCACTAAGCTCATTCATGAGGGTTATACCCTTATGACCTCATCACCTCCCTAATACCCCACCTCCTAATACCATCACATTAGGGATTAGATTTCAACATTAGAAGTTTAGGGGACACAAACAGTCTGTATACCAACTCTGTCTTGAACTTTGCAGTCAATCAGTTAAACTGGGATGAGACAATCATGAAAATACCTGGGAAAGGAGCACAAGTGAAAGATAAGGAGATTCTGTTAGAGGAAGTTAGAGATCTATTGCCTACCCTGGTTCCAGAGCTGCTCTAGCAGCCATCTTTGAAACTCTAATGCTAGTGTTCAGACCTGCTCATTGGGAATGCCACCCAGCTGGACAGCCTGGGAGACCAGGCCTGCACCCTGATGGCCACACCAAAAGTCTCTGAATGTCAGAAAATCCACTGGAGCAACCAGCCCTTCCCCAGCAATGAGGTTGCTTCTCTGGAAGCAACTATAACTTCAGAGAAGGAAAGTAATCCAACTCTAAAGAAAAAATTTATCATGAAACCTAAACATATGAGTCACAACAAGTATCTGACACAGTTCTGCAGACACAGATTCTTGCCACCACCAAAACCAGTAAACTGACAACGGTCATTTGACACTTAGAAGAAAAATCATTACGCAGCAAAATGCTCCCATTCCCAAAGAGGAATATCCATGCCAAAATAAAGTGCATGAAGAAAAAGTCAACTTACAAAGGACAGAGAGAGGAGATATGAGAGACAGGCTTACAACCCTGAAAATGAGAGCAACAGTGTGGCCTTGGGGGGAGTTGCGTCACATTTCAGGACGTGTTTCCCCTCTGTGCAGCAAGAAAGTCAGACTAGAAGGCCCCTCCTCCCTTCCCAGCTCCAGTACTCAGCAAGGCACAAGGAGAGGAAAGAAATAGGACAATAGGACCAATAAGATTCAGACTGACCAGATATATATTTGTGGCTTAAAAACAAAACAAAATACACACACACACACACACACACCCCAAAAAAAAAAAAAAAAAAAAACACACCTCAAGACCTACTCTAGCTCAAAGGCAGAGGACAGCCAGATTGAAAGCACAAATGGGACATTGATCCAAAAAAGTCACAGACAAGCCATTCTGGATCTGGGCCCCAGATTCTGAGCCATGCACCAAGAAATTTAAGAAGATGGCTCCAAGAGCCAAATAGCTTTTAAACTAGCACCTCCACTTCAAACGGCAAAATAACTCCACCTGACCATTCCCTTTGTAGTGAGGGGTTATAGCTATAAACCCGCTAACAACCTGGCCTTGCTGGCATTTACACTGCAAGGTCACTGGCCTGTGAAATACATCCTGTAGTATAGGTGAAAACAAGGCAAACTAAAGGGGTCGTTGTGTGGGTCCAAGACACAAGGTCAGATCCCAGGGTCACACTCTCTCCCCGACACTCTGCCACTTCCTGCTCACAGTTGAAGACAGTAATGTTTCATGGTTTGGAGTATTTTTTCTGCTCTTATTCTGAACGTTTTAAAGAATTAAATGGATTCTCCTTAGAAGGTTCTCAAATGAAAAAATAAGCATTGCTAAAACCTGTAAAGAAATGGTTCTCAAACTCCAGCATGTATCAAAACCACCTAGAGGGCTTTTTGAAGCACAGATTACTGGGCCCCACTTCCAGAGTTTCTAATTCAGTAGGACTGGGGTATAGCCCAAGAATTTTAGTATTGATGCTGCTGGTCTGGGGAACACACTTTGCGAATAACTGCTCTAAATAATTTTCTTTTCTTGGCTTGGATCAATTAAAATTCTTGAACAACCAATAATAATAATAGTTGACATTTAATGAAGGCTTACTCTGTGCTGGACACAAAGTGCTAAGTGATCTACTCACAGGAATCATGTTATTTACTCCTCATACCAACCCTTTGAGGTATTGTTTATTATTCCTATCTCACAAGTAAGGAAACTGAAGTTTAAGGCAATTATGAAGAAAATAGCAGAGGAGTATGCCAAGTGCCATGGTGATCTCTGGGGAAACTGAGGTAGCGAGTAGGATACCAAACGTGTTTGTATTTGCGATCTGAAAACTGCAACCGAGCAAGTGGAAATGAAAGAGACAAGGGAAAAATAGCAGTCCCTGTGAAAAATGCCTGGGTTTTAACAGGAAATGAGACAACAGACTCAACACCAAAAGCCATCACAATCTCTAGCTGCATTCCCAGTACCTAGGACAGAGGTCCCAAAGGCTCAGATAGGTGGTGGTGGGATTGTCATTGCTGCTGTTATTGCTAGAGTCAATAATATTATCATAATTAGACATCTGGTCATCTCCAGATGATACTACTTCCCTTGAAGATCTCTTAAGTTTGTGTTTTTTTTTAATTTCTTTTTTTCTCACACTCCATGTACTTTGGAACCTAGAGTACGTGTATTAGATTAAGTAATGCTAGGGACTTAACACAATAGAAGTTTCTTTCTTGCTCAGGTAAAGTTCAGCCTAGTGACTAAAAGCAGCAAATACTCAGGACCCCAGGATCCTTCCATTTAATTTCTCATCATCCCCCAGGGTCTGAGAGGCCTCCAGGATCCTCTGCATCCATCAAGCAGACAAGGGAGAGAATGGAGCACTGCACATAGAAGGTTCCTATGGGACAGGCTTGGAAGCGCTGAGCATACTTCCATCCTCATTCTATGGACCAGAACTGTATCACTTGACCACACTTAATTACAGGGAAGGCTAAAAAAATATAGTTTGTATGCTCAGGAATAAGCACTAATGGGATTGGTGCGTATCTAGGCAGTGTTTGCCACAGTATTTGCTGCCAGACCATTTGTCATCTTTCTTCCCTTACTCCAAAATACTTCAAGTCCTTAGCTTCAGACTTTCTCACAACCCTACAGACCTCTCAGGAACTCCCCTTCATTTACCAATGGATTTAAGACCTAGTTTACTGTCTTTCTCTCTACTTCTGTATCATTCTTGATGCTTTCAATAACTCCATGGATGAGCCATTCAACATCCTGGCCTCTCTGTTTCTTGACCTCCTCACCTCTAGTAAGTTATTTTTTCCTATTTCACCTCTACCTGCCTCCCCCGCCAATCCCATAATATATAATAGTGGGAATTCGCTTCCAAGAACTTCCAGTTCACGCCCGCTTACCACCATCTCCTATCCTTCCAGTGCACTATTATTATTCCTATTTCAAGACTGCCTGACTTCATCAAAAACACCAAGCTACTAACCCCAACAATGTTCATCACTCTCACCCCCTTACCTCCTCACTCTTTGGGTTACCCAGCTTAACGTCTAAATAATCACTCCTTTAAAAACACCATTAAGTCCCTTACCCTCATCCATTATACCCCATTAATGATCATCACCTTCCAAACTGGCTAACCTGTACCAGCTGCTTCTCACATGCTTCCTCCCAATCAGCTAAACATGTTCTTCACAAATATCCCAGTTCTTCTCCCAGGAAGATGGTTTAATTACATTTCCCCAACCCCTTAAAGTTAGGCTAGGCCAGGGGGTAGCAAACTACAGCCCATATAAGCCAAATTCAGCTCAATGCCTGTTTATGGAAATAAAGTTTTTTTGAAGCACAGCTGCACTCACTGGTCAACAAAGTTTCTGTGGCTACTTTAGTGTTACAACAGCAGAGTTGAGTAGTTGTGATAGAGACCGTATGTCCCACAAAACATAAAATATTTACTGTCTGGCCCTTTACAGAAAAGCACTTACCAACTCCTTGTTTAGACTCTCATGTTCAGTGTCACCTGAGTTTTAATGGCCATAAAAAGTGCCATGCATTTTGAAAGATCTTTTTTTATTAAAGGGTGATAATTTTTTTATATTCTTTTTTGTTTTTTATTTAATTTTTATTGGAATATAGTTGATTTACAATGCTGTGTTAATTTCTGCTGTACAACAAAGTGAATCAGTTATACATATACATATATCCACTCTTTTTTTAGATTCTATTCCCATACAGGTCATTACAGAATACTGAGTAGTATTCCCTGTGCTATACAGTAGGTTAAAGGGTGGTGATTTTTAAAATGCTTGAATTCAAGCTATAATATTCAATTGTCTATAAAAATAATTGATAAGAGCCCTGATGCCACAATATAATATGACTGTACATGTTTACTTATGCAAATTTAACTTACATTTTTTTGAGTACTTTAAATCATCATCCCATTGGAGCTTAGAATAGTCCTATAACGAGGGTGGAGCAGGTATTACTGGCTCAATTTTAATGATAAGAGGAGAAGCAAACTGAGGCATGGAGATTAAATGACAACCCACCAGATAACTGCACCTGGGCTGAGATGCCAACTCCAGAGTCTGGCTCCTTGCCAACAAGTGCTATCTCATTCAGTGCTGCTGCCTCTTGAAGAGAGAAGGTGCCTGCCCTTGTGGAAACACTGGGTCCTCTGTCCCCATTGTCATTCCTATTACAGGGCTCTATATCCAGAAAACCCTGGCCTCCCCCAGCCAGAGGTCAGCATGCTAACTCCTGGCACACTGCTCAGGGCCTGGGGTAAATGCCTACTCAAAACATCAGAGTGCAGACAGCACCACACCCAGGCTCAGCATCATTTTCTTCATGGGAAGGTAAAATGTAATTGTCAAGGAATAAAAAGCACCACCTTCTCTGAATAAAAACCCTGCCAACTACAAAAGTGAAGGGTAAACTGTTCTGTCACTTTCCCTAGATTTCTGAGTCCTCATCACACTTTCACATATACATCTTCCTCCAAAGTGGAATAAAAGCTGAACTTCTGGTGTATATATGGCTCACCTAGAACAACATCAACTTAAGACTTCTAGTTGCTTTGAAAGTGAGCAATGGAACTGGGATTATGTGATTATGTTTAACACACAAATCTTAAATTGAGAGACAAAACAAAAAAAAATGACCCTGCATGACTTCCATGGAAGGTCATTTAGCCACAGCTAAATCTGGCTTCAGAGCCAGCCAGCCAGCCTCACCAAACACGCACTATGGCTCCTACCTTCTAAAACGAACAGTGCTCATGGTTCTTCCCATCCACAATCCACAGGGATTCATCCAGCCATGTGTGCTGCTCTGCATCTTTCAGCTCACTGATCCCAATCCAGTGTTCATGCACACTGCATGCATTTGAGACACTCCAGGGAGAGTCTCTGCCTGTGTAAATCAATGAACAGATGATTCTTAACCCCATGTCACTTTCCCATTATGACAAATGCACAATCTGAGCACAGCTCCCCACAAAACAGATCTCCCAGCCTGCCTCCCAGCCTTTGTCCCTGTACCTCTTCTTCCTCAAACCCCAATCCCTTCATCACTAACACCAACCTGCCCCTCAGGATGTCACAGAGGAAAGTGCTGGGCTAGATCAACCCTCCAACGTGTTCCTAAAACAACAGGGAGAGGAACTAAATACTCATTTCCTAGGACAACTTCCTATTGCAAATTGGAATAGATGTGCAGTAAACCCTGACTCCAAACCAAAGTCAAATAAGCTAACTATATGAACATTTACCTCAATTACTTCTCTTATCTGCATCCTTCCATCCATCTTATCTAGGAGTCTAAGCTCTTGAAAGCAGGAACTATGTCTTACGTTTTGTAGTATCTCCAGCCCTAGCACAAGCCCCAACATTTAAGAAACTATACTAGTTTAATTAATATTGTTAAATTGCAGAGGGTTTGGAGTCTGTACTGTCTTTGGAGTCGCAGCTGAAGGTCATGTGCTGTATGACCTAAATGCAGCACTAGACAACGTCGATTCAACCTTGATGGATCATCCTGGCCAAAAGTCCAACTTGAAATAATACTTTTATCCTATCTTAAAGGCTACTAGCAGCAGCAAACATACTTAAAATGTTCCATGAAAAAATGTGTTGACAGCTTTTTAGTACTTTTTTCAGTGTGTGATTTTTTTTTTTTTTTTTTGAATACAGGACATAGCTGAAAATAGAGCACTTTTTATACTACAGAGCTGGATTCTCAGTCACCTAGACTGGCTGTCCTGTCATCCTATCAGGCAATTCTAATTGTTGTTCTCATGTCAAATCTAAGAGGACACAGTCATCACAAGCTTGACAGTGGCCAACTCAGGTCACAAGGCAGCTCACAGGCCAGTCTGCACATGGAAATGAGAATTCCAGTAGGTTTCCGTACTGAAAGGCAGTCTATTTCTATGATGTTCTTTATAGACTGCATTGCAGGGACACTACATTTGTCCTTAAAGAAGTGGCTTTTCCCAAAAGCACCACTAGCAGTGCTGAGCTACATGAAAAACCCAAGGTGTCAGCTTCAGTAATACAGATCTTATAAATGTGCACATCTTATAAATGAACATTATGATTCAAGCCACAGATTAAGCATTAATAACAATGCATAAATAAGTCCCAGAGGAGGACACACTAGCTAGACTGCCTCTTATAAAAGACAGACACACATTTATATTTTCCATATATTCATTTTTTCTTTTTTAATAAGATTCCAAATCCCCCTAAGCACAAACACTTAATAGTAAATCAAAAAAAAAAAAAAGAATTACTGCACACAATTTCACATCCTTCATAAGATACAGGAGAGTGTTTCTGTCTGATTTGTCTTTATTATGTTATTCCTGGTCTACTTTAATAATAAAGTTTCAGTCTGATCTAATTCAAAAGCTACTTTGCACCCTCTCTCTCCCTACCTGCACTCATCCCTTTAATGACTAGGAGCTAGAAAACATGATGGAAAAGGGCTCTTTGAATAATCAGGGTTACCTGTTACTTCAAGTAATTAACGGCTTCCTTAAATGAACCTGGGCATATTTAATTCTCGCGACACTCCCAGAAAACTATTGTCTAAGGCAAAAAGTCACCTGTTTTATCATTAACACTAAACATTTCTGTGATGCTGTAGGAAAGAAAAAGCTAGAACTGAAAATGTTTCTGGAAATATCTTGAATCCTTGCAAGCATATGTTACATCCATTATAGATAAAACTCCTCCTGGGTCATGTCTCTGGCGATAAATGAGTGGCTTCTTGTGCATAAGCACATGCATAGAAGGCCAGCTGGTACAATGTCCTCCGTGGAACTTTTTAATAAAATCTTGCACAGAACCAGGGCTCCAGAGGTGATCTTATTTCTTCTCAAAGAAGAGAGGCAGCTCTATTTCAGTTAGTACCTCGAGCTCAGAAAACACTGGCAGAAAAATCATATAGGCAAAAGGAAAAAAAATTTTAAGGTCTTTACCAATTCAATAAAAAAATGGAAGTAGGTAATTAAAAATTAAAAATACTCTGAAATCTTAATGTGGCAGTATAAACATGCCTCACGATACCATAGCAACATGCTCTCTTTCCTAATTAAATTGATTAATTAGCCTGTGAGCTTGCAAAATGTCAGAGCGAAAGGATTGAGAATGCCTCTCTCCACAGCTAACAGCTTACCTCACCTCTTCCTTCCTGAGCTTGTCAATTAGAAACACTAGAGGTCGATCTGTGGAAGAAATTTCCAACTACAGCTCTGTTTTAAATGCATGAAGAATGTGAAGGCTTAGATAGCATGCATTCCAAATCAGCTTTGAAAACCCAGAGATGAGTGTCTCAGATACATAAAGCTCAAATGAAGTACCGCACCATTGGACTGGGGCACTGGTGCACAGAGAGAATTAGGGAAGTAATTTTGCAAATTGAACCAGCTAGAAACAAATTTATGTGCGTGTCTGCATGTATGATATAGTTATGAAGTAAAGAGATCATTTCCACAATTCATACGTCAAAATTTCATGTTATAGTTATATTTCATATGTATATATAAATAGATGTAAATATATTAGCATATTTTTACATACACTATAAATTTCTAGGAGTTACTAAGCAGAGAAACAAAATGAAATGCTAGACTTTCCTGCTCCTTCAGGGTAAGGGAGGTCACATTCTTTTTTGGAAGCAGAAATAAGGACTTTCTTTGCTACCAGACCAAGCCTAGTTGGAATAAATATATAGATTGCTGGCCACCTCTTATTTTAGTATTATTGTCCCACTCAGATTAAAAAAAAAAGGAACACCTCTCTACTGCACGGGGGCTAGAAATTTCTGCCGTTAGATCAGCACTATTTGCATTTTGGTCCAGATTATTCTTTGTTGCTGGAGATACTCCTGTGCATTGTAGACGTTTAGCCCATTCCTACAATGGCTTCTACCCACTCGATGCCAGTAGTATTCCCCAGTTGTGAAAACCCAAATTGTGTGCAGAGAATGCCAGATGTCCCTCATTCAGGGAGGTGGGTGAGGGGCAAAATCCCCCTCCACTGGAAACTGCTGCATTAGGATAATCAGTGAGTAAAACAAAAAAGAATAGAGTACCATCTCTTGTGGAAATCAACGCAGGTCACCCAAATGAGAAAAAACAGAGGTTATTTATTCAGAGCTTGCTATAGCAAGGGAGTCGGGCACCATCCCTTGTGATTGGCAGAGACTCAAAGGCAGGCAGGGCAGTGGAAAGCTTTATAGAGAAAAAAAGAGGGAAGGCTTCAGGAGTGCTCTGGCGGGCAGCTATTGGCTTGGGGAAGATGGAGGCAGGACACCTTATGTGATCGTTTTGGAAGCGCATTTGGTTTTCTCTGTTGGTCCTGAGTTGGACGTGAGGGAAAAAACTAGGGAAGCTGGCAGTCATTGACCAGGTCGGTTTTTACCATAGGGCTCCCAGTACCCATCACTTCCCTGGAGACATTTGTATTAGTTTCCTTTTGCTGCTGTAACAAATTACCACAAACTTAATGGCTTAAAACAATGCATCTGTATTATCTAACAGTCTTGTAAATTAGAAATCCGACTCGGATTTTAGTAGGCTGCAATCAAGGTGTTAGCAGGCCATGTTCCTTCTGGAGACTCTAGGTGAGAATCTATCTTCTTACCTTTTCCAGCTTCTAGAAGCTGCACACATTTCTTGACTCACAGCCCCCTTCCTCCATCTTCAAAGCCAGCAACATTGCATCTCTTTGCCCGTTCTACAATAGTCACAACTCCCTCTGATTCTCCTCTTCTGTGTCTCTTACCATTTTAAGCACGCTTGTGATTATATTGGGCCCACCTGGATAATCCAGGCTACTCTCCCTATGTTCAGGTCAGTTCTTTAGCAATCTCACTCTACTGATCTATTAATTAATAAGTTAATTATAAATTAATTCTATTC
Organism: Grampus griseus; assembly: GCF_964374135.1. Taxonomy (NCBI): domain Eukaryota; kingdom Metazoa; phylum Chordata; class Mammalia; order Artiodactyla; family Delphinidae; genus Grampus; species Grampus griseus. Next base: position 44,003,533 of record NC_139009.1, read on the forward strand.
AAAACCCTAATTCCCATTTTCTATCCAGCATAATATATTCATGGTTCCAAGGATTAGGACATGGACATCTCCGGGGGCCACTCTTCTTCCTACCGCATCATTCAGTGAGCAAAGTGCGGTCCCTGCCAGCAGCATTAGCATCACCTGGGAACTTATTAGAAATGCAAATTCTGAGGACCTGCCCCTGTTCTACTGATGCAAAAGCTCTGTGGGTGGGTCTCAGCAACCTGTTTTTCTATAGAATACTTTATTTTTAATAAATTTATTTATTTTATTTATTTATTTTTGGCTGCTTTGGGTCTTCGTTGCTGCGCTGGGTCTTCGTTGCTGCTCTTGGGCTTTCTCTAGTTGCAGCGACCGGGGGCTACTCTTTGGTGCGGTGCTCGGGCTTCTCATTGCGGTGGCTTCTCTTCTTGCGGAGCACGGGCTCTAGGCACGTGGGCTTCAGTAGTTGTGGCTCACCGGCTCTAGAGCGCAGGCTCAGTAGTTGTGGCACACAGTCTTAGTTGCTCCACGGCATGTGGGATCTTCCCGGACCAGGGCTCGAAGCTGTGTCCTCTGCGTTGGCAGGCAGATTCTTAACCACTGTGCCACCAGGGAAGCCCTCAGCAACCTGTTTTAACAAGCCCTCCAGGTGATGCACATTCAAGTCTGAGAAACACCGATCTATACTCCACATCCTCTTCCCCACTCTAAAATTCTGTGGTCATTATGTGAGACCTTTGGGAACAATTAAATTCCTTAGAAATATGCTATTTACCAGAGTACTCTTTACAAAATGTAAATTCTACTTACATCACTTCTCTACTAATAATCCTTAAATGCATCTCTCCCCAGTTCTCAATGGCTAAAATCCACACTCCTCAGCATGGCATGAGAGCTCCTTCTTCATCTCACCTCTGCACATTTCTCCACCTCCTCTCTCTCCTCTGCACTCCACCACCCTCACTAAGCTT